>NC_141346.1:1577709-1837709 GCF_057382095.1 Aulonocara sp. 'chitande type north' Nkhata Bay
TTCCTGGAACACAAACACATGAAGTGATGCTGCTAAAGAAGAACATTTAATCGCACTAATGAATCAAGCATCTGTACAGTGGGGCAAAAAAGTATTTAGTCAGCCACCGATTGTGCAAGTTCCCCCACTTAAAATGATGACAGAGGTCAGTAATTTGCACCAGAGGTACACTTCAACTGTGAGAGACAGAATGTGAAAAAAAAATCCATGAATCCACATGGTAGGATTTGTAAAGAATTTATTGGTAAATCAGGGTGGAAAATAAGTATTTGGTCACCTCAAACATGGAAAATCTCTGGCTCTCACAGACCTGTAACGTCTTCTGTAAGAAGCTTTTCTGTCCCCCACTCGTTACCTGTATGAATGGCACCTGTTTGAACTCATCATCTGTATAAAAGACACCTGTCCACAGCCTCAAACAGTCAGACTCCAAACTCCGCCATGGCCAAGACCAAAGAGCTTTCGAAGGACACCAGGAAAAGTATTGTAGACCTGCACCAGACTGGGAAGAGTGAATCTACAATAGGCAAGCAGCTTGGTGTGAAAAAATCAACTGTGGGAGCAATCATCAGAAAATGGAAGACATACAAGACCACTGATAATCTCCCTCGATCTGGGGCTCCACGCAAGATCTCATCCCGTGGGGTCAAAATGATCATGAGAACGGTGAGCAAAGATCCCAGAACCACACGGGGGGACCTGGTGAATGAGAGAGCTGGGACCAAAGTAACAAAGGTCACCATCAGTAACACACTACAACGGCAGGGAATCAAATCCCGCAGTGCCAGACGTGTTCCGCTGCTGAAGCCAGTGCATGTCCAGGCCCGTCTGAAGTTTGCCAGAGAGCACATGGATGATACAGCAGAGGATTGGGAGAATGTCATGTGGTCAGATGAAACCAAAGTAGAACTTTTTGGTATAAACTCAACTCGTCGTGTTTGGAGGAAGAAGAATACCGAGTTGCATCCCAAGAACACCATACCTACTGTGAAGCATGGGGGTGGAAACATCATGCTATGGGGCTGTTTTTCTGCCAAGGGGACAGGACGACTGATCCGTGTTAAGGACAGAATGAATGGGGCCATGTATCGTGAGATTTTGAGCCAAAACCTCCTTCCATCAGTGAGAACTTTGAAGATGAAACGAGGCTGGGTCTTCCAACATGACAATGATCCAAAACACACCGCCCGGGCAACAAAGGAGTGGCTCCGTAAGAAGCATTTGAAAGTCCTGGAGTGGCCTAGCCAGTCTCCAGACCTCAACCCCATAGAAAATCTGTGGCGGGAGTTGAAAGTCCGTGTTGCTCGGCGACAGCCCCAAAACATCACTGCTCTCGAGAAGATCTGCATGGAGGAATGGGCCAAAATACCAGCTACTGTGTGTGCAAACCTGGTAAAGACCTATAGTAAACGTTTGACCTCTGTTATTGCCAACAAAGGTTATGTTACAAAGTATTGAGTTGTATTTTTGTTATTGACCAAATACTTATTTTCCACCCTGATTTACCAATAAATTCTTTACAAATCCTACCATGTGGATTCATGGATTTGTTTTTCACATTCTGTCTCTCACAGTTGAAGTGTACCTCTGGTGCAAATTACTGACCTCTGTCATCATTTTAGGTGGGGGAACTTGCACAATCGGTGGCTGACTAAATACTTTTTTGCCCCACTGTATGTTTGTCTGTCAGTCTGTCAACAGTTCCTCTGATCGACTTCAGACTTGGTGGGTGTTTTGTTTTTGCAGCGGTCAAAGTCGATCAGCGTGTTGCTTTGTCTGCTGTAAATCTGCCTGTACAAAGGGAAACATGCATGTTTTTAGATGCAAACTCACAACATGGCTGCATTTTTTTGGTCATCTTGTATTTTATATTGATTTATTCTATTATGTTTTGTATCTTTACAAGTGTGTCGATACAAAGGCTTGATTAAAACAAAGGTCTCAGCTGTGCTGTTAGGGATGCTCTCATATTTGTTTCAAATGTAATAAATCAAAGGATTTTAGGCTTTTCATCCTTTTTATTTGTTTGGTTCTAACAGCAGCTGGATAAAAACATGCAGGTGATGAATATAATTGTGTGATATTATGAGCATTGTTAATAAAGAAAGAGCAGAGACAGTAAAAAGGAAACAGGTCATGGAGGTGGGATTTTCAGAACAAAAGCTCCTCAGTGAGACGATCACCTGGACACAAGGTCAGGCAGCTGGGACTCTAGAGAGCAAAATGGAAAAGTGATCTGTGCAGAACATCACTGTTGACTGCAGTTAAGATAAGATAAGATAAGATAAGATAACCTTTATTAGTCCCACATGTGGGAAATTTGTTTTGTCACAGCAGGAAGTGGGCAGTGCAAAAGTTATATAGCAAAATTAGAATACATTAAGAATAAAATACTGTACACAGCTGTACAGAATAGAATAAAATAAAATACTATATACAGTAGAATAAATAGAATAAAATATACAATAAGATAAAAATAGAATACAAATGCTGTACAACGATACAACGATGCCAGAAAAGATTATTGCACTTAGTATTATTGCACATGTGTGGATGTGTGTGCTTGATCAGTTAAAGTCTTTGTTGTGGAGTCTGACAGCAGTGGGGAGGAAAGACCTGCGAAATCTCTCCGTCCCACACCGTGTGTGCCGCAGTCTCCCACTGAAGGAGCTGCTCAGTGCTGTCACAGTCTGCTGCATGGGGTGGGAGATGTTGTCCAACAGGGATGAGGCCGACTATTGCAGAGTCATCAGAGAACTTCTGCAGGAAGCACTGGGTGGAGTTGTGGGAGAAGTCTGCAGTGTAGATGGTGAAGAGGAACGGAGCCAGAATCGTTCCCTGTGGGGCCCCCGTACTGCAGACGACCCTGTCCGACACACAGCCCTGAGTCCTCACATACTGTGGTCGGTCGGTGAGGTAGTCCAGGATCCAGGTAGTGAGGTGATGGTCCACTCCAGAGTTCTCCAGCTTGTCCTTTAGAACCGAGGGAAGAATAGTATTGAAGGCACTGGAGAAATCAAAGAACATGATTCTCACAGTGCTTCCAGCGGTCTCCAGGTGAGCGAGGGAACGATGTAGGAGGTGAATGACGGCATCATCCGCTCCAATGCCAGGCTGGTAGGCAAACTGAAGTGGGTCCAGTGATGAGCTTGTTAGGCACCGAAGCTGAGCCAGGACCAACCGCTCCAGGGTCTTCATCAGGTGGGATGTTAGAGCCACCGGCCTGTAGCTGTTGAGGTCCTTGGGGCGTGAAGCTTTAATCCTTTGATGTAAAAATTATTTACATCAGACTTCTTCTCTGAGATAAGAGCACAATTTCTGGGAAAGATGACAGTATTTCCAGGCTGGATGCTGTTTGCAGGGAGAACTGAATGAAACTCTCCTGCACCTCAGCGCTGAGGTCCACACCTGTGAACACAGATGAGGTCAATCTGCTGCAGCACGTAGAGCTTTACTGATCAGCAGGTTCAAAGGATTCAGCAGAGCGTAGAGTCAGAGCTAAATGCCACATCACCATAGAGTTTGTTAACAACAGCTTTCTTTGCCCTTTGTCTCGATGGATTGAATCAGGGATACTCGTCATACTTCACCTCAACCACATCACTGAGAGACCCCAGCCTGACACAGCAGCAGAGATGATGAAAGCAGAAATGGCCTGCATTTGTATAGCGCTTTTCTAGTCCATAGGACCCCAAAGCGCTTCACACTACATTCAGTCATCCACCCATTCACACACTGCTGATGGCAGCTACGTTGTAGCCACAGCCACCCTGGGACGCACTGACAGAGGCGAGGCTGCCGGACACAGGCGCCACCGGGCCCTCTGACCACCACCAGTACAGAAACAGCAAACAGATGGTTCAGTTGTGTGTTTCTCTCTCTGTGTGCGCTCACGCCCACTTGTGTGTGTGAACTTTCCACGTACCTGTCAGGGTTCCTGGGTCGTTGACCCAGTGATTTCTGTTTTGTCATGTTCAGTTTATTTTCACATCTATGTTTTCCGTGCCAGCATACCGCCTGCGTATTGTGTTCCAGTTATTTCCATGTATCATTAGTCAGACTAAGTTCAGCTGCGTACTCACCGGTTTCTAATCATTCATCACCCAGCGTGTATTTAAGTCCTCAGTTCCATCCGATCGGGGTTGTGTCATTGATGTTCATGTGATGTTCTGTTGTCGTTTCCGCCTGCGTTCAGCCAGCCAGCCATTTTCTCCCTTTGTTCTGTTCATCCACTCCTCATAATAAATCTGCACCTACCTGCGAGTCCTGCGTTTGGGTTCCTTCTTCCTCGCCTCCACATGACGCCTGACAGTACCTCAGCTTGTTTCTCCAACATGAGCCATCAGGGCTGAAAAACATCACTAACACATGAATTCTTTCTCTTTTTGTTATCACCTGTGATCATGTGTCTTACTCAGACGCCCTCTACAGGAAAGGGCAGAGCAGGCTGTACCTGCTGCGGAGACTCAGGTCGTTTGGAGTGGAGGGCCCACTCCTGAAGACCTTCTATGACTCTGTGGTGGCTTCTGCTATCTTTTATGGTGTGGTCTGCTGGGGCGGCAGCATCTCTGCTGGGGACAGGAAGAGACTGAACAGGGTGATCCGAAGGGCCAGCTCTGTTCTAGGATGCCCTCTGGACCCAGTGGAGGTGGTGAGTGACAGGAGAACGGCGGCTAAGCTGTCATCCCTGATGGACAACGTCTCCCACCCCATGCAGCAGACTGTGACAGCACTGAGCAGCTCCTTCAGTGGGAGACTGCGGCACCCACGGTGTGGGACGGAGAGATTTCGCAGGTCTTTCCTCCCCACTGCTGTCAGACTCCATAATAAAGACTTTAACTGATCAAGCACACACATCCATACATGTGCAATAATACTAAGTGCAATAATCCTTTCTGTCATCGTTGTATTTTTACTCAGTTGTATATAGTATTTGTATTTGTATTCTATTTTTATCTTATTGTATATTTATTTTATTTTATTCTACTGTATATAGTATTTTATTTTATTCTATTCTGTACAGTTGTGTACTGTATTTATTCTTATTGTATTCTAATTTTTGCCTCATAACTTTTGCACTGTCCACTTCCTGCTGTGACAAAACAAATTTCCCACGTGTGGGACTAATAAAGGTTATCTTATCTTATCTTATGTTTCTGTCATTCACCAGTTCTTGTATAGTTACGTGTAACTAGACTTCTGTTGGACGTAAATGATTGTTTTGTATGCAGATCTGTACAAAGGATGTAAACACTTGATTACAAAGGAGATCTCAGCTGTGTTGTTGTGGATGGACTTCAACGTATTTGTTAAAAAAGAGAATAAAGCAAAGTGTTTTAGCTGTTTGGGAGTTTTTGTTTGATTCGATTCAGTTTTATTTCTATGGAGTCAAATAATAAGAAAGGCTCTAGAACAGCCCTGAGTTTGTCCAGGTGACACTCCTCTGAAGAACAAAGACAAAGAGGAAGAAGGGGATTCGTTTTAAAGTCTTGTTTCTTTCAAAATAAAAGCTGAAATGTTTTGGAAGCGTGATAATATTTTCAGCCAGGATGCCGTCTCCAAGGAGACCTGCACCTCAGCGCTGAGCTCCACATCACGCCCTGTGAAAGCACAGATATAAATCTGCTGCAGTGAGACGAACTTTACCCAACACAAGTGTAGAAGTAGACATTTGACTTTACCTACAACCTGTTAACAACAAAGCTCTCATTGCCTCTGCTGTTGATGTCATGTAGGACTAATCATACTTCACATCAGCCATGCACACGTCAGAGGATCTCCAGGCTTTCAGTAATAAAGCCAAGCAGATGATGTGAACATAGCAGTAGTAAAACATGCATCATAATCAGCTGTATGTGTCGACTATGTGGCACCTCAGTCTTGTTGGCATGAAGAAAAGTTGTGTAACATGTAGCATAAGGGCTGCAAAGACATCATGTAGACAGCAGTCGTCTGTTAGTCGTAACGTATCTCCTGTTAAAGAGTTAAATGTGCGTTCTCCATCTCTGTCCTCTCACAGCTCGCCGTACACCAACTCCAGCTGTGGTAACCATGGCTGTGCCCATCAACACGCTGAAGCTGAGACGCCACCCGTCACTATGGCGACTCCAATAGGGTTACCTGTCAGCTGTGGACGCATGAAAGGAAAACAGCAGAAACACAGACATGTTTACTGGAACATTTCCTATTGACAGCTTCATGGAAAAGTGGGTTTAAACACTTTTCTGTGTTTGATTTTGTTTATTTATGGATTTATTGTGAAAGGAATTTCAAAGTTTTAATTTGACCTTTCCCCTGTTCGACTGGAGACGAATGGATGGTGCTTTCTTTGTTGAATAAAACTCTACACACATCTTAAACCACCCTCGCCTCAGCAAAACAATGACTCATCTTAAATCTAACCAACCACAGACTCCAAATCTAAAAAACAAACGGTGAAAGAAAACAGGGACTTTAACCAGAGAAGTACTCACTCAGACACTGTTGACTTAATGGTATTCCTTATCTGCAGCTGGACTTTAGTCTGAATTACACTGAAACTGTCAATTTCATTTACTTTTACTGTTTTAAAGCTATCAGGCTGCTTTGTGGCTCACTCAATACTAAACTAAGATACTTTCAGTGTGAATCATTTGCAGGAACACAGGCAGGATTTAAAGTGCAGAACTTTACAGTCTCTGTCTCAAAGTTGGTCTGAACATGCTAACAGCTCTTTGTTTTTTTCAGTTTTCACTGGTTTGATGTAATGAAAGAAATTTTAAAGAAGCAGACGATTGTTGTTATTTTAGTTCTATAGTTTTTATAAATCGTGGTGTGGATCTAAGTCAACATTCAACATAAATAAGATAATACAGCACTTTGATGGTTACCTTTGTATTTTCCCAGCAGTGCTCAGGTTGGTTCTTGGCTACATTTACATACAGATGTTAATGTGTTCAGCAGCTGGACTCATCTGAGGAAGGAACATTGGAAAGGTGCTCAGTGCACAACTGCATCACTAATTTTATGTAAGACCCTGTGTTTTATTGTACTTATATGTTTTTAACATTTGACTTAAACACTTTTGGGAAGGATGGAAATGTTTTCAGAAGTTTTTCCTTCTGTCCGACTGTAGTACACACAATACTGCGTCTCCCCCCATTATCACAGTTCCTCAGGCTGCTGATGAGCGCCCCCTGGTGTCACAGTGTTGATGACGTCATGCACAGTGAAACATAAACAGTGTCTGTTAATAAAAAATCATGTGTCCATTCTCATGTTTGCATCATGTTTCTGTAAAATCATCAGCTGCTTCTGAACCTTCTTCATTGTTTGACTCATTCCAACAGCTGTGAGCTGTGATGGAGTCAGAGCAGCTTCATCACTGACGTTCAGGTGAAGCTGAACTTAGTGAACTGTAGAAATGATCAGGTTGTGTTCTGGTTGGATGTGTAAAATAGTTCTGTGTGAGGTCGCGCTTGGTCAAACAATTGATTTTAATGAATACACGCGTGGGAAGACCAGCTCCGTTCGCAGACAGGGCTGATCTCCGACTTCATCAAAGCATAAACAGATATTTTATATCATCAGGGCTTAAATTTAATGACACCCCCTCAACGTCAGATCCATTTCATACATAGGTCAGATCAAAACCACAATGACTTTTAACAAAGTTTAAAAAGAACATTGTCTTCGTCTTCACGGCAGGTACTTCCTGTCACTGCCGGATGCTCGCTTATCGTCTTGACACATCAGCAGCAGTTCTGCGACAAACTGCTCTTTTGCAACCCCGACTAGCTCCTGACCTCTCACCAGACAGAGAGACAGAAGCCACTCTCATATATGTAATACTCTGGCACAGCTGGCTGCCAGCAGAGTCGCAAGCCACCCAAAACTTGATCCCAAACTTGTCAGGTTTACTTGCAATATTCTGGAGGAAACAGCACCGAGTCTTTGATGGGAAAAGCTGTTCATCAACGGTGATATGTAGACCAGGGTTGTAGCACGTGATGCAGTTGGTGACCAATGATCCCCACACACTGGAAATTGCAGCGAACTTATCAGTCTTTGGTCAAAGGAGCTTGCAAAGAAAAGCGTCTGGACTTCTTTAAGTTGCTTGAAGACGTTTCACCTCTCATCCGAGAAGCTTCTTCAGTTCTAAGGTCAAATGGTGGAGAGTCCCAGATATAAACCTAGTGGGAGTTTCCCCCCACAGAGGGACAAAAGGACCCCTGATGATCCTCTAATCACCTGAGCCAAGGTGTGAAACTGGGTGTGGGACACAATGAGCCAGAGTTTTGGGTGGGTTCATTGTGAAACCTGGCCCCACCTTATCATGCGAATTCCTGAGGTCAGATGGCCCAGGATGTGAGTGGGCGTTAAGGCGTCTGGGGAGGGATCTCAAAACTGGATTATAGATGGCAGAGAGTTGGTGTCGTAAACCCCGCCTCTGTTCAAAGATGGCCGCTCACAGTGGACATAGATGCTTCTTTCACTCCTATTTCAAACCATCTGTCCTCTCTGTCCTCTCTGTCCTTAAAGCTTAGCTAAAAGCCTACCAGCCATTTGGCTGCTCTCCGGGTTTTAAAGGTAGAAAGGTAGAAGCCTGGGACTCCTAGTGTTAAGAAAATATTGAGTCTTTCAGAAAATCTTGAAAATGAAATGAAACAGCTGACAGCCGAGAAGTCGCGGTTCCTGGACGAGTCCTACCAACATGCTGTCAGACTGGAGCAGATCGCTCTGAAAGCGGATTCAGCGTCCACTATGGTCCACTTGGACTTCCTGATTGAAAAGATGAAGCAGAAAGGAGACACAGAGAAGGTCCAGAAACTGGAGGAGATGAGAAGATGAGTGGACGAAGGAGCCAAAGCACATGTTGGTACGAGCTTCAACAAACTCCATCAGCTGTCAGAAACATTGGGAGATCCTTCCCCTGCTGTCAAACAAGTAAAGAAGCATCAGGCAGCAGTGTAGATGCTTTTCCCCGATACTCTCTATGCTACATGTTCAGATGCACACCACATGTTTGTTTGTTCTTTCTAACAGATGGCACACTACTATTAATAAACACCAGTTATTTATTGATTACTGATCAGCACTGACATCTCTACTCAGAGAGAGCTTCATAATGTTTTCATGTTAAGGAGAAGTGACAGTGCCTCAGTGTTTGTGTCAGGAAGAGCAGTTTTATGCATCTGACATCAAGTCTGTACCAAATACAACATGTGGCTCCAGATGTTTGTCACCATCCTGGGTCATGTGACCCAGCATTAAGCGTTTATTGTTGTATTTGTGATTTCTTAGGTATATTTAAAGGATGTTAAGTTTTAGTATTATTAACAGGTTGCCTTTCAGTCTAGTTTAGGTTATTCTATGTATTCTTAGTTATGAGTGTGTTGGTAGTATATTACATGGTCTGTCTTGTCCCCAGTGTTTCACTATGTCTGTGTCTAAATCCCCCCTTTCAAGAAACGACTTTCATTAAAATTCTGCCTGGTCCTGTGTCTCTGTAACATAATCCAGAACTTAATAACAAGCTGACATTTTCCTCCTGACACCAACGATCAGCTCAACAGACCCTCATTTTACCTGCATACACTCTGCTCACCTGTCAGCCTACAAGAAACACATGATTTCATCCAGGTTCCTTAAACTTGTATCCAATCTGACTCATCTAATGCTACGTGCTTTATTGATCAGTGTGAGATGTGCACTAGTAGGTTTCTTTGAGACAATCATTGGACTAAAATGAAGGTAGAGCTGATAAGTGTATTTATTGTTTGAGGTCTCTGTAGTGAATTGCTAAATGACTCTCATTCCCAGAATTAATAAAACATTACAAATACACAGTGGTGACGTTTGATATTACCTGAGATTGATTATTTAAGATGATTTATTTTTCAGAATACCCATCAACTGTCTGCGACCATCACCAGTTAATCTGAGTTAATTAAAATCATTGTGGTCTGAAGAACATAATGATGTGTGTCTGCATTTGCACTGGCACAACCTGGAAAGCTTTTTTTGCCAAGGTCTTTAATCAAATATCAGAAACACTGACAAACAGAGACAAACCTTCAATAAAAACGAGGAATCTGCAGAGCCAACATCTGGAACACAGAGAGTGAAAAACATGAATAAAAACCAGTTAACATGGAACACTGGTTTGTCTGGTGCGGCAGCTTTTTACTAGTTGATAAATCACTGACAACCAAAACAAATGAATACTGGCACAAACTGACTCTGAGGCTGTTTCTCAATATGTGGACTTGTGTTCTCGTGGACTCGTGATACATCATCACTTACAGACCAAGTACTGCTCCAGTTCAACCATCAAGCCAAGTACGCTCAAAATTCCCGGATGTGGTCTCGCTAATCCTTTTTTATCGAGCATGCTAAATATCCCAGAATGCATTTTGTCCAAAACTCAGACGCGTCAATGGTGGAGCTAAAAACTTTTAAATATTACTCTTCCTGGGTCACAAAATCAACTTTTAAGATATTTACAGGTGAGAATGTAGCTGTGTAAACTTCAAATATTGCAATTTATATTTAATTGTGTTGTAGATTGCAGTGTTTTGTGTTGTTTCACTTTAAATTTGTTTAAAAGGAAAAGGCTGAAAATTTCAATAGTTAAAAGCTGAACTGTGAATAGTTGGTTATTGTAATATATGATTTATTTATTACATTTTATGTGGAGTGAATAAATAAAAATATATTTACGGTGGCCCCCACAGACAAAGCACGTACAAACTCCAAAACATGTAAAAACTCCAAAACACGTAAAAACTCAGAAGCACGTAAAAACTCCAAAACACGTACAAAACACAACAGAAGTGCTCCAGGATGCTAGGGGGCAGTGTTGAGCTTTTTTACCTAGTGGCTAAACAATCCAGGAAGTACCAACGACCGGATTTGGTGTGTGGTAGTAGCAGGTAAATGAACATTTTTTAAAAATTATTTGAATATATATGAGTGCCTATGTATAAATACACAAACAATACACATATGCTTTCAACTGTGTAATTTAAGTGATCTAGGTAGCTCTGCTTTGGAAGTTCAGTTAACGCTAGAAATGTGTTTTGGAGTTTGTACGTGCTTTGTCTCTGGGGGCCACCGCATATATTTATATATAAACATATAAATAAAACCACATTTTTTACATTAGTAATTCCTTTTGTGCATAATTTTATATTATTGTTAATAATAAGTAAATTAAAGCTGGTACGGAGCCGAAAGAGCCGGTTCCCTAAAAAGAGCCGGTTCCCATCACTAATGACATGGGGTAAAGGAGAGAGAGGGAGAGTTAGCTATGGTGTGTTGGGGGAGGGGTGACACAGGCTGCAGCTCTGGGAAAAAGCTGCTCTTTAGTCTGTTTGTGTGGGTTCTGATTGGCCTGTATCTCTTCCCTGATGGGAGGGGTACAAAAAGTCTGTGACCTGGATGGGTTGGGCCCTTGATGATGCAGCTAGCTGGCTTCTGCAAACAGCTAGCATAGACCGTGTGGAGCAGGGGTGCCCAATCCAGGTCCTCGAGAGCTACCGTCCTGCAGCTTTTAGATGCATCCCTACTCCAACACAGCTGAATCAAATGGTTTGATCTCTTCAGCATGCCATCATGTTTGGCAAAGGCCTGATAACAAGCCATTCATTTGATTCAGGTGTGTGGGAACAAGGATGCATCTAAAAGCTGCAGGACGGTAGCTCTCGAGGACCGGGATTGGGCACCCCTGATGTGGAGATTCGGGAGTTTGGTTCCAATGATCTCCTGGGCAGTTTGACGGTCCGGGTCAGAGTTCGACGGTTTCCTGCAGTGCAGCTGAAGCACCACACTGTGATGCAGTGACAGAGGATGCTTTCTGCTGTGCTCCTGTAATAGTTTACTAAGAGCCTGGTCGGCACATTTTCTTTTTTAAGTTTCCTTAGGAGTAAAAGTCTCTGCTGTGCTTTCTTCACTGAGTGGGATGTGTTAATAGTCCATGTGAGATCTTTTGTTATGTGTAGGCCCAGGAATTTAATGCCATTCACCCTCAACTTCCTCACCATGTATGTGGAGGGGTGGTCGTGTTGTTTTCTTGGCTGTTCTGTCTCTACAACCATCTCCTTTGTTTCGGCAGTGTTCAGAACCAGCTCGTTGTTTCCACACCCTCTGATTAGATGTTGGACGTCCTCTCTGCAGTGAGACTCGCTGTTGTCTGATATCCTTCCCACTATTTCATTTTTTCATTTTCATTTTCATTTTCATTTTTATTTATTTCACACTTGGTACTACAAATCAAACAAAACAACCACATCTTCTGTCAACAAAACACAACAACCATGTGTGAAAAGGAGCAGGAAGAAGAAATTATTCTTATTAAACCCTGCCCCCTATCTACCATCGAACTTATATCACCGGTGGGCACCAAAAAAATCAGGAACAAACTAATATTGACATTTCTCTCCGGTCGAATCCCAAACCAACATCACATTCATTCGCATTCTTCATACTGAGTTATCGTTTTAAACATATAACACTTTTTAAAACATTGTAAATTTATACAATTCTTTAAATTATAATGAAGTGAATTCCACAGTCTTATACCCCTAACCGTTGTGCTCATTAATCTTTGTGTAGTCCTGGCTAACTGATGTTTAAAATAAAATTTCCTTCTATTCTCTTCTCCCCTTGAACACATCAAAAATACTCTTTGTAACTTAAAAGGCAAAATATTATTTTTAGCCTTAAACATAATTAATAATGTCCGTAATTTCACTAAATCTCCTAATTTTAATAATTTTGATTCTATAAATAATTTGTTTGTATGTTCTCTATATTTAACATTATGAATTATTCGTATAACTTTCTTCTGTAATAGGTTTAAAGGTTTTATGGTATTCTCATATGTATTCCCCCAAACTTCAACACAATAGTTGATATATGAAAAAAACAAAGAAAAATATAAAATATGCATTGTTTTATAATTTAATAAATCTCTTATACTACCCAAAATATAAATACTTTTGACCATTTTCTTTCTAATATGTTCAATATGAGATTTCCATGTCAAATTCTCATCCACTATTACACCCAAAAAACGAAATTCAGTAACTCTTTCAATCAATTCTTCCTCTATAAACATAATGACTTTATCCTCCTTTACACGATTGCCAAATATCATATATTTCGTTTTTGTCAGATTCAAAGATAATTTATTTACATCAAACCATTTTTTTATTCTTAACATCTCAGAAGTCATAATTTCAACCAAGTCTTGCAAATTCTCTCCAGAGCAATAAAAATTTGTGTCATCTGCAAATAAAATCGAATTTAACCTTTTAGATACGTCACAAATATCATTAATATATAAATTAAAGAGTTTAGGTCCCAAAATAGAACCTTGAGGAACACCACATACAATCTTCAATCTTTCAGAAGTATTGCCAAAATAATAAACATATTGCAACCTATTCTCTAAATAACTCATTAACCAATTCAATGCTACTCCTCTCACTCCATAGTTATACAATTTAGAAATCAAAATAGAATGTTGTATCGTATCAAAAGCTTTTTTTAAATCAACAAATACTCCCACTGTGTATTTATTATTATGTGTTGCAGATGAAATATCTTCAATAAAAGTCAACAACGCTAATGCCGTTGACCTATTTTTACGAAATCCAAATTGGTTTTCATGTATTAGTTGATATTTTTCAATAAAACTATCAAGTCTTTGTGCAAAGAGTTTTTCTAGCAATTTTGAAAACTGTGATAAAAGAGACACTGGCCTATAATTGTTAAAACTATGCTTATCTCCTGATTTATATAATGGTATTACTTTTGCCACTTTCATTCTGTCAGGGAATACTCCTGACTGTAGCGAAAGATTAAAAATATAACAAAGAGGAGTACTTATACAATCTATTGTCTTTTTAATTATGACCATGTCTATACCATCACAATCAGTAGATTTTTTATTTTTACAATTTTTTACGATTGCTACTATTTCTTTTATGGTAGTATCGGCTAAAAATATGGAATTAACCATTCTATTATCACCTATCCAGGCTTCCTCATCTCCTGGATCATCATTTTTCCTGATTAGATTTGCTAAAGTAAGTCCAACATTTACAAAAAAAGAATTGAATTCGTTTGCTACTTCGGTCTTATCTTTAACAACTTGATTATTATTAATAAAATAATTAGGCCGAACTATGGGTGTGTTCTTATTACCCAATACCTCTTTAAAAATATTCCAAATGCCCTTAATATTATTTTTGTTTTCCTGAAAAACTTTATTATAGTAATCTTTCTTAGCTTTCCTCAATATTAATACCAACTTATTTTTATATAGTTTATATTTCATTTCCGCATTTTTAGTTCTATATATTATATACTCCCTATATAAATTATTTTTCTTTTTACACGCATTTGCAAGACCCTTAGTTATCCAAGGTTTCCTATTTATATTCTTTTTCTTATGCTTAAATGATATCAATGGACAATGTTTATCATACAAGGCCAAATATATATTTAAAAATACTCCGTATGCAATGTTGACCTCATTAACATAAACCTCCTTCCAGTCCATTTCCATGAGATCTTGTCTAAACCTATTAATTGCTTCATCATTTCTTAACCTTCTATAACTCACAAAACTAGCTTCTTTCTTTCTTTTCATTTTTAAATCGAAAATAAAAAAGACTGGTAGATGATCGCTTATATCATTTATGATGAGGCCACTTTCAATATTATTCTCCAAACTATTAATAAAAATATGATCAATTAATGTTTCTGATTTATCCGTTATTCTACTCGGCTTTATAATTAAAGGATAAAATCCTTTACCATATAATAATTCAAAAAAATCTGACGAAGCCTTATCATTTGTCACTTTACAAAGATCAATATTGTAATCACCACACAAACATACAGTCTTATTTCCCTTAACCTTACTCAATAAATTTTCTACTGCTTCTGTAAATAACTCAATCTGTGATCCCGGTTTCCTATATATACACGTTACAATTATATTACTTCTCTTTTCTATATCCAATTCTACTGTCACAGACTCCATTAAATCATCCATAACAACAGACATACATTCAACTTTTTTACATTTCAAATCACAATTAACGAAAAGTGCCACCCCTCCTGCCTTTGTCTTAATTCTATTCACAAAGTACAAATCGTATCCTTCAATACAAAAATTACAACCCTTATTCTCATCTAACCATGTTTCAGACAGAGCAATTATTTGAAACTTGCCTCTCAGACTATACAGAAAATCTTCAATCGAAGCAAAACTTCTATAAAGACTTCTGCAGTTAATATGAATTAAAGAAAATGTATTGACTATATCAACCTTATCCCTGAATTGCTCCTCTGTAAAATAATCACATGTGACATTAATTGTATTAAGCACATTCCTTTCAGGGTCAATACCTACTTCAAAATCATATGATTTATAATCTGTGTCGTCAAACATAATGCATAAATTATTCTAGCGCTATCTATTACCTCATAAGAAAGAGAAGGAAACAAAAAAAGAGAAAAGAAGGAGAAGAAAAAAAAAAAAACTGAAAAAGGAAAGAAAAGATCCTAAGCAATCTCACATTCATTTATCAACATATTTTAAAGTCCGTTGATCTTGTTATCTTCCATATCCAATTTTACAATTTCCTTTTGTCCTTTTCCTCCCGAAGTAGCATTTGACCTTGCCAAAAATAAACTAGTTATAGCCATAATTGGTCGCAACCATTTGTCTATCTTAATCATATTATCACGTATAATTGTCCAATTCCTCAAGTTCCTTAATCGTTACAACCTTGGCTTCTTCTGGTGTTCCATTCAGTTTAATCATCACTTTGCAATTCCTGGTCCAGGTTGCTTGAATCTTTTTCTCCTTCCGTAAAATACGAGCTTGCCTTGCAATATCTGCATTTCTTTTTGTAAGATGTTCATTCAGATATACTCCACTTCCTTTCAAAAGGCTGGACCGTCTCAGCAATTCTACTTTGTGTTTTCGATTAACAAATCTCACTACAATTGCTGGAGGAGCATTTTTGTGCCTTCTAGGAAGAGTATAGCATGCAGATATATTGTTACTATGCAGGGGAAGATTTTTACTCGAAAAGAATTCCACAACCTGCCGTTCCAACGATTGTTGCTCCTCCATCGGGGGCACGTCCTCTCCTCGTTTTGCACCAGTCCCAGATTCGGTAACTCTCGCATATGTTCTGTGTTTAGTCTATTGTAGTGTCATCAGCAAACTTCACTGTGGTGTTAGAAGAGGAGTGGATGGGTTTGAATAGAGTGAAAAGAGCTGGACTGAGAACGCAGCCCTGCGGGACTCCTGTGTTCATGGTGATAGCAGATGATGTAAGGCTGCCCACCCTGACCTTCTGTGGCCTGTTTGTGAGGAAATCCAAGATCCATGAGCAGAGTGTGGTGGTTAGTCCCAGGTCATTCAGCTCGTTTACAAGTTTGTGTGGCACAATGGTAAATGGTAATGGTAAATGGACTGGTTCTTATGCAGCGCTTTTCCACTCTTCTGAGCACTCAAAGCGCTTTACACAACTTGTGCATTCACCCATTCGCACAAGCACAACTGACATTCATACACATTCATACTCCGATGAATGCATCGGAGAGCAATTTCGCGTTAGTATCTTGCCCAAGGATATTTGGCATGCAGACTAGGGGAAGCCGGGAATCGAACCACCAACCTTCCGATCAGTAGATGACCTACCACCTGAGCTACAGCCACCCATGGTGGTGTTAAATGGCGAGCTGAAGTCTACAAATAGCATCCTAACATATGTATTGGGATGCTCCAGATGAGTCAGGCTGGTGTGAAGTGTGATTGAGACTGCATCCTCTGTTGATCTGTTCCTGCAGTAAACTGTAGGCTGTCCAGGTCAGCAGGGATGTTGGTGTGTGGAAGAACGAGTCTCTCAAACACTTCATGGTCATTGGTGTCAGAGCGACCGGGCGACAGTCATTCAGACATTTTACTGACTGTCTTTTGGGCACAGGAATGATGGTAGTTGATGTGAGGCATGTTGGGACTACAGCCTGCTGCAGAGACAGATTGAAGATGTTGGTGAACACCCCGGCAGCTGGTGGGCACATGACTTCAGCGTGCGTCCTGAACCCTGTCTAGTCCTTTCATCATCTGTTCTTCTTTAAACAGCTGACTCTTGTTGAGATGAAATTATTTGAAATGCTTCAGTTCTCTGCTTTATATGAACTAAAATGCCACGTAACCATATATTGTAGTATTAAGTGGACACGGCCCTGAAAATAAAGGCATCAGGCTACGTGTCCTTGGGGGCTAGAAGGCTGTAGACTCTCGCTTGCCTGGGAGAAAGTAGATAACAGGGAGCATCTTCTAGTGGAAAGTTACTGGGACACTGTTGTTTAGACTAGAATGAGCTGGGAATAAAGACTGTTAGGGGTGTGTCACCATGCAGGACGCATCTCCCTTCCAGAAGTAACTTTGTGAGAGAATAAAGTGTGAAAGGGTCGACTGAGCAGTGTTTTGTCTTCCATCGGCTGAAGGATCAGAAGAACTCTGTGAAGTGTTGATATTTAACACTCTAAATTAAATCTGACAATAAAATATCTGCATTTAAGAGGAACCATTTTCAGCAGAAACAGTGTGTTAATACGTGGAGATCCTGAATGCTGCTCTAACAATGATCAGATTAGATGTTCAGTTCTCTTCCAAACCCCTGCTGTCTATTGCCAGTTTGATTGTCCACTCAAATAAAAATCAAAGCCTTCTAACATCTGTTTGTTTGTATTCAGGCATACATGTGGAACAGGCTTACTGTGCTATTACTGCCACAAATGTCAGTGCACTGGGGGAAACAGCGCCCCCTGTTGGTGTGGCCGGTTAGTCGAGGCTGGCTGCAGAAATGACTGTCAGTCTGCTGAAGCTACACCAGAGTGTGCTATGTGGAGTGGTGAAGCCATTTGTACTGAGCCCACACTGTTATATTTCCACTCAGGAAATAAATCTGCACAGATTCCTTGTGTTCTTTCCCCGTCGTGGGATCAATAAAGTCTTATCTTATCTCTTCTTTAAAAATGCAACACAACGCAGAGCTGAGGAGTTTATTTGGGCCTGTTACAGTCGGCTGAAGCACAAACTGCTTACACATGTGACCATTGTTTTGTGTGAACCTTTGAAGTACAGACTAGTGTAACTGAATATTGAGAAAGAGCCGCGTCAGTAAATCCAGAAGCTTTTTACCATCTAAAGAAGTCTTTGTGCTGCTGCAGATGTCGGTAAATCTGACCCTGAATGTTTCTAACTCAAAGCTGATGTTTCCCAGGCTGCTCTCCTTTGAATGAGCTGCAGAGATCAGCAGGGGGACAACATGTGCTGAGAGAAGATTCACTGAAGAGGTTACTGATAGAAGACACGAGGTTCAAATGCAGCCTGTGTTTGAAGCACAAAGGAGACGCCTGCTGGAGCAGCTGGAGTCCTGCACACACTCTTCACTACACAAACACCTCCTACAACAGGGGTGTCGAACTCCAGGCCTCCAGGCCGGTGTCCTGCAGATTTTAGATAACATCCTGGGTCAACACACCTGAATCAAATGATCAGTTCATTGACAGGCCTCTGGAGAACTTCATCACATGTTGAGGGCGTAATTTAGCCTTTAAATCAGCTGTGTTGGATCAAGGACACATCTAAAACCTGCAGGACACCGGCCCTCGAGGCCTGGAGTTCCACACCTGTGTCCTACAACATCCACTCTGACTGCTGTGTTTGTGGAAACACTCCAACACACACCGCTTCACATATGAACGTGTGTGTGAAACACTGCTGACATTAAACACGAGGGAGGATTGATTCACAAACACACAACAACATTTACACACACATGACCTCTGCAGGACGACACACGCCTGATTGAATGATTTTCATTCACTGCTGTTTCGGTACAAAGCAACACTTTGTTTCTATTCTGAGTCACTTTGTTTGTTGGATTTCAGTCGCTTTCTGCTTTAATTCATGTTAGAATCAAATGTTTTTCACTTCCTGTTTGCTGAAGTGGATTTTCAGCTGGTTCCAAACCAAAGGCTTGTTTTAAAGAGACAGTTTCACTGGGATTGAGGGGACGACGTGTTTGCAGTTTCTAAAGAGTTCATGTTGCTAACAGCTCAGCGCTCTGCAGCAGACGCAGGCTGGACTTTAAAATGAACGGGACCATCTGCAGACCAGGTCCAGCAGGGCTTCCACAGATCCTGTTAGAAAACGTGCTTTTCATTTGCTGCAGCCACAGAAGCTGATGAAGATTTCAAATATCATCCCAAAGAAAACTCCAAACTAGTCCAGTCATTCACAGTGTGCAGGAATATTGATGGTCCTACTGGGAGCAGCACCAGTATAAATGTCCCACATGTTTTATAAGATAAAGGAATTCCTCTGGGTCAGTGGAAGAGAAGGCAGCAGATGGAGCTGCTTACAGCTCAGATACCAAACACATGGTCTCCATCATTAGATAGATTTAGAGTATATTAGGTGAACTTTATTTATCCCTCGGGTGGTTTAAAGGGAGTTTTCCCTTCCCACTGTCGCCAGAGTGCTGCTCATAGGGGGCATATGATTGTTGGGTTTTTCTCTGTATCTACTGTAAAATATAAAGCGCCTTGAAGCGACTGCTGTTGTGATTTGGCAATATCCAAATAAAATTGAATTGAATACTGAACATGTCACACCTTAAACACCATGGGATCCACTCTCAGTGTTGTGATTTCCATCCACAAATAAAGATGCTGCCGGCTGAGTTGGTTTGAGCTGTGACTCGTCCCCAATAAGCCAAACTGAGCCTACTTGTGTTTGTGTGTTTATTTCAAAACACAAGTAAACTTTTCACTTTCATTCAAACCAAAAAGCACATCTGGTCCTCTCCTAAACTTCTCCCGAACAAATACAGGCGTAGTCGGAAAGTAGTGATGGCCCGCTTGAAGCTGGCGCTCCGGAGCGTGTGCTGAAAAAAACAACACACTGGTTCAGAAGCACTGTGTCGAGGCTTGCTTCGTTTGGCAAAAGTCACGTGACCAGTGACGTCCGAAGCTTCATTACGCACGTAACTGCTTCGGTACCTGATTCAAACGGATATAAGGAAGTGAATCATCCACGGGATTCGTGGAGTGTGTTGATGGTGACAGAGAGCGAAGAGGTGATCATTCCACTGACAGATATGGAGCCAGCGAGGAAGAGAGGACGTTCTGGCGTGTGGGAATATTTTGAGTTGATTTTGCTCAATTCATTTTATTTGCCAAAGTGAAAAACCTGAAATGTCCAAAATCATGTTTTCATAATGTAAATATCATTACAGCATATGACTTTAGGAACACTTCCATGTGAATTAAAGCTAATGAAGACTACAAAAATGTATTTGACACTATACGTACATTACATTGCTACAGTTTAGAAAATCATTTTGTTTATTGTTGTTAGGTGATAGTCTGCAGGACCCAGGAATACCTGCATATCTACCAGCTTGCAGTGTAGTTCCTGCACTCCACAGCCTCTTCTGTTCCATGCAAGTGGATTTTCTCCAGGGCAGGAGAAACTATTTCTAAGAAAAGAAACAGACTCAGCCAGCGCACAGTAACACTAATCCTCTTTTTAAATGTAAATAACAAAAGGGCTACCTTACATTGATCATGTTTTTACTTTGCAAGTTCTTGATTAGGGGTGGGTTTTGATTATCGCCTTTCTGATTACAATCCATGCTAAATTTCATAACTCTCTGTTTACATCTCTAATTGAGTCTCACATGTGTCAGCTTTCTTTTAATAGATACGAAATTATAGATATATACTGTTAAATGATCAGAATTGTAATATTTCTGACTGAGGCAAAACTTTCCAGATTCCAATCAAATTGAATCGGATCCTGTATCGAATCAAAATGATTCTACAAATCAGTGACGATGCAGCCGTACTCAGCTTCCTAAGCATTTTCCCTTTCCAGTTCACAATCAATCCCACCCCTAGGTCAAAAATATGTATAGGACAATTGGCCTCATCTAATATTTTGTATGAACCTGTCCAGCTGTGATTAAATGACAAGTAGATGGAGGCAGGACTCCACAGCAGGGGCATACTCCATAATGTGCTGTGCGTTATCATATGTATATTATATATATTGCTCACTTATTGTATTTACCAACATCAAGGAGTTATGAGCAAAGAAAGGCCACACCATAGTGCAATTTTAAATAGGGAAAGTTTATTGATCAAAATGTATTACGCAGATACGCATTACATTTTTTCAGCCCCCCAATCGAGAAAACAAAACCAATTACATGTTCAAAGCAACGGAACGGTGGCCCAATATCAGAGAGAACTCCACTCTTGAGTGAGCAGCGATGCTTGAGCAGTCCGTTTTATTTTGCAGATTCAAGCTGCTCTTCTAAATATTCGCCACCAGATGTCACCGGAGAGGACTGTGTTGAAAAGCTTCGAGTAATGAACCGTTTTTCAATACAAGCTTCAGTGCTTCGGAAAGCTTCATTTGGCCATCACTATCGGAAAGCATTCAGTGTGGATAATTTATTTATTCTGCCGGCTTCCCAGGTGCACAAAAAGTTATTTACAAAGAAAATAGAACTGACTTAAGTCAGCACAACAAACATCTATATACAAAACACAGTCTGCATGTTACCCTCTCTGTAACAGCTCACTGGAAAAAAGACAACAGGTGGGCCCTGACCGCCTTCTCTTATACCCCATAGCCCCTCCCACTAGGCGTAATAGTCATCTCTTTATTATTTCTTTTATCAAACCGTCTTTCCCCCTCAGCTTATTTCCCGCTGTATTTCTACAATACATATATGTATATACAGACATTTATGGCCACTTCCAGGCAGCCTACAGTGTTTCACAATAACACCAAACAAACCAAAAGAATAATGCAGTTCACGTGACCCTTCAAGCGGAACACCATACCATCGGCTTGCATAACCCCCGTATAATCGGCGATCACAGCGAGTCTCCGCTACCGGCTTTATTGAAGGTAAGTGGGAAAATATGCTGGCCACCCTCTGTGCTGCTCAAAATATACCTCTCACCCCTTTTTGTTTATCTGCCCGGTCGCCGCAGCCACGGTAATTGTAAAAACTAATGGTGGTGGTGCGTGTATGCGCCCAGATCAGCTGTCGGCGGCTCGGGACGGTGTAACTCTGTCACAGCATCTATGAACTTATATCATTTGAGAATAGGACCACGCCCTCATGCAATCACCTGAGGTGCAGGGAAATCTAAACACCTACGCTACCACTACAAAGACACAAAAGATTCACTTTGGCTCTCACACTCAGTCTGCCCTTTGATTCATTACTTCAACAGGTTGAAATGAGCTTTGAAGAAACATCAGTTTAGTACTGAAACATTCAAATGCTGCAGGAAGAAGAACAACAAAGTGATGACATATGTTTGTGTTTTAAACGGGAAAACTAAATCACGACCTGCAAGAGGTTTAGGAATTTCCGAGGTTTATCTGAACGCAGCACAGCGTTTTGATGCTTCCGACTGTCCGCAAACGCCGCATTAGGCTCAAAGTTTACTTTCACTTCCTGAACTTCGTGGAGTGGAGCTTGTTGTTGGTGTGAAGAAACTGTAAGTTTGCTTCGTTTCCTCCTTTAACAGTTTGTCTTTAGGAACTTTACTGTTTGTTCAGCTCATGTTGGATTTATTCACACAACAAACTGTGTGTGTTTCAAATCAAATCAAATCACTTTTATTGTCACATCACATGTGCAGGTACATTGGTACAGCACATGTGAGTGAAATTCTTGTGTGCGAGCTTCACAAGCAACAGAGTTGTGCAAAATACAATAACGTAAACAAGCAAAATACAAGAATGGCTACATCTGAAACTAATAAATATATGTACAATATACAATAGTATATGCATTTCTGGATGTGTATACTAAATGTTTTTCTACGTGTGTGTGTGTGTGTGTGTGTGTGTGTGTGTGTGTGTGTGTGTATACACATTTTTACAAATTAAATAGAGTAAACAATAATAATTATATAAAATATACAGAGTTGAATATGTGCAAAACAGTGGCATTACTGTACAGTATGGAGTGCATAATGTTAAAGTTCCAGTAGTGAAGCTGAGGTGTCTATGAAGTGTTCAGCAGTCTGATGGCCTGATGGAAGAAGCTGTCTCTCAGTCTGCTGGTACGGGACCGGATGCTGCAGAACCTCCTTCCTGATGGAAGCAGTCTGAACAGTTTATGGCTGGGGTGACTGGAGTCCTTGATGATCCTCCCCGCTTTCCTCAGGCACCGCTTCCTGTAGATGTCTTGGAGGGAGGGAAGCTCACCTCCAATTATCCGTTCAGAGCACCGCACTACTCGCTGTAGAGCTTTGCAGTTGTAGGCGGTGCTGTTGCCATACCAGGTGGTGATGCATCCAGTGAGGATGCTCTCAATGGCACAGTGATAGAAGGTCCTGAGGATGCGGGGGCTCATGCCGAATCTTTTCAGTCTCCTGAGAAAGAAGTTTGTATTGTTTGTATTAAGGTCAGTGTGGGATGTTTTCCTGGCTAACATTAGCTGTGTACTTGTGTCAAGCCAGCCTCCAATTCGAGACTTGCAGTCAAGCCAGCCTCCAGTTTGTTTTACGTTCCCTGTGTATTAAAAGTATTACGGGAATGGATGTGGAAACCGGATTTCAAAATAAAAGCCAACTTCGAGTGAATTAACAGATATGTTAAGAACATAATAACATATAATTTAGGCTTCTTTTTTTTTTACAAACTCTAATGTTAGATCTATATGACACAGCCTTGTACCCTAATTGTGCCCTGTCATTATCAACGCCATCTTATTTTGGATTTCAAAGTAAAAGCCCTGTGAATCTTCATTTTTGAACTACTCTTTCAATGACTTCATAATGCTCTTAAACATGTTTGGGGTTTGTACAGTAAAAAATATCACATTTTGCCTAATCGGATTTTATGTTTTTTTGTCTGATTTTATATCAGTTGTGCCAGTACAGTTAGTCAAAATGAAAAACTAACTGTAAATTCAAACACTTTATGTTGTGCTGAAAAAAAAAAGATACTAAACAAGGCAAAGCAAACAGTTTTTAAAGGTGAAATATAGAGGTCAAATCAAAAGTAGGTAAAAATGGCCAGTTATACCCTGGACCCCAGAGGGTTAAAGCTGAGTAAATGCTGACACCAGACCAGCACCATGATAAACTGAAAGGCTACTGAAATTGAACAGGTCACAAAGTGATGAGCAGTCAGGCTAATTACTTTTTGAGCAATGACCAACACCGATTACAACCAAGAGGAAATACATCTAACATGAACAAACATTGACCCACAACATGCAGTTATTTTGCACAATTGTCTTTCATATGCTGCTCAGTGATGGTTGTCACTGTCAAAGCAGAGCTAGTGAGAGTCAGTAAAACCCACTATTGATCATGTGCCTCATCACAAGTGGGTCAGCGCCCCTCTCTTTCCCTCGAGGGTTTAAATATCTGGGACTCTCCACCATTTGGTTTTAGAACTGCAGAAGCTTCTCAGATGAAACATCTTCAAGAAACTTAAAGAAGTCTCTTTTCGTTTCAAGCTCCTTAGATAACCATGACCTGGATGACTGAGAACCTACAGACATGTTGACCTGGTTTCTAGGTTACATGACAGGTCAGAGGTCACTGACTGTAACTCAGTTACTCCTGTTAATGTCAACTCACTGAGTGTTTGTGGTTTACCTCTCAGACCGACTGAAGTCCACAAGAAGATGATGATGAAGGAAGAGGAGGACAGAGCAGAGTCTGCAGGATCCAGTTGTCCCTCTGTGAGGAGTGACCGGTCCAAAGATGAACCTCCATACTTCAGTGCTGAACCTGGACCAACGAGGTCAGAGAACTGTGATGACTCCTTTACATGTTTTTGTTTTCCTGCATAAACGTGACCTGAAACATCCCGAGATTTTCACAAAGAAAACAATGAAAGAGAAAAGATCCAAATGTTCGACTTGGTCATTTGCTGTTTGAGGACAGTGATGCTCATATCTGTGGGGAAAGTGTGACCTGAATGGGTTCATGTTTGCCTTTAAAGAACAGAGGTGCTCATCTTGAATAGACAAGTTGTTGAGAGACATCAGCTAGAAAAAGCAGAGGAAAGAATATCAAGATTTATTTTCTTGATATTCTGAAAAGAAATAGTGTGAGCGTTCTTGATTATGGAAAAAGTCATTTGGACATTAAAAGAAAGAAGCAGGTGATCAGAGAATGGTAGTTTGTCAGCTGTGCAGTTGGAAGGAGTAAGTCCTGTTGTGGGAGTTTTCCATCTAAATAAAGCCTGCAGACAAACAGTGAAGAAGAAGAAGAAGAAGAAGAAGAAGAAAGCGTACTTTATTGTGAGTGGTAGCTAAGATCCTTTAATAAAAAAAGAAAACCCCGAAACCCAAGCTTGATGCGCAGAGAAAAGCCATCGCAGGGCAGATGATCGGCGAAATCCCTCACTGAGCCTAGCGTGGCCCTCAGTTAAATACCTCTTACAGTAACAATAGGCAATAGACAGCTGTTTTCACACCTTTGGTCCTCCAGATGTGAAAAGTCGTTGGGCTGTTGCCACGTCTCCGGCAAATAGAAAAAGTAAAACTGACGGTCCTTTAGGAGATCCTGGACAAGATGACCTTTGTTCGTGAGCGAACGGATGTTAAGCAGGCCGAAGTTGACGCAAGTACTGTCAGACTGTGTGAGAGTGCTAGGCGACCTGGTCAGGTTAGCCAAAACATTGTGGTCAACAGCCCTGCCAGGGTTCTGTGAAGGGTGGCAAGAGGTGGACCAGAGAGATTGTAGTTGCTTAGAATTATCTTGATTAAAATACCATGGATGTAACTTCGGCAAGAGAGGAAAACAATATCCGCATGGAGGTGAAGAACAGCAGGCGGTGGAGCAGCCAGGGAAAAGCAGAGTCGAAGGAGCTCATCAGCTGTGTATTGATGGATTTCAGTACAGGGTTGAAGGATCGATGACACAAGGATCCAGGCCCACACAGACAGTGCATAAATCCTGGGAGGCCACATCATGAACAGGAGCAGAGACACAGATGGGCCGTATGGACACGAATAGAACAGGAATCCATTGGAGGGAGTAGCTGGGATGCCGGGAGAGGATAGCAGTGAGTGGTGATAACAGTAACAGGAGAAAAGGGTAGCAAAACCAAGGGGGCAAGTAGCAGGTAACAAGGTACAAGTAGCAGGAGTAAAGAGCACCAATAGCAATAAAAGTAGCGACATGGTTAGCGATGAATAGTGGGAGCAACTCGCACGAGCATTCACTCGACCAAAACCAGAACACACATACTAAACATGAACTGAAGGTGAGTGGAAATACACCTAAACTCTGGAGTTGGCTCCAACTAAAACACTAACACAATGCACCACGCTCAGGGGCTAAGAAATTAAATTAACTCACTATGACGGGCAAAAACTTCAAAATTACTAGATACTATACCAGAGTATTACTGTAGTATGCTGTGAACAAAAGCAGAACTGTGAAGCACTAATCTCGACTACAACAATTTCAGTAAAAGTCACATAACATGAAAACCTGAGTCACACTAGGAGTGTGGCAGCAGAGTCCAAAGGAAGAAAGGGGGAAGCAAGAGGCATTAATCCTAATTTTACAGGTGGAAGCAAGGCATGGGGGGAAGTAAGGTCCGTGTGAGGCTAAACCAGACCAAGTTCTCTCACTGTAAAGAACCTGGCAGGGAGGCAGGCAGGTGAGTTACGCCAAACCCAACAAGCAGAGTAGGTTAAAGTTACGACCATCCATCACCTCCCTAAGAGTAGGGTGTCTGGAGATCTTCAAGTCTATAATGTACTCTCTGTGAAGGTGCAATAAAACCTGGGGCCTACTTGTGATAACATTCGACATGCATGCATACAATTGGTGTCAGAAGTATCTTGCTATACTAAAATGATATGATACATGGGATTAAAAAGTCTGCCCCCACAGTCCATAAAAAACTAACAACTAAAATTTGAACTAAAAAAAAAAAAAACATTCAATTTTTTTTTTAAAAATTCCAGAAATTCTTCATCATTTCTCCACAGAGTGGACCAGCAGAGCTCAGAGGTTCCCAGTGGTCAGTCTGCCCAGCAGCATCAAACAGACCTGAACTCCATATTTATGGTCTGTACATGTACAACAACTACTTTTACATCTATTCACAGTCGTCTCCATGCTGCTCTTTGTAGACCAGTGGATCGTCAGTGTGTCCAACATGGATCTGATGTTTGGCTCCATGATTTCAGTCTGATTGGGTCGCTCATAAAGTATTCTGTTCCAGCTGCTGGAGGACAACATCATCACTTTTGTGAAGGACGAGCTGAAGAAGATCCAGAAGGTTCTGAGTCCAGATTACCCAGAATGCTTAGAGAGTCACAGGGATGATGATGAGGAGAAGAGGAGCAGCAGAGAGGCATTTGTGAAGATCACAGTGGACTTCCTGGGGAGAATGAAGCAGGAAGAGATGGCTGACAGTAAAACGATTTCTAAAAATATGTAATATGATGGATAATATTTACTAATGTCTCCATGTGTTAAGTAATTTCTTATCATGCGTATTGTGTAAAACACAAACTTTTTTTTTCCATTTAGGACTTTCTGCTGCCGCTCATCATCGTAGCCTTAAATATAGGCTGAAGAAGAAGTTCCAGTGTGTGTTTGAGGGCATCGCTAAAGCAGGAAACCCAACCCTTCTGAATCAGATCTACACAGAGCTCTACATCACAGAGGGAGGGACTGCAGAGGTCAATGATGAACATGAGGTCAGACAGATTGAAACAGCCTCCAGGAAACCACACAGACCAGAAACAACAATCAGACAAGAAGACATCTTTAAAGCCTCACCTGGAAGAGATGAACCAATCAGAACTGTGCTGACAAAGGGAGTGGCTGGCATTGGGAAAACAGTCTTAACACAGAAATACACCCTGGACTGGGCTGAAGACAAAGCCAACCAGGACATCCAGTTCATATTTCCATTCACTTTCAGAGAGCTGAATGTGCTGAAAGAGGAAAAGTTCAGCTTGGTGGGACTTGTTCATCACTTCTTTACTGAAACCAAAGAAGCAGGAATCTGCAGCTTTGAAGACTTCCAGGTTGTGTTCATCTTTGATGGTCTGGATGAGTGTCGACCTCCTCTGGACTTCCACAAAACTACAATCCTAACTGACCCTAGAAAGTCCACCTCATTGGATGCGCTGCTGATAAACCTCATCAGGGGGAACCTGCTTCCCTCTGCTCGCCTCTGGATAACCACACGACCTGCAGCAGCCAATCAGATCCCTTCTGACTGTGTTGGCATGGTGACAGAGGTCCGAGGCTTCACTGACCCACAGAAGGAGGAGTACTTCAAGAAGAAAGTGAGCGACGAGAAGCAGGCCAGCAGGATCATCTCTCACATCAAGACATCACGAAGCCTCCACATCATGTGCCACATCCCAGTCTTCTGCTGGATCACTGCTACAGTTCTGGAGGATGTGCTGGAAACCAGAGAGGGAGGACAGCTGCCCAAGACCCTGACTGAGATGTACATCCACTTCCTGGTGGTTCAGGCCAAAGTGAAGAAGGTCAAGTATGATGGAGGAGCTGAGACAGATCCACACTGGAGTCCAGAGAGCAGGAAGATGATGGAGTCTCTGGGAAAACTGGCTTTTCATCAGCTGCAGAAAGGAAACCCAATCTTCTATGAATCAGACCTGACAGAGTGTGGCATCGATATCAGAGCAGCCTCAGTGTACTCAGGAGTGTTCACACAGATCTTTAAAGAGGAGAGAGGACTGTACCAGGACAAGGTGTTCTGCTTCATCCATCTGAGTGTTCAGGAGTTTCTGGCTGCTCTTCATGCCCATCTGACCTTCATCAACTCTGGACTCAATCTGCTGGAAGAACAACAAACAACCTCCTGGTGGTTTAAACCATCTCTCCACCAGAGTGCTGTGAACAAGGCCTTACAGAGTCCAAATGGACACCTGGACTTGTTCCTCCGCTTCCTCCTGGGTCTTTCACTGCAGACCAATCAGACTCTCCTACAAGGCCTGCTGACACAGACAGGAAGTAACTCACAGACCAATCAGGAAACAGTCCAGTACATCAAGAAGAAGCTCAGTGAGAATCTGTCTGCAGAGAAAAGCATCAATCTGATCCACTGTCTGAATGAACTGAATGATCATTCTCTAGTGGAGGAGATCCAACAGTCCCTGAGATCAGGAAGTCTCTCAACAGATAAACTGTCTCCTGCTCAGTGGTCAGCTCTGGTCTTCATCTTAATGTCATCAGAAAAAGATCTGGATGTGTTTGACCTGAAGAAATACTCTGCTTCAGAGGAGGCTCTTCTGAGGCTGCTGCCAGTTGTCAAAGCCTCCAACAAGGCTCTGTAAGTACATTTGCACTCTTGTGTTTAATTTATTGGTGAAATAAATTTAGTAATTCTTTCTATCTTTCTATGAATTCATATCCTAAAGTCTTGAAATTTTTTCCAATACAACTGAAACCTCTTTGATGGCTCAAGAACTCATCAGTGTGCTCAAGACGTTGAATCCTACATAAACTGTGATCATCACTGCTGCTGTTGTGTTATCAGTCTTTGTTTAAACACCAGGGCTGTACGTGCCTAATGTTACAATACTTTATATTCACATACATGCTCCTAGATACATTTCTACTGCAGGTCTATTTTTAGTCGTAAATGTTAGGGAAACTCTTGCTTTTACATGCGTGGTGGATTTCATTAAACAAAGCATTTGAATTACTCAGGGATTCATTGCAGCCATAGAAATATCCTTATGTGACCAATGGTAAATGGTCTGTATTTGTATAGCGCTTTTCTAGTCCCCAAGGACCCCAAAGCACTTTACACTACATTCAGTCATCCACCCATTCACACACTGGTGATGGCAGCTACATTGTAGCCACAGCCACCCTGGGGCGCACTGACAGAGGCGAGGCTGCCGGACACTGGCGCCACCGGGCCCTCTGACCACCACCAGTAGGCAACGGGTGAAGTGTCTTGCCCAAAGGACACAACGACCGAGACTGTCCAAGCTGGGGCTCGAACCAGCAACCTTCCAATTACAAGGCGAACTCCCATCTCTTGAGCCACGATCGCCCCAAGTGGTCGGCGGGGTTATAAACAAAGTAATAAAATGACAACGCCACTCTAGGAAATACAAAATCGTTTAGAAATGAAATGTAATTTAAAAAACAACAACATTTGCACAGGTTCAGAAATGCACCCTGAGGTCCGCTCAAATATTAACACAATTTTATTTATTAATATAAAATAAGATGAAAAATCAACAATGACAGAGCACTGAATGCAGTGTCATCTAAAACTGTGTCCCAAATTAAAATTAAAATAAACAGACAACTGGGCCTTACCAGCAGAAGGGACCAAAAAGAAAACCACACAAAAGACCCCCCACTACAGTCTATTCACCCGGTGCTTTACAACAAAGGAAGTGTTGAAAACGACCCACCATCTGAGGTCCCACGGCCGCCGGCAGATCCTCAGTTCACTGAAATAAAAGCACAAGACATAGGAAAAGAAGGGAAATGGGCATTTCAAAAATGGATACATTTGAAAACTGTGCTTTCGCGTCAGTGTGGACAGCGAAAAGGGAGACTTTCTAAAATGATGACGCATGTTAGTCATATGATGCAGTCATGTGACCAATTAAACTAAGATAGTGGAGGGCATTATACAGCAGTCTTTTTGTTTCCTCTCAATTCTGACAACCCTATTAAAGATAAATATCAGTCTATAGATGCTCCAGATAGCTTTTCTTAAAATTCTTTAACTCTCACTCGCTTTTGCAACTTTGTACTTTTTCATTCACTCATTGTTAGTCCATTTAAAAAACGTAGTGCTTTTCCTTGACATTTCCTCAACCACGACATTTTAAAAGAGCCAGAAAGTGAATAAGTGAACGAAAACACCATTCTCCAATCTATCCAGGATAGTGTGGATGTAGCCACAACCTGCAGCACAGTAGTACAAAGTATGGATGGCTGGATGGCTGCAACAACCAGAGTTTTACCTACCTTTGGTATTTCTTGATGGCACGATAGTAATATTTACTGAACACAGGCATCTTCTTATATCTTTTCTGCTGTGAATGTCCCTGCTGTCCACACTTACATTTCAATATCAGGCTCTAAAATGTACAAATGGCTCTGAGAAGATTACATTTCCCATCAATAATGTTTCTACTACATTTACAGTGTGTTTTCATGTCTTCTGAAACAGAAGGTGGAGCAGGTGGAGCTTACAAAGAGTAAATGCTGATATAGAGGGATAGTTGTGTTTTCATGAAGCTATTTAGATAACCATTAATTGTATTGCTGGGTTTTAAAAAAATGTTTCATTTGACTGATTTAATCAATTCATTTGTTTTTCAGACTGAGTCACTGTTACCTCTCAGAGAGAAGCTGTGATGCTCTGTCCTCAGTTCTCAACTCACACTCCTATCTGAAAGAGCTGGACCTGAGTAACAACAACCTGCAGGATTCAGGCATGAAGCTTCTGTCTGCTGCACTGCGGAGTCCACATTGTATACTAGAAACTCTCAGGTCAGCATCCAAACGTTCCCACTGATCATTTAAAGTCCGAATAATATTATTCTATAAACAACCACCTTTCTGGAATTTGCAAGTGAGTATGTTTGTGAAGGTTCTCAGTCATCCAGGTCATCGTAGTCTAAGGAGCCTTGAAAGAAAGGCTTCTGGACTTCTTTAAGTTGCTTGAAGACGTTTCACCTCTCATCCGAGAAGCTTCTTCACTTCTAAGGTCAAATGGCGGTGGGGGCTAGATTTAAACCCAGCGGGAGTAACCCCCCAAAGAGGGACAAAAGGACCCCCTGAAGATCCTCTACCTAATCACATGAGCCAAGGTGTGAAAACGGGTGTGGGTCACAATCAGTCAGGGTTTCGGGTGAGCACATTGTGAAACCTGGCCCCACCCTATCATGCGATTTCCTGGGGTCAGATGGCCCAGGATTTGAGTGGGCGTTAAGGCGTCTGGGAAGGGATCTCAAAACTGGATTATAGATGGCAGAGAGTTGGTGTCATAAGCCACCGCCTCTGTTCAAAGGTGGTCGCTCACAGAGGACATAAATGGCTTCTTTCACTCTTTCAAACCATCTGTCCTCTCTGTCCAAAATGTGAACATTGGCATCCTCGAAAGAGTGACCTTTATCCTTAAGATGCAGATGAACTGCTGCTGCTCCATTGAAAGAGGAGTGTTTGTGACAAAAGAATTTCCCTTGGGATAAATACAGTTCATCTTATCTTATCTTATCTTATCTTATCTTATCTTATCTTATCTTAAAATGCCCTTAACAATCAGGGTTATCCTGTTGATCAAAGTCCATCACTGAGTTTGTAAAAACACATTTGTCAATCATTATCTTTGGTATATAAGGAAAATGACAACATTTAATCAAATTTCCTCATCACCCTCTTTTGTCTGACCATTTGAATCCCATTTGAATTTCCAATAAAGGACTCCACAGAGTTTGGTAAAAATAATGACAATAGATGTTTGTGTGAAAGTGCGGGAAGCAAATTTGTATGTGATGTTCTTTCAGTGTAGCACTCTGTAGACGGTCCCTGAGCACTGGTCTCACAGCCAGCTGCACATGACGACCAGTGTTGTTAGTCTAGTCTAGAAAATGACTCGTTGGACTGACAATGAGCTTGTAGTTTGTCTGTTTTAATAATGTGACTGGAAAAAGGTGTGGTTGGACTTCGAATATGTCTATTCCTTTCCAACTTCACCTTTAAAAGTGAATCTATGAGGCTTCTGGAATGTAAAACAAATTTTTTCAAGTCTTTTTCATATTTGTATGATAAAAGTACAACTTTAATGTCAAACATTCGGAGTTTTTTCTCTTGTTGTGTTTGTTTGAAGCTGCTTCCTGTTGGCTTCAGCTGTTTTAAGTTTCCATTTTCTAAACTTCTACATTCTGAACCTTCTTCAGCTCTTAGTGGTTTGTGAAACACTGAATGATTTCAAGAACACACTTTGTCTAATAAAATTACATCTTTCATTCTTTATACAGATTGGGGAGCTGTGGGTTGTCAGACATCAGCTGTGATTATCTGGCAGCAGCGCTAAAGTACAACCCCTACCTTATGAGACTCCTGGACCTGAGCTTCAACAAGCTGCGGGATATAGGAGTGAAGCAGCTGTGTGTTCTTCTGGAGAATCCGCGATGCCGATTTGGAACTCTGAGGTCAGTCACCATGCTTTAGTTGTGCTGCGATGAATATGATGTGAAAGTTGTCCCGACACTGCCGATCATAGGTCCACAGAGCCTTATACAGGAAGTCTTGATCCATTCTTTGTAGACTTTTTATCTCTGATCCTCTAAGTCTTACTCAGTAGTTAATGCAGAGTTCTGGGCTGATATGGGTGAGGGGACTCAGGCAGCCTGATAGACTGTCCAGATGTCCATGGCTTCCCTGCTTGTCCTGATACAAATAAACATAAGTAGCCTTTTTTGAATTTTTGTGGAGGAATAAAACCCATTACGTTGAAACATCTCAGCTTGTGAAGGAATACAATAAAGGTGGTTCAAAACTCCAGAATTAGAATTTATGGTTGGCACCCTTAGAATTAAATGGTTAAAATCTGAGATAATGAGATATACCCACAACTTCTCCCCATAATTAAACCTTATGGAATCATAGGGTAATTACACTCAATCAAAAATCAATTTTCAAGAGCGACTGGTTTAAACAAAAAGATTATATTTGTCATGGTCCTGGGTTGGTTCGACCCAGCATTTTGAGTTTCTTATGTTTTGGTTTATTTTTGCATTATGGATTATTTCTTATTCTCTGGCGATACTGTTTTGATTATAATTATGTTCTGATTCTTTAGCTATCTGATGATGATGATGATGATGATGATTATTATTATTATTATTATTATTATTATTATTATTATTATTATTATTATTATTATTATTTCTGGTTTAGGTTTTGTTATCTTGCCCTCATGTTTAGTTTAGGTTTTTCCTGTACTTAGCCTCCTCTGCCCGTATGTCCCTCTGTCTGTCCATGGTGTCTCGTCTGGTCCTCTATGTCTGTTAGTTTCCTGTTTTATTCTGAAGGTCCTTGTCTTATGTGAGTGTGTTCAATTTACGTTTCCCCCTGCCTCATCAGTTGTGATTTCCCCTAGGTGTGTTCCCCTCCTGTCTCTCATCCCTTGATTACTGCCTCAGTGTATTTAAGCCCAGTGTGTCTTTGTGTCAGTGTCGTGTCGTTAACGTCTGTTCACCCTCTTACCTTCCCGTGTGTTCTGTTTGCCTGCATGCCAGTTTAGTTATTTTCCAGTATAGTTAGTTTTCTGTTCAGTCACCCCTGCAATAAAGCTGGTTATTCTGGGTCCTTCCTCTCTGCCTGCCTGCACACAGCCGAACCATGACAATATTCATAACAGATTTGTTGATGATAACGGTGTCATTCTGAGTTAGACATACTTTTCGGAAAAATATTGTCTAAACTGTTCTCAAAGAGAATATAACAAATTTTGTGAACTGGTCCCACTGCCTCTGCTTCATTTGATTAAAAATGTTATGATATACAATAATTTCTCATCAGCGCTCCCAAATTTATTGCCAGGGAAATGTCAGCTGTGTGATGAAAATGCAATAATAGATTTATTAGTAGTTTCTTCAAAGACAAAATATGTCATAGTTACAACAGTATGGTTACATTGAGTAAATATCACATCCATTGTGCTAAATGGAGGAACGCTAAGCCTTCTCTTCCTGGTTTTAATAATGATTTTAAGATATTTTCTTTCTTTGCTAAAAAAGACAAAAAGCACATATCCCAAAAAAACAAGAATAATTCCATCTGCTATTCTAAATTTTGACTTATGCTGAGGCTTATATATTGTTAAGTAATGCAGCTGCTTCACTTAGGCTCCTAGCAGGTTGCTGAGTAGACATCTGTGTAGTGGTTTGTTTGAAATCTACCACTTTTTCCTTCAGTTTCCTTGTCAAGAAACAACTTCCTGTTCAACTGAAATGCCTTGGTTTTTCAGTAGTGTGTGTGAGAGCGTTTCAGTAGTGTGTGTGAGAGTGTTTCAGTAATAACGTCCCTTACGGCACCTCATAGTTGGCCTCCTGAACTTGTTTTCTTTGTTTTGGACTCTGATGTTTGTTTTTTAATTTCATGCATTAAAGCTTAATCACTCTTCATGTTTTTATGATAAATGTACAACTTTAATGTGAAAAATTCAGATTTTTTTTTCTCTTGTGTTTGTTTGAAGCTGCTTACAGTTGACTTAAATTGTTTGGAGTTTCCTTTTTCTAAACTTCTACATCTGAACCTTCTTCAGCTCTGAACAGATTATGAAATACTGAATGGCTTCAAGCACACACTTTGTCTAAAAAACGTAAATCTTTCCTTCTTTGTACAGATTGATGAGCTGTGGTTTGTCAGACATCAGCTGTGATTGTCTGGCAGCAGCGCTGAAGTCCAACCCCTCTAATCTAAGAGAGCTGGACCTGAGTGAGAACAACAAGCTGCAGGATTCAGGAGTGAAGCAGCTGTGTGGTTTTCTGGAGAGACCAGGATGTGGACTTGAAACTCTGAGGTCATTCACCATGTTTTACTTGTGCTGAGATGAATATGATGTGAAAGTTGTGCTGACACTAAACTGCAGACATAAGGCTGATACTGATCCACACTGAGGATCTTCATGGTAAAGTCTGTCTTCTTCTTCTCTGGTTTAGTCCATTGACTGCAGCAGAACAATGTTCACATTTCAAACCTTCTGAGAACAAGAAAAATCCTCCACTGGATAATTCACTGTGAAACTCTAAAACTCTTCATTCCACCTTAAAGTCTGAGTGACACTGAAATCCAAACCAAAATGGCAATTTGCTTTACAAACAGCAGTCCAACACAAACATACACACATCATCCAAAACACAATCCAAAATCCAAATCTCCTCCACTGCCAGCATGAATGATGGGAAAAGAGAAGGAGGAGCACTCTGACATTCAGGGTTAGAATGAGTTTCATAAGGCAGACTGTGACGATCAAAGCTGCATTAGATAGCTTACATAACTTAATGAATGAGTGGGCATAAGTGGACAGAGATCATCTTAAGCACTTCAAAGGCTTTAAATCAGCACATTTCTCTTTATTCTTTATCAACTCTGTTATATTCTCTCAGTTTTCTGTGGAATGAAGTTAACAGCAGGCTAATAATATGCTGACCAATAAGTTTCTATTAAATGTTGTAATTTGTATATTAAAAAGTGCCAGTGCTTTGGCTTAGCACGGCTCAGCTTACAGTTAGAATACAGCTGCTGGATGTGATTACCATGTCATAGTTATCTACCAAACTGCTAACTGGGGAATTTCAGGCCACAAATCCATCCATCCATACATTCGCTTCCGCTTATCCTTTTCAGGGTTGCGGGGGGCACTGGAGCCTATCCCAGCTGTCACAGGGCGAGAGGCGGGGTACACCCTGGACAGGTCGCCAGTCTGTCGCAGGGCCAACACACAGGGACAGACAACCATTCGCACTCACATTCACTCGCACATTCACACCTAGTGGCAATGTGGATTATCCAATTAACCTATCCCCACAAGCTGCATGTCTTTGGACGGTGGGAGGAAGCCGGAGTACCCGGAGAGAACCCACGCAAACACGGGGAGAACATGCAAACTGCACACAGAAAGACCCCGGCCTGATGGTAGAATTGAACTCAGGACCTTCTTGCTGTGCAGCAACAGTGCTAACCACCGTGCCACCGTGCTGCCTAGAGCCTGTGCTCTAGCTGTCATCGGGCAAGATGCGTGGTCCACCTACGCAGGGGAGCAGTCCATCACAGGGCAAACAGAGAGAGACAGAGAAGCACTCTCTCACATCCACACCTACAGCCAATGTAGAAGCACCAATGAACCTAAGCAGCGTTTCATTGGACTGACGGGAAACATCCAACCTCCAAAGAAAGGCCAACAAGCTTCAACCTACAACCTTCTTGCTCTGCCACTTTTCGCCATTTCAATTCAATTCAATTTTATTTATATAGCGCCAAATCACAACAAAAGTCGCCTCAAGGCGCTTCATAGATACAGAGAAAAACCCAACAATCATATGACCCCCTATGAGCAAGCACTTTGGCGACAGTGGGAAGGAAAAACTCCCTTTTAACAGGAAGAAACCTCCGGCAGAACCAGGCTCAGGGAGGGGCAGCCATCTGCTGCGACCGGTTGGGGTGAGAGAAGGAAGACAGGATAAAGACATGCTGTGGAAGAGAGACAGAGGTTAATAACAGATATGAGTCAATGCAGAGAGGTCTATTAATACATAGTGAGTGAGAAAGGTGACTGGAAAGGAAAAACTCAATGCATCATGGGAATCCCCGGCAGACTACATCTATTGCAGCATAACTAAGGGAGGATTCAGGGTCACCTGGTCCAGCCCTAACTATATGCTTTAGCAAAAAGGAAAGTTTGAAGCCTAATCTTGAAAGTAGAGATAGTGTCTGTCTCCTGAATCCAAACTGGAAGCTGGTTCCACAGAAGAGGGGCCTGAAAACTGAAGGCTCTGCCTCCCATTCTACTTTTAAATACTCTAGGAACAACAAGTAGGCCTGCAGAGCGAGAGCGAAGTGCTCTAATAGGCTGATATGGTACTACAAGGTCATTAAGATAAGATGGGGCCTGATTATTTAAGACCTTGTATGTGAGGAGCAGGATTTTGAATTCAATTCTGGATTTAACAGGAAGCCAATGAAGGGAAGCCAAAACAGGAGAAATATGCTCTCTCTTTCTAGTCCCTGTCAGGACTCTTGCTGCAGCATTTTGGATTAGCTGAAGGCTTTTCAGGGAGTTTTTTGGACATCCTGATAATAATGAATTACAGTCGTCCAGCCTGGAAGTAATAAATGCATGAACTAGTTTTTCAGTGTCACTCTGAGACAGGATATTTCTAATTTTAGAGATGTTGCGCAAATGGAAGAAAGCAGTCTTACATATTTGTTTAATATGTGCGTTGAAGGACATGTCCTGGTCAAAAATGACTCCAAGGTTCCTCACCGCGTTACTGGAGGCCAAGGTAATGCCATCCAGAGTAAGAATCTGCTTAGATACCATATTTCTAAGCTTTTCAGGGCCGAGTACAATAACCTCAGTTTTATCTGAATTAAGAAGCAGAAAGTTAGCGGCCATCCAGGTCTTTATGTCTTTAAGACATTCCTGCAGTTTAACTAATTGGTGTGTGTTATCTGGCTTCATGGACAGATAGAGCTGGGTGTCATCTGCATAGCAGTGAAAATGTATGCTATGTCTTCTAATGATGCTGCCTAAGGGAAGCATGTATAATGTAAACAGAATTGGTCCTAGCACTGAACCCTGTGGAACTCCATAATTAACCTCAGTGTGTGAAGAGGACTCTCCATTTACATGCACAAACTGGAGTCTATTAGATAGATATGATACAAATCACTGCAGTGCAGTACCTGTAATACCTACAGCATGTTCTAATCGCTCTAATAGGATATTATGGTCAACAGTATCGAACGCTGCACTGAGGTCTAGCAGGACAAGCACAGAGATGAGTCCACTGTCAGAGGCCATAAGAAGATCATTTGTAACCTTCACTAAAGCTGTTTCTGTGCTGTGCTGAGCTCTGAAACCTGACTGAAACTCTTCAAATAAACCTCTGCAGATGATCTGTTAGCTGTTTGACAACTACTCTTTCAAGGATGTTTGATATGAAAGGAAGGTTGGAGATTGGCCTATAATTAGCTAAGACTGCTGGGTCTAGAGATGCTTTTTGAGTAAAGGTTTAACTACAGCCAGCTTGAAGGCCTGTGGTACATAGCCGATTAATAGAGATAGGTTGATCATATTTAAGATCGAAGAATTAATTAATGGCAGGACTTCTTTGAGCAGTTTTGTAGGAATGGGGTCTAAAAGACACGTTGATGGTTTGGAGGAAGTAATTATTGAAGTTAACTCAGAAAGATCAATTGGAGAAAAAGAGTCTAACTTAACATCAATGGTACTAAGAGTAGCTGTAGATAATATTACATCTGTGGGATGATTATTGGTCATTTTTTCTCTAATGATAAAAATTTTATTTGTGAAGAAGTTCATGAAGTCATTACTAGTTAACGTTAAAGGGATGGTTGGCTCAACAGAGCTCTGACTGTTTGTCAGCCTGGCTACAGTGCTGAAGAGAAACCTGGGGTTGTTCTTATTTTCTTCAATCAGTGATGAATAGTAAGATGTTCTGGCTTTGCGGAGGGCTTTCTTATAAAGCAGCAAACTATTTCTCCAGGCTAAATGATGATCCTCTAGATTTGTGACACGCCATTTCCTCTCCAGATTACGAGTCATCTGCTTTAGGGTACGTGTTTGAGAATTATACCACGGAGTCAGGTACTTCTGATTTGAGGCCTTAGTTTTCACAGGAGCTACAGTATCCAGAGTCGTATGTAGTGAGGAGGTGAAATTATTAACAAGAAAATCGACCTCTGTTGGGGTAGCGTTCAGATAGCTGCTCTGCTCTGTGTTGGTACAGGGCATTGGAGATGATAACAGTGGGTGGATTATATTCTTAAACTTAGTTACAGTGCTTTCAGAAAGACATCTACTTTGATAAAGTCTACTCTTCACCGCTGTGTAATCAATTATTGTAAAAGTAAATGTTATCAGGAAATGATCAGACAGGAGAGGGTTTTCAGGAAACACTGTTAAATGTTCAGTTTCTATGCCATATGTTAAAACAAGATCTAGAGTGTGATTAAAGTGGTGGGTGGGTTCTTTTACATTTTGACAGAAACCAATTGAGTCTAATAACAGATTAAATGCCATGTTGAGGCTGTCATTTTTAGCATCTACATGGATGTTAAAATCACCCACAATAATTATTTTATCTGAGCTCAGAACTAAATTAGATATAAAGTCTGAGAAATCAGACAGAAACTCTGTGTAAGGCCCAGGTGGACGATAGATGATAACAAGTAAGACTGGTTTCTGAGTTTCACAGCTGGGGTGGACAATGTTAAGCATCAGGCTTTCGAATGAATTAAAAGTCTGTCTGGGTCTTTCATTAATTAATAGGCTGGTGTGAAAAATTGCTGCCACACCGCCCCCTCGACCTGTGCTTCGGGATTTCTGGTAGTTAGAATGGCTCGGGGGTGTTGATTCATTTAAACTAACATAATCATCCTGCTGCAACCAGGTTTCTGTAAGGCAGAGTAAATCAATTTGTTGATCAATTATTAAGTCATGTACTAGCAGAGACTTGGAGGAGAGAGACCTAATATTTAATAATCCACATTTCACTGTTTTACTCTTTGGTTCAGATGTGGATACTGTATTGTTCTTTCTTTGTGATTGTTTATGTTTAAGTTGTTTGTTGCTGGTTTTTAGTTTGTTTTTTGTCATTTCAGCCCAAATCCTGCATTTTCCTGTTTTTGACTACAGACCAGCTACACTAGCACTTTCTCACCAGACACTGCCACCTAGTGGAGGAAGTCTTAGTTCCATTTGAAGCTTCAGATTACAGTTAGTTCCTTTCAAAAGAGGTGGAGGTGGTGGGGCCACAGCACCATCATCACTGAATGCCATAAGACACTTAACCTTTGTTTCCATATGATTAGGACTTCCTGTTGTTCCAAGGAGGAGTGGAACATGTGTAAAAATCTCCCAGTCAGTTTCAGACAATCTCGGGTCAAGTCTAGAACCACTGTGTGCCCAGTTTGAGCTCTCTTCAGTACTGTGATCTGACAGACCCAGAGCGGCCATCACATCACATTTAGAAGCTCCCAAGATGGAGCCACAACACATGTCCAACACTTAGTCTGTCTTGTGGGACCGACTGGAAGAAATGATTCAAGGACTTAGTCACAGAACAGAGATTCAAAACTCCAAAATCCAACTGGCTGCATTGGGGCATATGGTCTGAAAACTCTGCACAGTTTCTTGTTTGAAGCTGTTTCCTGCTGGCTTCAGCTGTTTGGAGTTTCCATTTTATTACACTTCTACATTCTGAACCTTCTTCAGCTCTGAACAGATGATGAAACACTGAATGATTTCAAGCACTTTGTCTAATAAACTTTCTTTAATTCTTTATGCAGATTGTGGAACTGTGGTTTGTCAAAGATAAGCTGTGATTATCTGGCAGCAGCGCTAAAGTCCAACCCCTCCCATCTGAGAGACCTGGACCTGAGAGGAAACAACCTGAAGGATCCAGACGTGAAGCAGCTGTGTGATCTTAAGGAGAGTCCAGACTACAGATTGGAGACTCTGAGGTCAGTAGAGTGATGGAGTGAGTGGGTGGTGCTGTCAGCAGTATTGTACTAAACACAGTCAGTATGAAACAAAGATGCAGTGTTTCCTGTAAAGCTGCAGCTTCTCAGTGAAGCTGTGGGAGGAGAATGGTGACAGCCTTCAGGATTGGACACAAACACTTCCTGTTTCTGCCTTTTGTGCAGAGCAGATGTTTGGCTGGTATTCCACCAGTTAACAGCTGGAACCGTCCATCTGGATTGTTGGGGTTCCTACAGAGCTCAGAGTGGAAACACCAAGGTTCTTCTAATGAATGAAAGTCCAAACTCAAACTAGGAGTCAAAAACATTTTCATCAACTTCAATAAAAATCCAAAGATTAGAAAAAGTGAAGCAACAATGAGTCCTAGTACAGTCCCAGCACTGACGTCCCTGCTGCTCTTTATACTGGATGTGCTGCATCACTGACAGCTGATGAAGAGTCTCTGGAAACACTCGTTTATCTCCTCTGCTCTTCCTTCTCTCTGCAGGTGGAGCTGGTTGTAAATAGGATGGTGTGTTGCTGAGAGAGGAGCAGCTGTGTCCTGATGATCCAGAGAGGTTGAAGCAGCAGCAGCAGCTTGTGTGTAGAGACGCTCTGACTGGGCCATGTTACTGGGAGGAGGAGAGGAGAGCTTCATCCAGCAGTGATTGAAAGAGGAATGAAGTGCAGATGACTGTCAGTGCTGCAGAGTGAACTGCTCTGAGAACAGCTCCACTGTCAGACACAATGTAGACTCCAGCATCAGCCCTGTGTGTCCCTCTGGATCTGACAGGATCATCAGTGTATCTGGACTGCTCTGCTGCTGCTCTGTCCTTCTACAGTCTCTGCACAGTCTCTGTCTGACTCTGGCTTCAGACCCTCCTGGATCAAACTCACCTGGAAAGGCTTCCAAACACCTTTGAATAATAAACATCATGTTTTATAAGATAAATATCATGTTTTCATGTGTCTGTGCAGTTTGAGCCTTAGTGGATGAATCAGTGCTTAATTTTTAATGTGGCTACTAATGATCAATAAATGTGTTGACTGGAATCAAATGAATGACTTGGACTGTATCTGTTCCTGCTTTTCTCTCTTGTGGATCTGATCCAGACCTTTTCCCGCCTTTAAAGCAACCTCAGAAATACCCGGAAACACGGATCGGAGAATTGAGGTGAGATGAAGAACAGCTGGGAGAAAAGACACAACACGAGCTTCTCGTCTGTGACTGAAACCTTTGACTCATTTTTAATCTTTGCTGTTTAACTGGGCAGTGAGGCGGCTTTTAACACAGGAGACTCACATTTGACCTTTAAATGAACCCGTGATCTTTGCTCCAGCACCACTCTGTCCACAAACAGCTTGTGATTGATTAACTGAACTGATCAATAGTCCTGAAGTTTCACAGACTTGATGCTGCACTCTGATTAAAAAGAGCTTTTATTTTATCAAGCAGGGTATAGGTCACTTCCTGTCACTCCTAGCGTGACATTAAGACACATCAAAAATGTCCTGAACAGTGAAATAAGTCCAAATGCGCTCAGTGATCAGATGAAGACAAAAACAACAATGAAGGTGATCCCTGCAGTTCTTCTGACATCCAGCAGAGGCAGCAGTGACTCAGTCCCCATAGACTCAAACTGGTTTGGTCTCTACAGATAATTTCTTCCTTCATGTGTTTTGTATTAATGAGGAGGTCAAAGTCCCATGACCTCATTGTTGCTTCCTGCTTAGAGCACACTGGACTCCCCAGGTGTGTGTTTGTGACATCATCACAACCACAGTGTGTGTGTGTGCGCTGTTGTCAGGATTTGGGACTGAAAGTCATGGACGGGGATTGTGGAGACCGGCCTTCTGGGACATGTATTCGTAAGAGTTTCTCTTTCAGGAGGAGAACATTTCAAAATGTGAATTTCTCGTGTTTGCAGCATGAAATGTGCTGTAAAGTGTTGTAAACTGATTTTGGGCTGTACTTCCATGTAATGCCATTTTTGTACCAGAAGAGGAAGCAGTGAGTCAGTGTAACCTTTATTTAATTAGGCAAAGACCACATTCGTATTCACAGTGGCAGCAAAGAATCTTAAAGCGCTGCTTTCACATCCCTGCATATGTTTCCTGTTGCCCAATCTATTCTCCCTTATCTGATCATCAACATCCTGTACACAAAACTGTCGCTGTTGCAAGTGCCTCTGACCTAAAGTCACCTTTCACAAGAAAATCACAAGAAAATCATTATAAGCGCCTATTCTACTAAAAGATCAGAGAGAAAACAACCATTTTAATCAATTAAGTTTAAACATATAAGCAATTACTCATGCGTAAATTTTATCATAGCCAAAAGCTGCCTAAAAACAACTCCTGTGTGTTTGTCACAGGCCAGCGCTCTGAGTTCATTTTGTATTTGTCTCATTTTAGATATGTGATTAGTTTGTGTCATTCCTATTTAGCTTTAGTTAAGGAAAGGCAGTTATTATTTATTGTTTCCTTGGTTTCTATGTTTGAGTTCTTGTATCGTTCATCACATGTTAGGTCTGTTAAGCTTGTGTTGTCATGTCTAGTTTCAGTGTTTCCTGTTTTATTTTGAAGGAGTCGTGTGTTCTTTGTTCATTGTATTTAGTTTCACTTCCCCTGTCCTGTCATTAAGCTCATGTCAGTCAGCTGTTCCTCCATGTGCTCCCACTTCCCCTAATCACCTCCTGTGTATTTAAGTCCTGTGTTTTCAGTGTGTCATTGTCAGATCGTCTGCTGTGTTTGCAAGCCAAGAAGTTGCGTCAAGTCTCCTCATGTCAAGTCTCCTCATGTCAAGTCTCCTCATGTCAAGTCTCCTCATGTCAAGTCTCCTCATGTCAAGTCTCCTCATGTCAAGTCTCCTCATGTCAAGTCTCCTCATGTCAAGTCTCCTCATGTCAAGTCCATGTTCCTGTAGGTTTTTAAGTTAATTTGGCTCACCCAGTTTAGTTTATTGTTAGCCTTGCATTTTGCCTTTTGTTTACAGTTATTTTGCCAGCCTCAATAAACGGCTCGTTTTCTGTTATTCAAGTCATGTTTCACATTTTGTTTCCGTCTGCATTTGGGTCCACCCTTCGCTCTACACACAGTCAGCCCTGCTGATTGTGACAGTGTTAACACTAACTTCATTTTAAAACTCACATTTCCTGTGTCATAACCCTTTTTTTGATATAGCATTTTTATTTCATTTTGCTCCTTTTCATTATACTTTATCAGACTTAACCAAAATATATGCTTTCCTTCCTTAGGTCCTTCTTTAAAGCAAGAAACTCCTATTCAGTTCCTCTTTCCTGTCACTTGTTGCTAGACCAGCTCAAATTCACTTATAAGTTAAATGAATGTCAGGCCTTTGGCCTTGCAAGTTTATAGATCCTATGTGTTTGTAAGCATGTGCGGCCTTCTATGCTCTAAGTCTCTTACACAATAGATTGTCTGGACATTGCGCCAAACAAAGCTTAAGACCCTCTGTAGACCAAGCAACAACTCTAAATGAGCACAATCGCAATGTGTATACAAAATCATTTTTACGTATATAATCTTCAGTGTTATTCATTTGGGTCAGCGACACTTGTAACATTCTCATAACAAGCTCTCTCCTCTACCCTAGAAATAAATCTATGTAATATCTGTATGTGTAAGCCTACATTATAACCACTTCTTCTAGAAATCAAAAAGAAATCAAACATTTTCTACTCCTACAATCTTCACTAGTTTTCCTCAAAGCATATCTTTTATTCCCACAGTTTCCCTTTAAGTTTTGTAAACAGCTTCTTATGAACACCAGCATTTTATCTTCTAAACAGGATTCAGTTCACTTTAATCCTTTAACCTTAACATAAAAATAACAATTTCTGCCTCAGTTTTACCATATCTAAATTATCAAAACCCCCAAAAGTTATAACATAATCCTAAAACCCATTAAACCTTAAATCCCTCTCTTTGACACATCTCATGCGTCAAACTCAAAATGCTTCACCCAAGCTTAGGAAATTAAAAGAAAAAGTTTAGTCACATCATCTCTCAAAACAGCTCAGCCATCCTCCTCTCAGGTATATCTGCTCCGACCCTGCAAACCTGTGTTTAAGGAATGAAATCAATTTAAAGGATTAAATGCAGCGTCTCTCTGCCGTTCTCTTTACCACTACACTCTCTGTCTCGGCAGTGTCTTATTCTAAGTGGGCGAGGAACGAGACATGTTCACTTACCTGTGTGTGAGAGAACTCCCTCAGTGTCCGTGTAGTACTGGTGTAGCACAAGTAGTGGCCTTGTTAGACCTGCTAGTGCTACTTCCTGCCTTCTTTGCATGTGGTACAGGCAGTGTAGTTACCTTTAACCACAGTCTGAGGACAGATGGGAAATATACAAAACATTCCACCACAAAAGAAGATTTCAAAGATTTTAATAGATTAGTTTAAGAATTTGAGCAAACAACAGAAATAAGTGTGTGATAACAACATCTCACTCCTCAGAATTATGTAAGAAGGCTTCATTTCATAATGACAGTAAAGCAAATACAGACAGATGTGTAGAGAAAATAATCACATAAAAATAATAACTGTGCTAATAAGAAAACCCTCCTGATGTGCATAAATACGGTGAAATCAAAGGTTCCTAAAGTTATAAAGTAACATGTCAGGTAAAGTTCTTCATGTTTGTACTTGAACTTGAGTAAATGTGTTTATCTAGTTTCCAACAGTTGCAGCAAACACATGGAGCAACACAATGAGAACACACAGTGAGGTGAAGTGAGTGAAGTGGATCAGGTTTTCACCACTTCAAAACACACCCACACATGTCGGGGAAGTGGGAGGAGCGGTGGGAGGAGCAGTGGGAGGAGCAGTGGGAGGAGTGGTGGGAGCAGCGGTGGGAGGAGCGGTGGGAGGAGCGGTGGGAGGGGCAGTGGGAGGGGCAGTGGGAGCAGCGCTGGAAGGAGTGGTGGTAGAAGCAGTGGGAGGAGCAGTGGTTTGTAATGAACTGTCTGGGGAGGGGAAGGTAACTGTGTCGCTGATCCATTGCTGGTACTGGGACACAGGAGTGTAGGTTGTAGGACGTGCAGAGCATCCAACAAAAATGAAAACTCCACTCTGCAGCCAGACGGATCCACTCTGAGTCCCCAGTGGTGCCCCAACACTAAACTGTGGAAAGACAGTGATGAAAGTTATCAGGACAGATGTGTAACTGTTAGAGGTCGACCTTTGTCACCCACTAAAGTTTGAACTTTGTTGGTAGTTTTGTTACAAACTGCTGAAATAAATTAAGTAACAAATAAATTGATCGTCCCAGTATAACACAGTCAGTAACACTTCATGGATATCAGTCTGTCCACTTAGGAAACATGAACCACTGTGAATCCACTTCAGCTGCTTTGGTGCAATGAAAGTGACGATTCCACAGACAGAAAGTTTCAGGCAGCTCGTTTAAAGGAATCAGTTTCATCAAATAAATTAGAGGCTTTAGAAAAAACAACCTTTGATAAACATGAATATTAATATTTATGGTCAATTACAGCAAAACAAGTAAACCAAAGTGTGACTAAAGGTGAGATTATCTCAGTGACTGTCAACAACAGATTATAAGAAATAAACTTGTGCTCACCAAACATGACCCTCCAGTACAGATGATGCTGTCTGGGACCCATGGATATCTGGCTTTGCACTCACTGTTTCCCACTATTGGTACGTTTGCCTCCTGCAGGTTATTGCTAGTTGTAGAGAATTTAAACATCAGGCTTTTCTAAAGACTCCAACACAATGCTGTAAAATACAATAAATATTTTATGATTTACCATCAAAGCCGATGGCCCAGCTGCTGGTCTCATTGTTGAAGGTGCTGTTTTGTGAGGCTACGCAGATCGGCCAAATGTAGTCTGTGAAATTGACAGGAGCCGACAGCTTCAGAAGACAAATGTCGTTCTCACGAGTCGACGAGTTGAATCCAGGATGGCAGGTGATGTTTACCACTGTGCGATTCACTTCATTTGGGTTTGGACCTGAGCGGCTGTTGCGGCCCAGATAGACCACCCTGCTACTGAAATCCCTTCACACTTGATTGGCTGGAATCTAAAGTGTGTCACAGCTCAGGGAAAAGAAAAGCACTGAAATAAAGCACCGAAATGTGCGCTGCTTTTCGGTCTGGTTACTACCGTTTATGTCAGAACCCCCTAACCCAATTCTAACAGAGGAACACGGGTGATGTAGCAGAGACTTGTCCTTCATTAGACTGTGACACTGTGTAACAACTAAAACACACTTCAGTGTTTAAATTCAGTTTGTGAACTCAAACGTGCAGCTGCCACATTCTGAACAGCAGCAGCTGTCAAACTGCTCTCTATGTTTGCAGCTACAGCTTTTAAATGGCTGCTATAAATGTTCATTTTCAGATCTCTGATTGGAGGAGAAGGCAGCGCTCAGTCAGTCATATTGTGATGAAAGAAACATGAAACAGCCCTTTAACATGAGCACTCACTCAGAACCTCAAGCACAAAGATCAGCTTAACAGAGAAAGCCTGCTGTGTGTTTCCTCCACAAAGGAAGTATGTCCACTCGTAACCAGTAACCATAGTTACTTCATAAGTTACACAGGTGACACAGACTCCACACTTCCTGCATCTCTTTCAAAGTAAAAGCGCTGCGTGCTTTTAGTGGTCTTATTGTGAAACATCTGCAGCAACATTGTGTGTAAGAGGTGATGTTGAACTCCAACCACTGAGCCTCTCTCCTTTATTCTACACACATGCAGGTCTGTGGACTGTGAGAGGAAGCTGGAGAACCCGGGAGAACCCACATGGACACGAGGGGAACCAACTGGGGTTCAAACCAGGAAACAGAGACGGGAAGAACATGACTCCACCTTCCATCTACTCACCTGCAGGAACAGTCAGTGCAGACAGCAGCAGCACACACACACCTGCAACAGTACAGAAGTCACTGAGGATCACTAAAGGTCAGAGGTCATGATGAGGACAGACAGGTGTAGGAACATCAGCTCACCTACAGCAGTCAGCAGAAACAGGCCTGAAACTGAAGAACACACTGGCTGTGTCCCAATTCAGGGTCTGCACGCTTGAAGTACGCATTTCAAGTGCGGTTACGTCACCGCCACGCAATGACGGCTGTCCCAATTCGAAGTATACTTCAAATGCATACTCCAAATGCGCCGTCGATTTCCCCAAATATCAAGCGTGGTCCGGTGCACGCTTCGTGGTCCCATATATCCCACAATTCATAGCGCGGCGGTGGATGTGGATAATTTTGCCGCAAAATACGGCAGAAGGGAGCGGCCGAAGAGGTTTTTTTCCCAAATTTTATTGAACTTATAAAGCAAACAGTCAGTCATTCCACTTCAGTTTGTACAGTAGACATACAAGGCAAATAAGGGTAACAATATACAGTGCAATGAAATAAGAAGGATAAATAAATAAAGGATAAAAAAAGAAAAAAAAGGGGGGGGGGGATGTGAAAGACTTCATAAAAACTTTGTACTTGAAAGTTGTGACAGCTCATTCCTTAAGCATTTCTGAATGAACTTCAATCAATGATAAACCTTTTTTATTGGAAGTTAATTTAAGAGAGTTTAAGTAATATTCAATTTCAATCAAAAACAAATTAAATGATGGGATTGAGTTTTGGAATTTTTTGGAATATATATATATATATATATATATATATATATATATATATATATATATATATATATATATATATATATATATATATATATATATATATATCACTGGGTCCTAAGGCTAGACCCCCTATGCTAAGCAAGCCTACCGCAGACATGAGCGAGACAGATAAATATGAAGGCATGCCGGCTCGGACGTCGCCCGGATGAACAAGGTCCGCGTCAGGTGTTGAGGAACCAGGGCACCCTGACGAAAAGTGGGCTACTGGAACAAGAAGGCATTGGTGGGCAAGAGACGAAAACAGGGCATTGTTGGAATGCTACTACGCAAGTAACCCCGGTGGAAGGGGCTACATGAATAGGATGAGGGACCTATGGATTCTTCGATACCCAACATCCACAATGACGGCGAAACAACTAGTAGCTCAGTGTTCCAACATTCGAAAGAAGGGACTGCTCTCACAGCTAGAGATTGACGAGGTACAACACAAATGCTACGGCAAGGAGGAGTCAGGACGCCAGGTCAGGGGGGAGATATCATCACCCCCACCCGAGATTGGGTACATAGCCCCAAGTGCGATAGGAGAAGGATCGTTGAGTGCGAGAGGAACTGACCTGAAAAATAGGATCATGGCCAAGCTTGAAACCTGGATCCCCCGCAGCCGGTTACCGAGATTACGTGAAGTACCCTCAGAAGGTCTGCTAGATGATGTTAATGCAGCACTACGGACAATACCTACAACCACGATTACCGACACTAACAAGCTGATCTACAATACGGCAGCAGTGATCAGTGAGATGCTTGGCTACAAGTTGAACAGCCACAAGGGGCAGTACCCTCCATGGAGAAGGAGGCTAGAGGACAAGATCAAAGTAGCACGGAGGGAGGTTAGCCAACTAACAGAGTTGCAGAAAGGTGCGACAAAGAAGGTGCATAAGAAATACAGCAAGCTGTCCATACCTGAGGCCTTGGAAACTGCCAAGCAAAGACTCACAGCCTTGGCCAGCCGCTTGAGGAGGTACACCAGAGAGATAGAAGGCAGGAGAATAAACCAGCTGTTCTCCACAGAACCAGCAAAGGTGTACTCTCAGTGGCAAGGGAACAATAAGAGAACAGCACCACCAAGGCTGGAGACGGAGCAAGACTGGAAGAGCATATGGGAGAAGGACGCAACCCATAACGGCAATGCTCAGTGGCTAGTGGATCTGAGGGCAGACCACAGCGACCTCCCTGAACAGGGTCCATTAACCATCACAGTGGCAGATATCCAAGAAAGGGTCTCCAGTATGAAGAGTTGGACAGCACCAGGGCCCGACATGGTTCACGCCTACTGGCTAAAGAAACTGACTGCACTCCACGAGCGTCTGGCAGCACAAATGAACCAGCTGCTAGTTAACGAGAGACACCCGGAATGGCTAACTGAAGGCCGGACGGTCCTGATCCCCAAGGACCCTAAGAAGGGACCGGTCCCCTCCAACTACCGACCAATAACCTGCCTCAGTACCGCATGGAAGCTCCTGTCAGGCATCATATCGGCTAAGATGAACAGGCACATGGGTCAATACATGAGCGGGACACAGAAAGGAATTGGCAAGAATACCAGAGGCGCAAAACACCAGCTACTGGTAGACAGAACAGTCAGCCGAGACTGCAAGACCAGACTGACCAACCTGTGCACTGCCTGGATTGATTACAAGAAGGAAGGAAGGGGGCTGGGGACTGGTGAGTGTCAGCACCACAGTCCAGGATGAGACAACGAACATCCAAGAATACATTGGGAAGATGGCCCCAACTGACCGAGTGCTCAGTGAATACCTCAGGCAGCAGAAACCCAAGAAAGAGGAGGGAGACGAGGAACCATCATGGAAGGACAGGCCCCTGCACGGTATGTACCACCGGCAGATAGAGGAGGTGGCTGATATCCAGAAATCCTACCAGTGGCTGGACAAAGCTGGACTGAAAGACAGCACAGAGGCACTAATCATGGCAGCACAAGAACAAGCTCTGGCCAACACCAGTAGGCGGAAGGGTAAAGTGTCTTGCCCAAGGACACAACGACCAGGACAGAGAGCCCGGGGATTGAACCGGCGACCTTCCGATTACAGATACGCTTCCCAACCCCCTGAACCACAGTCATCCCCAGTGTACAGGAACATCTGTGCCGAGTATAACCTGGAAGTCCCGAGGTCAAAATGGGAGATGCCCCCAAGGGTGGTGGAGAATGACCGAGCTAAGATCCTGTAGGACTTCCAGATACAGACGGACAAAATGGTGGTGGCTAACCAACCGGACATAGTGGTGGTAGACAAACAGAAGAAGACGGCCGTAGTGATCGATGTAGCGGTTCCGAATGACAGCAATATCAGGAAGAAGGAACACGAGAAGCTGGAGAAATACCAAGGGCTCAGAGAAGAGCTCGAGAGGATGTGGAGGGTGAAGGTAACGGTGGTCCCCGTGGTAATCGGAGCACTAGGTGCGGTGACTCCCAAGCTAGGCGAGTGGCTCCAGCAGATCCCGGGAATAACATCGGAGATCTCTGTCCAGAAGAGCGCAGTCCTGGGAACAGCTAAGATACTGTGCAGGACCCTCAAGCTCCCAGGCCTCTGGTAGAGGACCCGAGCTTGAAGGATAAACCGCCCGCAGGGGCGTGCTGGGTGTTTTTATATATATATATATATATCTATATATGTATATATATATACATCTATATATATATATATAGATATATCTATATATATATATATATATATATATATATATATAGATATATATATATCATAATAATCTGAAAATACATATAATATTGGCCATACTATATTTACATTACCACAGTGAGATGACTTTAGTCTCATGAACAACATTAATTGTTATTTACTAACTAATCTTAAATGACTGTTCAGCACAGACATGAAGCCCAACAATCATGTTTACAGTCCCGTGGTCTCAGCCTCAGATACTCAACTAATCAAAGTGATGTCATGACAAAAATGAATGACCAACAAAACATTTTTCTCCTTCATTTCTGTCACACAAAGCTGTATGTAACGTGTCTCGCGGTTAGTATCATGGTTGCTAGGCAACCTGAACAGCGCGACGAAGCGTATACCGTCCCATTTCACGAGCCTCTCACTTCCGCACTTCTCGTACTTATAGTACGCACCGTACGTAGTACGCGTAGTGCGCGTACTTCAAGCATGCAGACCCTGAATTGGGACACAGCCAGTGATCAGAGATCAAATGGTCACATGACCAAAGAGAAGCATTTAGACTGCAGTGATTGGTTACTGTTCCCACACATCAATAACCCACAGCGCCCTCCAGTAGTGGAAACACAGATAATACATGTGGAGAAACATGAAGGAGACTCACAGCAGAGGCAGACGCTCCGTCTCAGACAGCCGTCACCTCCACAGCTCCACAGGTCTGCTCCCCGACCTCCTACATGACACAAAGCACACATCAGCACAGGAGGAGCTCCTCATCAACTTCAGAGAAAACAACAAATGAATTCAAAACTCCTAATACTGAAAACTGTGGAGTCATTGTAAATATGCATTTACACTGTAAAGAGACCAGAACGTTATCTGAAAGTGGCGCATCTTGGTCCACAAATAGTAACTAGTAAGCAGAACTTTGTTAGCATGTGTCTGTGAAGGTTCTTAGTCATCCAGGTCATCGTAGTCTAAGGAGCTTGGAAAGAAAAGTGTCTGGACTTCTTTAAGTTGCTTGAAGACGTTTCACCTCTCATCCCAGAAGCTTCTTCAGTTCTTTTTTTTTTTTTTGGCCTGTCCCGTTTGGCTCTTTTGCATCAGAATTGTTGTCTAAAGGCAAAGAAAGATGCCCAACGGATTTACTTTACCAAACTGACCATCCCAGCCTTGCCGTAATGGTCCATTTGATTCACCTTTTATTGTTTATTTTATTTTCACTTACTGAATACGGGACAGACTTGACTGGGGGAAAGAAGGAGAGAAAGAAAGAGGGAAAGAGAAAGAGCTGAGAAGAGGGACGGGGGAGAAGGGCAAAAGACAAAAACCAACAGAACGGGCAGAGAAAAAAAAATGCATATATCAATCACCTGGATCACCTGTTGAGAAAGAAAAAAGAAAGCAAGCAGAAGAGAACAAGAGTAATAGAATAAACAACATCACGATGATATATGGGAATATGACAGTAAATACTAAATGTTAAACATTATTGTGCGGCACATAAGATCAACAGAACACAGTGTGCTTTGAGGTAGGAGCCAAAAAGGGTGTAGTTTGTGGGTGTGATCACCCGTGTGTACACCTGTGAGCATGGACGCGCTTGTTTTTTGTTTTTTAAAAGGTTCCTTCATGTAATAATCTGCTAGAGGGTGTGGGGGGGCCACAGCCCCGTCCTCCAGGGCGTGAAGCAGGTGTGGAGCTTCTTCAGTTCTAAGGGTCAAATGGTGGGGAGTCCCAGGTTTAAGCTCTGTGGGAGTTTCCCCCCAAAGAGGGACAAAGGACCCCCTGATGATCCTCTACCTAATCACAAGCCAAGGTCTGAAAACAGGTGTGGCGTTAAGGCGTCTGGGAAGGATCTCAAAACTGGATTATAGATGGCAGAGAGTTGGTGTCGTAAACCCCGCCTCTGTTCAAAGATGGTCGCTCACAGTGGACATAGATGCTTCTTTCACTCCTCTTTCAAACTATCTGTCCTCTCTGTCCAAAATGTGAACATTGGCATCCTCAAAGAGTGTCCTTTATCCTTAAGATGCAGATGGACTGCTGAGTCTTGTCCTGTGGAGGTGGCTCTTCTGTGTTGTGCCATGCGCTTGTGAAGTGGCTGTTTGGTCTCTCCAATGTAGAGGTCTGGGCATTCCTCGCTGCACTGTACAGCATACACCACGTTGTTAAGTTTGTGTTTTGGAGTTTTGCTTTTGTTATTTGAGTGACTGAATCAGGAACTCTGCCTGCTTTTGTTCTCACACTGGGTTTAATGAAAGAAGATTTCTGTTTGTCCATTAAAGTTCTTTGTTGTGATCTTTTAAGGATCCTGTGATGATCCAGAGCCTGGCTTGTCTCAAGGAGTCTCTCAGTGACCTGAGCATCAGCTACAGCTCTGCTGGCCTCTGTGTTCACTCTGCAGGAGACGTGGAGACCCGAGCTCACCTTCTGCAGCACTTGCAGTGAGGGAAGGTGAATCATCCTTTAGCAGGACATCATTCAGGCTTTATTAGCATCACTGTGACTGTTATTGTTAGGTTTAATGTATGTGTTGTAGGTCGCCATTTAAAAAGCTAGAATGCTTCTGTTTGCTAGCTTCTAGTTCATGTTCTTATACATGTAATACATTTATTACCAACATTAGAGTTTATCCGCTGGTCATTCGACATGACGAATGACTTCTAAAGTCTTAATCCAGCTCCAGCTCAGGATGCTGTAGAGTCCCGTCAGTAACACTTTTGGTCTGCTAGTAAAATGTAGTTCTATTAATCTGCGCTCGATTACTCTTGAACCGGAACCGGATGTGAGTCCCAAAAAACTGAATTTTGGAACAGAAGTTGAATTCTAAAACTGAAACTAAATTGTTGTTAAAATCCTTTTGTAGAGGATAAAATACAGTTTCAAAGAAAATGAATTGATTTTCAACATATAAAATTCAATTTCAATTTAGTGACGATCATTTTCAAACCAATACATACATACAGTCTCAGGTGCTGTCTGATGGGTATGGAGCTGCAGTCAGCAACAGTAATGGCCTTAAGTTGTTGGGTCAAGGATCGTCCAGTGTCTTGATGGCGATCTAACTGGATCCTCCAGCTCAGAGCTGGTGACTTTTTTCTTGGGTTTTCCACTTGGCTTTTTTGTTCCACAACTCTCAGGATCATTTAAGAAATTTCAGATGACCTTCTTACTGCGTCCCACCTCAGCAAAGATGTCGCACTGTGAGAGACCCTTCTTATGCAGTTCAACACCCCGACCACTTTCAAAAAGGGTCTTAATCACAGAACATGTCATATAAACTGAACAGTTGCAGTGTTTCCTGATTTCCAGTTTAGTTTTTAGCTTTAGTTGGAATATTCCTCCTCTGCCAGGCAGCCTCAGGCTGAGATTCACCCTGTCACATGTTTTTTGGGTTTTTTGCACGAATGCATGGTTCCATCTCTCAGACTCATGCAGTCCCAAATCATCACACCCTGCTTCACTGTCAGGATTCTGCATGTGACACTCTCGGACAGGTTCAATTCTATTATGCTATTATGCTGGAACTTTTCTAAGACAATCAAATTTGGACTCCAGTTTGCTCCAATTATTCATCAGAGTTCTTTAGGAACGTTTCAGTCTGCATTTTTGTCCTAAAGAGCAAACAACGTTTTTATTTCGTGGACACTGTCCTTCACTCTGAGGGACGTTCATTTTCACTGACAGCCCCTGGATGGTCTGGATCCCTGCTGTGTGTGGATTCATGTTAGAATATCACCACGACTCTGATTTCTGATGCAGCTGCTTTTATTTGGTCAGATTTTCCATCATGTCACAGTCTGACGTTTTAATTTTTCTCTTAATTATTTTTCATGTGACTCACTAATGCAGACAAAGCTCTGAATTTCAGTATGAGTGTCTAGTGTTTATTTTGGACTGTGCTCATGATATCAGGCTAACACAGGAGTACCCAGTTTAGTTTCATTTTGTGTTTCTACTTTTCTTTTCAATATAGGCCGTGTTAAGCTGTTCTTGAATGTTCATGAGAAAAAAAGCCTCAAGCTGTGAACTCAGTGATGATGAAATTACTGTGATGTTGTGAAGGATTTGACATGTAGCTGATATCAGTACAGAAGTGTACTCACTTCTGTTCCTGGGCCCAGAGCCAGAGATAAAGATCACAGATGCAGGAACAAACTGCAAGTCTCAGTGGGCGGAGTCAGAACTCCCCTTTGTTCATTCCTCTTAACTCGTTCCTCTGAGCATGTTCAAACTTCTATCCACTTTGTTTTTCTTGAAGGTGGAGGTTTGAATCCAGGAGTTCATTCTGAGCTGCTGTAGTTGCTCATCAGCTTCCCAGTGAACCTTTTTAACCTGTGAGGGGCTTCATGGTCTGTTTTCTAAAGACTTCATTCGTTCTACTCAAATGAGGAAGTGGGAGGAGACGATGTGGTCAGTGTGTCAGTAGAAACTAAAAAGAAGAAGAGCCTGTTTCTTTGATTTACACCACTCAGACTTCATAGAGAAGGTACAGTTGCATTTTCTTTTCAGTTTCATTTTTGCTTTTTTGTATATTGAACTCTGATGATGATAAATGAGGATTATAGTAACTTTACACTGTGCTAATATTAGCTCTGCTTGTATGTTGCAGTCATGGCGTCGGCTCTGGTTTCTGAGGACAGTCTTCTTTGTCCCGTCTGTCTGAGTGTGTTCACTAAACCTGTGTCGATTCCCTGTGGACACAACTTCTGTATGAACTGTATCACAGACTACTGGAGCACCCTGTCTGTACTCCAATGTCCACTGTGCAAAGAGATGTTTTACACCAGGCCGTTGCTTCGGGTTAACCCTGTCATTGATGAAATGGCAGAAAAGGTTAAAAAATCTGCTCAAGAAATGTTGTTGAGTTCAGCTGAACGAGCAGGACATGAAGACGTGCTCTGCAGCATCTGTGCAGGGTCCAAGGTCAGAGCCCTGAAGTCCTGTTTAATGTGTTTAGTGTCCTACTGTCAAACACATCTGGAGCCTCATCAGAGGATTTCAGCTTTGAAGAAGCACAAGCTGATCGATCCAGTTCAGGACCTGGAGAGCAGAATATGTCGGGATCACGGTGAGCCTTTGGAGCTGATCTGCAGACTGGATCAAATGTTTCTGTGTCGGTCCTGTAAATGCGGTGACCATAAAACACATGAAACAGTGAGTCTGGAGGACGAGGCTGAAATGAGGAAATCCCAGCTGAGATTAGAAAATAACAGCATGGATCAGATGATCCAGGAGCGTGAGCAGAAAATCCAGGAGCTTCAACAGTCAGTGAAGACCAGCAGAAGTAAAGCTGAGGAGGCGTTATCGTACAGCAGGAAGGTGATGACCGCTTTGGTGCAGCACATAAAGACAGAGTTCACCAGACTGTCTGAGGCGATCGAGACGAAGCAGGAAATAAATGAGACGGAGGCAGAAAGCTTTATTGATGAGCTGCAGGCAGAGATTACACACATGAAGAAGAAGAAGCTGCAGTGTCATGAAGCTTCGCTCATCAGAGACCCCTTCAGCTTCCTGGAGAACGTCCTCCCTCTTACCTACAATAAGCCCCAGCTGCAGGACTGGTCTGCTGTGACTGTAACCAGTGACCAGTTTATGATTCAGGAGACCCTGGCCGAGCTGGAGACAAAAGTCAGAGAAGAAGTCAGCATGCTGTGTAATATCAACTTCAGATGTGGGAAACAACAGAGGTATGATCTGAATGTTTTGATGACTTGATCCAGATACGGGTTCTCCTCGAAACACAGTGAGGTCACGCAATCAAAATCAGTCAGTCCCTTCATCTCGACACCCCTTTTTGTACATGAACTTTTGTTTATTTCATAAAAATAAAGAATAGTTTATCTCATATCTGAAAAATCAGTAGTAAACTTTATAAGTATTATACATGGGGTGGCTGTAGCTCAGGAGGTAAAGCAGGTCATCTACTGATCAGAAGGTTAGTGGTTCAATCCCTGGCTCCTCTAGTCTGCATGTCTAGTATCCTTGGGCAAGATACAAACCTCAAATTGCACTCCGATGCATCCATCAGAGTAAGATGTGTAGGAAGCTCTAAGACAGTGCTTGTGAGAATGGCTGTGATTGGGTGAATGTGGCATGTTGTATAGAGCACTTTGAGTACTCCGGGAGAGTAGAAAAGTGCTTTCAGTCCTTTCACCATAAAGAGGTATTACATAATAAAGGGACTGTAGAGAATTCTTGTGTTTGTCTGTTAGAGAAGGAGCTCCGCTGGCTGGTTATTAAATAGTGCAGAGGGTGGTCAGGTTTATGGACTGGTTCTTATACAGCGCTTTACTACTTGACCACTCTAAGTGCTTTATACAACGTTCCTCTTTCACCCATTTAAGCTTTGTTGTTTTTGCTACCTAAGAGCTCACTCTGATTGTAACATCGAAGAGCAACCTGCGGTTCAGCATCTTGCCCGAGGATGCTTTTGGAAGTCCAAATCCTTCTCAGAATTATAATCCAACACATCAATTAAAATCATGATGAGGAGGAGGAATAGAGTCAAATCCAAGTCCAACATGGACGATTTCCGGTGCTGCTGCTGAAATTTCCAACAGTGAACTCCTGGAATCCTTTGAACTGCCCTTCTCGCGGGACACTGGAGACTGACCCAGAATGCCTCCAGACATCCCAGTTTACTTTTTAACTTTCAACTCCCCGCACCTCCCTCTCTCTTATATCTAGTCAAACAATCAGGTGTTTGAATAAGATTTACTGACCTTTAGCCCGTCCTTATTATCCTCTCCATCTCTAAGGCAAAGGTTATTCAGCTCACATTTCATTAGCACATTAACATGAGTCCTTTTAATCCAAATACTTTTCTCTTTAAAACTCAATACGTTCAATACAGGCCCCTTTTTTACTAAATCACACACTTTAAATGTTGCACATTCAGAGATCTCCTGTGTGCTGTCTCATTCACACACACACGCTCAAAGTCACTCTCAAATAATTTTTACACAGGCTTTCAGCTTGCCTGAGTTAGACCTGCTGTAATTGCCCAACTTTCTGTGAATGGTACTCGTGGACAATAATCAATGGTCATGGCAATCATAAACTGACCTCCCAGCCCATTGTTTCTTCAGCAGTGCTGGTTTCAGTCATTATGCAAATGTACTGTTTATAAGATTTGGGGAAAGCTTCAGTCAGCTGAGACTGAAGAAGTCACTTGGACGAGTGACGAAACGTTTCTGTCCAGATGAACAGAATCAATCTACGGGTAATAAATCCATATTTGAATATCAGTTTCTTTTTGAGAGTAGAAGATGACTGATCTCTAACTCAGTTCCTGTGACCTTAAATTGATTATTTATTGATTGATTCCTAACAGACGCAGAGGACTTTTGATTTATTTTTTTTATCTGTTTGTTTATTTGAAGGTCAACCATGTTTTCGTATTTTATTCAATTTTATTATTGAAGCTTCCCTGTGATATACCTGTTCATTTTATATTCCTTCTCACATGAATTATATACATTATTATTATTATTATTATTATTAAACTTAGTAAGACGTCTGGCTTCATCTGATTTCTGTATTTTGATCACATAAATGTTGAGTTTTGTCACCATACATGTTTGTGTCTTCAGGTTTTATCTCATTTAAAAGTCATAGTGTTTGTAAAAGTAAAGTCTGAGCTGTACAGCAGCTGCATCAGTACAGATAACATGATAATCACAGACAGCAGTACTCATAAAGACTTCTGCATTCACTCTGCCCTCTGATTGAAACTCTGCTTTGGTGCAGGACGAGTAACGTCTCAAAATACAAGGACATCATCTCCAGAAGTGATCTGATCAGTTCAGGACCTCCTGCTGTCTACCAGCTGAGAGCAAAGAAACAGAAGTTTGGAACAAGAATGACTGTTGGAGAAAAAAGACAAGACAAGCCAAACAGAACCATCTTACTGGTGGGAGAAACAGGAGCAGGAAAATCTACTCTGATCAACGCTCTGCTCAACTACACCATGGGAGTGAAGTGGGAGGATAGAGTCTGGTTTACGATTGTAGAGGAGGAGAAGAAAAGTCAGACATCAGATGTGATGGTGTACGAGATCTTTGGGTTTGAAGATGAAACTCTGCCCTACTCTCTGACCATCATCGATACTCCTGGATATGGAGACATTGAACACGGTGGCATCTTCAGTCACAGATTATTGAACTTGCTGGATGGAGTCCATGAAATTCATGCAGTGGGTCTGGTGATGAAGGCAACAGAGAATCGACTGAGTGATCGACTGATGTACGTCTTTGATTCAGTGATGTCTCTGTTTGGAAAAGATGTGGAGCAAAACATCATAGCTCTGATCACACACTCAGATGGAAGCAGGCCTGAAAACCCTCTTCAAGCTCTTGAAGATGCAAAAATTAAATGTGCCAAAAATAAGAAGAATCAGTCTGTGTACTTCCTGTTTAATAACTGCCAGCTTGAAGACGAGGCAGAAAAATACCTGAAACTAAACTTTGAAAGCTCAGAGAGAGGAGTGAGAGGGTTCACAGCCTTCCTGAAAGAAAGTACACCTGTGCAGCCAGAGGCAACTCCTGAAGTGTTAAAGGAAAGAATCAGACTGACAGCCTGCATCCAAAACCTGCAAGAAAGAATCAGATTCACTGAAGTTAAACAGAGAGAGGTGAAACAGACTCGGGAAGCTCTGCAGAAGAATGAAGTGGTCACTCCATGTGTTGTTTTTAAACATAAAGAACCTATCAGAGCAGAGACATGTGGGCCGGGTTTGAAAGCAGCTGTCAGCTGTACAGTCTGTGAGGAGAACTGTCACTATCCTGGATGCACGGTGCCCTTAAATCACTGTGAGGTCTTTAGAGATGGTCTCTGCACGTCATGCACCAACAAGTGTGCTGCATCAGTGCATGTGAAAGGAAAGTGGAGATATGTGACCAGGATAATATGTAAGACTGCTTTCTTCCATTTGCGCAACATCTCTAAAATTAGAAATATCCTGTCTCAGAGTGACGCTGAAAAACTAGTTCATGCATTTATTACTTCCAGGCTGGACTACTGTAATTCATTATTATCAGGATGTCCAAAAAACTCACTGAAAAGCCTTCAGCTAATCCAAAATGCTGCAGCAAGAGTCCTGACAGGGACTAGAAAGAGAGAGCATATTTCTCCTGTTTTGGCTTCCCTTCATTGGCTTCCTGTTAAATCCAGAATTGAATTCAAAATCCTGCTCCTCACATACAAGGTCTTAAATAATCAGGCCCCATCTTATCTTAATGACCTTGTAGTACCATATCACCCTATTAGAGCGCTCCGCTCTCGCTCTGCAGGCCTACTTGTTGTTCCTAGAGTATTTAAAAGTAGAATGGGAGGGAGAGCCTTCAGTTTTCAGGCCCCTCTTCTGTGGAACCAGCTTCCAGTTTGGATTCGGGAGACAGACACTATCTCTACTTTTAAGATTAGGCTTAAAACTTTCCTTTTTTCTAAAGCATATAGTTAGGGCTGGACCAGGTGACCCTGAATCCTCCCTTTGTTATGCTGCAATAGATGTAGGCTGCCGGGGGATTCCCATGATGCATTGAGTTTTTCCTTTCCAGTCACCTTTCTCACTCACTATGTATTAATAGACCTCTCTGCATTGAATCATATCTGTTATTAACCTCTGTCTCTCTTCCACAGCATGTCTTTATCCTGTCTTCCTTCTCTCACCCCAACCGGTCGCAGCAGATGGCCGCCCCTCCCTGAGCCTGGTTCTGCCGGAGGTTTCTTCCTGTTAAAAGGGAGTTTTTCCTTCCCACTGTCGCCAAAGTGCTTGCTCATAGGGGGTCATATGATTGTTGGGTTTTTCTCTGTATCTATGAAGCGCCTTGAGGCGACTTTTGTTGTGATTTGGCGCTATATAAATAAAATTGAATTGAATTGAATTGAATTGATAAGGAGAGGTCAGAAGAACAAAACACGAACAAAAAAGAAGGACGTTGATTTTCTTGAAAAGGAAATGAAACTGCTGACAGCAGAGAAGTCCCAGTTCCTGGATGAGTCCTACCAGCATGTAGTCAGACTGGAGCAGATCGCTCTGAAAGCTGATTCAGCGTCCACTATTGTCCACTTGGACTTCCTGATTGAGAAGATGAAGGAGAGAGGAGACACAGACAATGTCCAGAAACTGGAGGAGATGAGAAGGAGAGAGGATGAAGGAATTAGAGGAGCTCTGAGGTATGTAAAACTTACAGCACTCACAGAACAGTGACTGGAGTTTATAATTACTAAGTATAAACTAGGTGTTTAATTATCATAGAAAAGTGTACAGATCAATATCACTGCTGAAACACATCAGTGATAGTTTATCCTGGGTTTAAGATAAGATAAGATAAGATAGAACTTTATTAATCCCTCGGGTGGGTTCCTCTGGGAAATTCGACTTCCAAAAAGCACAGCAACGACCGAAGTTACAGTTACAGAATTGTTATATATATATATATATACACACACACACACACACACACACACACACACACACACACACACACACACACACACACACACATATATATAAATACAGAGACAAATATAAATAAAATATACAAAGGGGATAAATAGAATAAATAGGAATAAAAAATAAAAATACAAGTGAATTGCACATTTCAAGTATTGAGTCTATTGCACTGTTGACTATTTACAAAAGTATTGCACAAGGTATTGTACAGTGAGGTGAAGAGGCACTACAGCTTAGTTGTTCCCTCCTTTGTCCTCCTGTCTCCCCTCCCTCTCCCCTCCAGAGAGGAGTTAAACAGTCTGATGGCGTGTGGGACAAAGGAGTTTTTAAGTCTGTTAGTTCTTGTCTTGGGGAGAAGCAACCTGTCACTGAACAGACTCTTCTGGTTGTTAATGGCCGTGTGCAGAGGATGCCCAGCATTGTCCATAATGTCCATCAGTTTCTTTAATGTCCTTTTCTCTGCCACTGTCACCAGAGTGTCCAGCTTCATGCCGACCACAGAGCTAGCCTTCCTGATCAGTTTCTCCAGCCTGGATGAGTGCTTCTTTGCTGTGCTGCTCCCCCAGCACACCACAGCATAGAAAAGTACTCCAGCAACCACTGACTGGTAAAACATCCTCAGGAGCTTCCTGCAGATGTTAAAAGACCTCAGCCTCCTGAGGAAGTACAGTCGGCTTTGGGCTTTTTTATACAGGTGCTCTGTGTTGCATGACCAGTCCAGTTTATTGTCCACCCACAGCCCGAGGTACTTGTACTTGTTGACCACCTCCACCTCCTCCCCCTCTATCTGAACCGGCAGTGGACCTGCTCTAGACCTCCCGAAGTCCACAACCAGTTCCTTAGTCTTTGAGGTGTTGAGTTGCAGGTGGTTTGTGTGACTCCATGCGACAAAGTTCCTCACCAGACTTCTGTACTCCTCTTCCTGATCATCCCAGATACACCCCATGATGGCCGTGTCATCTGCAAACTTCTGAATGTGGCATAATTCAGAGTTGTAGCAGAAGTCAGAGGTGTACAGGGTGAAGAGAAGAGGGGACAGCACAGTTCCCTGTGGTGCTCCTGTGCTGCTGACCACAGTGTCAGACGTGATGTCCTTCAGCCTGACGTACTGTGGTCTGTCGGTGAGGTAGTCGGAGATCCAAGCCACCAGGCAGGGGTCCACCTCCATCCTGTTCAGTTTTTCCTGAAGCATACAGGGCCGGATGGTATTAAAGGCACTGGAAAAGTCAAGAAACAGTATCCTGACCGTGCCTTTTCCCCCATCCAGGTGTGGGTTTATTTCACTCTTAGTGTTCAAACAGTTTCTCTGCTCAGCGTGACACAGTCATAATAAACTACATTTCTGTAATCGATGAAGAGGAGGAGAAAAAAAACTGATTCTCATGGCTGGATTTGAATGTTAGCTATGGAAATGTGTCTTTTATCATAAAGAAACTGAAATCAATCAGTGTTTTGTGTGAGAACATGAAAACAAATACAATATAGAGAAATTGACATCTGGTTTAAAGGATGGAGAATTACACAAAACGTCTTATACTGAGGTAAAACTACAATGATGTGCAAAAAATCTTTAGTCCAGCATCTCATCCCCAAACTTTGATGGGCACTTCAAACTTTTCCAGCTGGGAACCATGGCCTCAGACTTGGAGGTGCTGCTCTTATCCCAGCCCCTTCACTAAAGACAGAGGGTTACAGCTGGAGGTTATTGTTCAGTCATGGACTATTTTAGTTAATGGAAAGATATTTAAAATAATTTTATATAGAGTCCAATTATAAACATAAATGTAAAATATAAATACCATATTTTTTGGACCATAAGGCACACCAGATTATAAGGTGCATTAAGCAAAACAAAACGGTCCGATAAGTCAAACTTCCCTCAACTCATTCTTCTTGCTTCCTCCACTTCTGTACCATTGATTCATTAACGTTGAATTCTCTGCAGCTGCTCTATTCCCATGTTGTTGCAGTGTATTAATGACTAACCTCGTATTGTGGATGGATTATCTCAGTTGTTCTCCTGACTGACGTTTGGTCCGTTTACAGCATCCCCTTAACCTTTATCGAGTGAAAAAAGTTAGCGTTCATCCTCCAGCGCCACTGTGCTAATGTTATGCTAACATAGCTGTGTCGCTAGCGATCACGTAGCACATAAATTTATGTACCAGCTAGCCTAACTTCAGTAACCCTACAAATGTCACAGAAAGTGTTTAGTTTTCTGTCTTCATTTATGCTGGAAGTGATAGTGTTACACCCCTGAAAACAGGGAGTGATTTTGACTTGCTTCTCTCATGCAGTCGTTTATTGCAATCAAAATGAACATAAATGTTTCACATTCTGTACTGCTTAATGGCACGTGGTAGAAGGAAAAGCTAAATAATAATGTAACACAGTAAGGGGAATTGTTGAAAAGAATACATCAATGGGCCAATAGGCTCGACTATAGGAGCACAGGGGTGTGTTTAAATGAGACACAGAGACAAGATTTTAACTCAAAAGAACCAGACGACTTTAGTGAAATAAACCATAAGGTTGACAAGCACAGGTTAAAGACACTTTACAATGGTAGAAAGGAAACTTACAAAAATTAAAAGAAGAGTAAAACACATAAACTACTAAGCAATGACTTGGCCAAGTGTTACTTTTGGTTTTCAGTGTTGGGTTTCAATGTTCGGGTTTCAATGTATGGGTTTCAATGCTTGGGTGCACCCTAGTAACCTGACTCCTTAACTCTTATAGAAACAGATTACACAAATCCAATGTACATTCAAATGAAAATCTCACACTCTTTTCACATGTGGAGAATTGTTCTACACAACAGCTCATTATTTAAAGTCCCAAATAAAAAATGTCCAAGGGGTAAAGTCCAAAAAATTCCCAGGGTTTGAAAGAAAATAGGGGTGAGAGAACGTCAGTCAGTGGTCTCATGTATAACCAGCTGTGTGTGAAAGTGTGAGTGATACAGTCCTACCACACCGCAAGGTGCAGCAGATCATCAAGTGGAAAAGAAGCGAATCTCAGTCTGTCTAAGTCCAGGTGGGAAGGCTCGCCATCTATTTCACCGGAGGAATCCACCTCAGGAACAATTCAGCATACAAAAAAAACCCTGACCTGTCAACAGACAGGGTCAGAAGAGCAATTCAAATATTAATTACCGTACTTTCTGGACAATAGAGCGCACCTGTATATAAGCCGCATCAGCTCTATTTTTAAAAATTAAAAAAAAAAAGATATACAAGCCGCACCCGGCTATAAGCCGCAGATATCTATGATTAAAAAATAGATATTTACTGCATGTACAGAACAATCTTGTACTGCAAATGTACATGTATGTACCTGAACAGATTCTTTCCGAACAATGCCTTTTAACACGGCAGCAACTTTGCTGATTAAAACAGAACCAAGAGAAAATAACCGCTATTTATTTACCTCCATTTTTCCTGTATTTGAAACCACAAGTCACTTTAATCATCTTCGCTGAAACCCATGAAGTCGTCTTCTTCAGTGTCGGAGTTGAACAGGCTCAGAAGCGCTTCATCACATCTGTCTCCATCAGTCTCGCTCTCCGTGTCACTGTCATCCTCCGGTGAAGTTGGCTCTGAAGGTGCGGCGCTCTGTTCGCGCAGCAGTCCAGCCTTTCGGAACCCATTGGTGATGGTGGATTCTTTCACAGCACTCCACACTGTTAGGATCCACTGACAGACATCAGAAAAGGATGCTTTTCGCATGCGGCCAGTTTTTGTGAATGACTTTTCACCGCTTGTCATCCAAGTCTCCCACTCAACCCGTAGTGCAGCTTTAAATGCCCGATTTACACTGATGTCCAGTGGCTGCAAAAACTTTGTTGTACCTCCAGGAATCACAGCTGGAATGGAGTTTGTTTTCTTGATCGCTGCTTTCACAGAATCTGTGATGTGGGCCCTCATGCTATCCAAAACAAGCAGTGCTTTTTTCCAGTGAAAAAATCCTCCCGGGCGCTTCCCATAGCACTCCGTTAACCATTCCTTCATTAGACCTTCTATCATCCACCCTTTGGTGTTAACTTTGACCACTATGCTTTTCGGGAGTTGTTCTTTCGGCATAGTTATGCGCTTAAAAATCACCATTGGTGGAAGTTTTTGTCCAGATGCCGTGGATGCCAGAACGCAGGTGAAGTGCGTCCTCTCATGGCCTGTTGTTTTCAACAACACGGATGATGCACCTGTCTTGTTAACGGTCCTGGTCAGAGGCAGATCAAATGTTAAAGGTACTTCATCCATATTGATTATGTCGTCTGGTCCGATGGAGTTTTCTTGTATCTTTTTTTCAACGAATTTGTGGAAGTTTTCAACTTTTTCCTGATAGTCAGGGGGGAGTTGCTGACAGAGAGTGGTCCGATGGACAGGTTTTTACGTTTCATAAATCTGAAACACCATGACGGCCCACCTTTGAAATCTTTAATATTCACTTCGCGGGCGATTGTTTTGGCTTTCAGTCGGATCTGTACAGTGGATACACCTCGGCCACCTGCTCTCTGTGTGTTCACCCATTCCTCCAGGACATTTTCAAGTTCAGGCCACCTGCTTTTATGTCCTCTGAAAGCTTTTCTCGACTTTTGGCATTGCATGAGCTCTTCCCGCTGTCGCCTCTAACATCTCACCATAGACTCATTGACGCTAAGCTTGCGTGCAGCAGCGCGGTTTCCCTCCTGGATAGCAAGATCGATGGCCTTCAACTTAAAACTTGCATCATACGAACTTCTTCGTGTGGTTTCCATGATGAAGGGGCGAGGTATTGAAAATAATTACCAGTTGGTAATTTGTTGTGCGTGTTCTGTCTGCTAAAGAAAAAGTAGTGTATTCTTCTTTGCATTGATTTTTCATCTATCTTGTTTTTTATTCTAATTCTGGTTAGAGTCCCCCTAGTGGTGGAAGAAAAATCCACAGAATAGCCGCACCTTTGTATAAGCCTCATGGCTCAAAACCTAGGAAAAAAGTAGCGGCTTATAGTCCAGAAAGTACGGTATGCTGTTCTAGGTATAATTCACAACTTAGGATTTTGTTGAAATCACATTCAACATCAATTTGCAATTAAAACACTCAAATTTGCAAAAATAAAACATCTCTCTTACACAAACTATGCATTAAACCAAGTAAAGTCAGTGCATATGCGACAATTATTAATCAAACAATTGACATTAATTCAGTTTCTCAACGATAAAATGTGAAACAGACGTGAACTAACTAGACATACAACATGTGCTCACCGATCTCAGTGCATCACGGCCGAAAACAATGGTATGGTTTCTCTCGGTCGGAAAATGCGGGGCTCTAAATAAGGTAACAGGACATTTTGAAGTATGACCAATTCGCGTTGGTCGCGTCTATTGCGTTTGGTGTGAATGCACCGTAAGACTGCAACTCTGCTTCCTGGTCCCAACTCTCCATAGTCATTTTTTTTTTCGGGGGGTTAATAAGTCTGTCGATATTTCTAGAAATGAGAGCTGCTCCATCCAAAGTGGGATGGATGCCGTCTCTCCTAACAAGAAGCCCACATCGTTTCTGGGACACCACTCAGACAGCCAGCAATTTAAGGAGAACATGCGGCTAAACATGTCACTCCTGATTGGGTCTGATTGGGTTACACACCGATTCAATATTGATTTTAGTGACCTCCAATTGACGTAACCGGGTGTCATTACTGCCGACGTGAATTATAATTTTACTGAATTTACGTTTACCCTTAGCCAGCAGTTTTAAATTTCATTCAATGTCACCTGCTCTGGCCCCTGGAAGACAATTGACTGTGGTTGCTGGTGTCTCTAGCGTCACATGTCTGAGAACAGAATCACCAATTACCAGAGTTTGACCCCCGGCGGGTGTGTCACCGAGTGGGGAAAAACGGTTAGACACATGAACGGGTTGGTGGTGTACCTGGGGCTTCTGTTTAGGACTATGCTTCCTCCTCACGGTCACCCAGCCGCCCTCTTTCCCCAGCTGCTTGGGAACAGCTAGCGGGGCCTACGCTATCTTCGGCTGCACCAGCTACAGTGGCCTGGCTAGCTACGGGTGAATGAAGGGTGCGAAGCCGAGTCTCCATATCTGTAATCCTGGCCTCCAGAGCTGCAAATATGCTACATTTGTTACAGATATCATTACTGCTAAAGGAGGCCGAGGAGTAACTAAACATCTGACACAATGAGCAGGAAAGTGCAGGAGGGACTGGGACTCTCTAAATCTGGGACTCTTCACCATTGACCCTTAGAACTGAAGAAGCTTCTCAGATGAGAGGTGAAATGTCTTCAAGTAACTTAAAGAAGTCCAGACGCTTTTCTTTGCAAACTCCTTTGACTATGATGACCTGGATGACTGAGAACCTTCACAGACTTATCTAAAAGTTTTTAGTTAAACTGCTCTGCAGATAAGCTACTGTGTGTTGGAACAGGAACAGGAAGTAATACTCTACCTCTCCTGCCGTTAGCTTATTGGACATTATACAGTGTAACACTGGGGCTCAAACAACTGAGGTTGTTTTGTATCTATGTGCACAAAACAACTGTAATATAATGCTTCTAAAGCTTACAAGACATAGAAGGGCTACCTATTAAATATATTAACAATGTACAGATTGTAAATTTATCAACTTTTAAACACTTTTACCTGAAAACAGGGGGAAAAGAATCACGAGATTTTTCATCATTTTGACTTGCTTCACTCATGCAGTTGTTTATTGCAATGAGGAAAGCGCACGAAAGCCCCCTTGTCAGAATGGAGACACTACCAATCAATCCCAGAAAAGGCTTACTAGCCGATCAGTGATGTGCAGATGGCATCTCTCTTGAATAAAATGAGAACCATTGGTGTAACATGAAAAAACTTGTCAACAATTTCTTTACTGTATTTACATTATTTTTATCCTTATATCAACTAAGATGAATTAGTATTAACTGTATAACCCTTTTACTTTCAGTAGTCTTTCAACCTGTCACAATAGCAGAGCTTTATGTTTTAATGTTTTCAGAAATCTCTCAGTGAGAACATCGTATATCATGTTTAGGTGGAAACTAGTGAGCTAACTTCTTGCTAGCTTCTAACTCAGTTAGCTTTAATAAATTCTGTTTTCGTGGATGCCTGGATGTTAAACTTATTTGTTACACCTGGTAAAGCAGCAACGCTGATCATTTTATTAAAGATGAAAGAATTTAGACAGTTTTAACTCTCAGTGATGCTGCAGTGTTTGTTTGACTTTCGGACCTGAAGAGACGGAGTTTAGGACCCAGATTACTCCGCGACGCTCCTGACAACGGTATCCGTAACGCTCCAACAATCCATCAAGCAGTGCAGCTTTGTACCTTACCAAAGTCGTACTTAAACACTTTTTGACAGATTTTTGAGGGCCATGTACCACATAAAATTGGTTCAAGGTCAGTAAACACAACCAGAATTCATACATAAGGCGCACTGATGATTTTTGAGAAATTAAAGGATTTTAACTGCTCCTTATAGTATAGAAAATACGGTAAATAAAAATAAAATAAATAAATATAAAGTTTCACTTTCTCTACTTTGATGCCAGATGTTTAAATCTGCATAGAAAATCACCCCAATATTCTAATACTTACAATAAAAACTAAAAATGAAATTAAAACTGTATGAATCCAGGGCAGCAACAGCTGTGGCTCACCCAGATGATGTCATGCCAACCCAATCAAAGGTTGAGGGAAAATAAAAGTATAATTAAAAAGTAGCAGTGTGACCACTAATGCTTTGGTAGAGCAGACAAAAAAAAAGAATCTATTTGGACAAAATAAAAAAAGGTTTAATTTTATGTGACCTTAGATTCTGAGCAGAAAAGCCTCAGCTCAGTTTTCAATGTTAAACAATAGGAACCTGTTCATAATGTTTGCATGTGTACTGAAGACATTCTATGCTTTTCTGTGCAGGATCAGTTTGATCTCATCACCACATGAAGACATCATCTCAGACAGTTTTCTCATCAGGTCAGGACCTCCTGCTGTCTACCAGCTGAGAGCAAAGAAACAGAAGACTGGAACTCTGACAAGAATGACTGTTGGAGAAAAACGTCCAAACAAGCCGAACAGAACCATCTTACTGGTGGGAGAAACAGGAGCAGGAAAATCTACTCTGATCAACGCTCTGCTCAACTACACCATGGGAGTGAAGTGGGAGGATGAAGTCTGGTTTATGATCGCAGAGGAGGAGAGAAGAAGTCAGACATCAGATGTGATGGTGTACGAGATCTTTGGGTTTGAAGATGAAACTCTGCCCTACTCTCTGACCATCATCAATACTCCTGGATATGGAGACACCAGAGGGATCGAACATGATGACATCATCAGTCACAGATTATTGGACCTGTTTCAATCGAGGATGGGGTCCATGAAGTTCATGCAGTGGGTCTGGTGATGAAGGTGAGTGATAATCGACTGAGTGAGAGATTGAGGTACGTCTTTGATTCAGTGATGTCTCTGTTTGGAAAAGATGTGGAGAAAAACATCATAGCTCTGATCACACACTCAGATGGAAGCAGACCTGAAAACCCTCTTCAAGCTCTTGAAGCTGCAAACATTAAATGTGCCAAAAATGAGGACAGTCAGCCTGCTCACTTCCTGTTTAATAACTGCCAGCTTGAAGAGCGAATGGAGGAAAACACAATTTTTAGAAATTCATGGGAACTTACACAGACAAACATGGATCATTTGACAGATTTGTTGGGAAAATCGAATCCTCAGAAACTGGTGAAAACAGCCGAAGTGTTAAATGAACGAATAAGACTGAAAGCCTGCATCCAAAACCTGGAAGACAGAATCGAGCTGGCTGACCTGAAACAGACAGAAATCAGACAGATCCGAGAAGCTCTGACGAAGCAGACAAATCACAGAAATAAAATGGAAATTGAGAAAATATTGAGTCTTTTGGAAAATCTTGAAAAGGAAATGAAAGTGCTGACAGCAGAAAAGGAAAAGTGGCTAAGTGACTCCTACCAGCATGCTGTCAGACTGGAGGAAATCGCTCTGAAAGCTGATTCAGCATCCACTGTTGCCCACTTGGACTTCCTGATTGAGAAGATGAAGGAGGAAGGAGACACGGAGAAGGTCCAGAAACTGGAGGAGATGAGGAGAGAGGATGGAGGAACCAAAGAATCACAGAGGTACAAACTTGGTCAAACAACATCAGCTAGCAAAAACATTGGGAGACCCTCCCTCTGGTATAAGTGAAACATGTAAAGAAGCATCAGGCAGCTGTGTAGATTGCTTTTTTTCCCTGATACTGCTTTATGCTACATGTTCAGATGTACACCATGTGGTTGTTGTTGTGGACACGAGGGAATATCAAGTATACTTTCATATTTTATCCAGTTATTAAAAAATATAAATTCTCATTTATAAAAAAAACCCTTTCAGTTATTGCTTTTTCTTTATTAATATACCTGTATTTCACAAAGATACCTGTACTTATGTAACAGCATATAACAAATATCACTACATAAATAAAACATTGTTATTGTGCAGAGCAGGTCTGAGCTGTCTCAAACTGTACGACTGAATCTCGTTAGAAGTTCATAGGTTAGAAGTTTGTAGGTCACGATGCAGGTTCTCACACTATACGGCCCGATGCTCTGATGCGACCTGAGTGCTCACACTGTGCCTCCATAACATGAAGGTTATAACCAGTGTTGGTCAAGTTACTTTAAAAAAGTAATCAGTAACTAAACTTTCAGCCCAATTCTACTTTTTCTGCATAATCCATCATACAAAATGTAATCAAATGGAAAAGTCTCTTTTTAACTTGTTTTATTAGTTTTAATCTTTTAACTTTATGCATCAAGCAAAAATTTAATTATATGCAACATTCTCTGACTTGAATAAATTAGTTTAACATTTAAACCTATTTTCTGCACATTCCAGCACATAAAATAAAATATTTTTTGTGTTTACACTCACTCTTTCAAATAGATGCAAGTAAAACACAGCAGAAAATAAATAAAGTCAAAGACTCAGCGGTCCTGTTGCTCTATTTTCACCTGTAAAGCAGGAGTGGGGTAGGCGGAGGTTTACCCTGGTGCAGGTGTGCCGCGGTCAGTGGAAGAATCCGCGAGTTTCTCTGTGAGTTTCCCATTACGTCGTAGCTACTCGGTGCTTGTTGGAAGTTTAGGGGTTTTTTTCGCTGTAAAAAGAAGTTTTCTTCCCACGCACAGTGGACACTAATGTTTTTGTCACTTTTTATGGAATCAAACTCAAAGTAAGGTCAGTACTTCCACGCTTTAAACGCTGCACGCTCATACTCTCTCTGCACTCGATATATGATCCACTGTTGATCTGCACACAGCTGTTGTCACGAACGTCGCACTCGCTTACGTCATGAGACATTCTCGCAAAAAATCACGGTTTTAGTAACGCAGTAACGCAGCGTTCCTACGGGAAAGTAACGGTAATCTAATTACCGTTTTTGCGATAGTAATCCCTTACTTTACTCGTTACTTGAAAAAAGTAATCGGATTACAGTAACGCGTTACTGCCCATCTCTGGTTATAACACAAAATCTGTCTCTTTCACTCACACAGACACTCATCACCATCATCAACTTTGCTAAATTGCTAATGAAAAACATTGACCAGGCAGCTGTGACTGAGCAGCAACGTCCATCCAACTATTTTCACAGTTGTTGTGGTCGTGGTTGTGATGGCTGATCAATCAGTTTGATCTGTTTGATTATTGATCAGTGATGTCAGACTGGAGTCAGTGTGATGTTGTTGTTGTGTGTTTGAGACTTTTAGTCTCATGAAGGTCTCTGCTGCCGTAGATCCTCTGAACTGTGTCAGAGGTCTCACTCTGGAGGAAACTCTCAGCACTTTCCAGCAGCTCCTCCATCATGGAGGACGTTCCCTCACTGTAACAGGTGGAGGAGAGAGGAGAGGAAGCACAGGTGGATCCTCTGAGGAAGAGGAGCATTCCTACAAACCACATGATCACATGACCAGAGGGGCGTGGCCTTCAGTGGTAGTAATAAAGGAACAGATTTGAAGGCTCCAACAAAGCAGACCTGTGATCACTTTGACTCAGTATGATGGATTGTTTGGATTTGTCTTTGTTTCTCTGGCTTTTCTTGTGTGTCTGTGTGTCTTTGTGTGTTGGATGGAGTCATGTGACCTGCCCAGGGACGACACATGAGCAGCTCAAATCTGCAGGTTTCCATCTTCTGTTTTTATCCTGATGTCCATGAACATGAACTCTGTCCCTGTCAGATAAATCCAGATAAAAACAGCTGGTTACATTAAATCTGATCCAGTGTTGTTCTTCTTCTGTGGTGTTTGTGATGGAGCAGCTGCTCCTGATGTGTGTGAAGATGAAACCTGGGCTCCTGCAGCTTTCTTTGCTACAGAAAGTTACATTTAAGATGTTTAATGTCACATACAATGAAGTTTAGGACTCATTTAAACCAGCATGAACTAACAGTTGTACAAGGAAAGGGAAATAAATGAGAAGGAGACTTGGAGGGCCACACATCTGCTGTACCCTCATACATCAACATCTGCACTGAGAGTGTAGCAACAACAAAGACTGTGAAAGTGTTCCCAAAGCAGAAGCCATGGCTCAACAGTGAGGTGCAAGCTCTACTGAGAGCAGCGCCTTCAGATCAGGAGACCAACAAACCTACAAAGAGGCGTCTAATCTAAAGGCATCAAAGAATCCAAACGCAGATTCAAACAGCGCATCGAGGAACACTTTAACACAAACAACTCCAGAAACATGTGGTGGGGATCAAGACACTCACTGCTACAAGGACAATCGCACACAAACAAACTCCCCCCACATCACCTCACCTGACACCATAAAGCAGTTCTTCATGACCAACAAAACAGTGACACCAACACCTATCCTGCGTTACAGAGAGGGACGACGCCCCCATCCAGCTGGAGCAGCATCAGGTCAGAGCCACACTGAGTCTATGCGAGGAAAGCAGCTGGTGCTGACGGTGCAGCCGGTGGAGAGCTTAAAGCATGTGCAGACCAACTAGCAGAGGTTTTCACCACCAACTTCAACCTGCTACAGTCTGTAGAAGGCCAACAGGTGGACAGAGGACGCCATAATTACAGCTCTTCACACAACCCTCACACATCTGGACAGTAGGAAACACGTACGTGAGAATGCTGTTTGTGGACTTTACCTCTGACTTCTTTTCCTGAACCAGACCCTGCAGGATCCACCTGAGGATCCCAGTCCTGGACCCTGTTTGTAACCAGGGGGATCCCAGGCCTGATTATTGCTGATGTGTTATAAATATTCTTGTTTTATTCTCATTAAATAAATATGTGTATAAATATGTGGACTCATGTTTCAGTCCTGGACGTTGATGCTTGTTTGTTTGAAAGGACACAGATGGACCTTGTCTCCTTCTTTCCTTCCTTTTTGTGTCCTCTGTGCTTCATCTGCGGCGCTTCACTCTGTTACTTTGGACTGATTTCACTCACACTTTGTTTCCATGGTTTCTTTGCATCACGCTGACAGCACGTGAACAACACGACATGTTTGATCTCAAAGAAGGAGCAGCATCCTCTCTCCACCCTGTTTCTCCATCTTCTACATCACCTGATTCATTCCAGTTTCTCTGCTTTCACTTTGATTCCTGAGCGTCTGTGATGAACACACTATCAGCATCACTGACATGTTTCATCATTTAAAAACACTTCCTGTCACTGTGGTGGTTACAGTGACATCATGCAGTTTGTGCTTTGACCTCCAGAGGGCGACAAATCAGCACAGACAGAGAGCTCCATTCAAACTTTGCTGCCATCAGGAATAATTCTTCAAATATAATCATCAGTGTTTGAGCAGCTATGATATCAGGGACAATCTAGACACGTGTGACAATACTGAACATGTCACATGACACACCTCAAACATCATGTGATCCACTCTCAGTCTGCACTTTCAGTCATGACTTCAACAGGTTGAAATGAGCTTGGAAGAAACATTCAGTGATTGCATTTGATTTCAGAGCCCTGCTGTTCCCCATCTGCCCTGTAGGTGGCCTCAGTGTGTTCCCACTGTTTCCAATCACCTGACCCGTCCTCCATCAGCACACCTGGTTTCTGCTCATCCTTCTTCATGTACAAGTGAAGACAGAAAGTGTGGCTGGATCTGTAGACTGGAAACAGAAACTCATGTGAATATTTGTAGTATAAAAAGGTTTGTTCCAAACAGAGTAAGAAGTCTGGATTGCCTATATGTCAAAGGAGCTTACAAAGAAAAGCGTCTGGACTTCTTTTAGTTACTTGAAGATGTTTCACCTCTCATCCAAGAAGCTTCTTCAGTTCTAAGGTCAAATGGTGGGGAGTCCCAGATATTAACCTAGTGGGAGTAACCCCCCACAGAGGGACAAAAGGACCCCTTGATGATCCTCTAATCGCCTGAGCCAAGGTGTGAAACTGGGTGTGGGTCCCAATCAGCCAGAGTTTCGGGTGAGTTCATTGTGAAACCTGGCCCCACCTTATGATAAGGTGGCCCCACACCTTGGTGGGGGCCAGGCCAGATGTCAAACTAAGGATGTCAAACTAAGGAAAAGACCAACAGCTAAACTAAACTGGGAAAAGCTAGAGCTAAACATGCAAACTATGACAAATACATGAACCTGAGCAGGAGCGGGAAGATATGAGAAATCCAGATATGTGGCAAGATAAACAGACGACCTGACACTAAATAAAGGGTGGAGGGTAATGAGGGAAATGAGAACACCTGGGGAACACAGTTGACACAAATAAACCTGAACGCCACAGCGGAAGCACAACTAAGCTGGAGGTTTCTTCCTGTTAGAAATGAATTTCTTCCCTCCCCCTGTTGCCCAAATACTTGCTAATAAGGGGTCATCTTATTATTGTAGGATCTCCTCGACACAAATGTTGATGTGATTTCATGCCATCGAAATAAAACTGAACTGAATTGAATGAAACAGCAGATTATCAAATAATTTGCCGTTGCATGGTTTCTGGACTGGTGTCACTCATAGGAATAATTTTCTGTTGAAGAAGATGAGAAGATTATGAAACACCCCCTGGATGAACTTAATGGGTTGAAACTTAGTTTTGTTTGACCGTTCAATCAATCAATCAAAGCTTTATTCGCCACATGCAGGTTGCCCTGCAGTGAAATGGGGACCCCCCCCCCCCCCCCGACCTTACACACACAACACAGACATCACATGGGGATACAAGTCGCAGATCGGTAGCGTTACAGAAAAACACTGAAATATACACTACAATGGGAAAGTACAAGAGGAAAAAAGAGACCTCTACTCATGCTGTGCTTCCATGGTAGGACAGCATGAGAACAGGAAACAAAAAACCTCCTCTGCACAAAAAGCACATAATGTCCACAGCACAACTTTGTGAAAGACATGACAAGCCACAGGATTGGGTGGGGGGTGAGGAGTAATGCGAAGCGAACACAGCAGCCGCCCTGCACAGCGCTACCATTCCAGCGCGGGCTCAGACCCACTCAACGCACTCAGGATGCACTCAACGACGTCGACTGGGACATGTTCAGAGCATGCGCAGTCGACATCAACGAGTTTACGGAAGTAGCAGTATGCTTCGTCAATATGCTAGCGGAGGGGATTATCCCCACTGCGAGAGTCACCACATTCCCAAACCAGAAACCGTGGATGGACAGATCGATCCGCACTGCAGTAAACGCCAGGACCGCCTCCTACAACGCGGGTCTCGCCACTGGCGATATGAGCGCCTACAAAGCGGCCTCATACGGCGTGCGGCGCGCGGTGAGAGATGCCAAACGCCGGTACCGGGAACGTGTGGAGTCCCGCTTCCACCAGGGCGACACACGGAGTATGTGGCACGGACTACGCACCATTACGGACTACAAAGCCAGGGACACTGCGCCGATCAATGCCGACTCTGCATTCACCAACGAGCTGAATCGGTTCTACGCCCGTTTCGAGGTTAGCCAGGCGGCTAATGCTATCTACCGCCTGACTACCGAGGACAGTGACGTCATCAGCGAGAGACCGGTGACCAGCATCGCGGAGCGTGACGTCCGAGCGGCACTGAGGAGAGTGAACACAAGGAAAGCGGCGGGGCCAGACGGCATCACCGGCCGTCTGCTGCGCTGCTGTGCTGACCAGCTAGCAGGTGTGTTCACTTACATCTTCAACGAGTCCCTGGCGAAGTCTGTGGTCCCCACATGCTTCAAAAGATCCACCATCATCCCTGTGCCCAAGAACAGCAAACCCTCATCCCTGAACGATTACCGGCCAGTTGCACTGACCTCGGTAGTAATGAAGGTGTTTGAGAGGCTGCTGAAGAACATCATCTCCTCCTCCATCCCAGACACCACAGATCCGCTGCAGTTCGCCTACAGATCCAACAGATCCACAGAGGATGCCATTGCCCACGTCCTACACACCACTCTCAGCCACGTGGACAAGAAACAGGGTAACTATGTGCGAATGCTGTTTGTTGATTACAGTTCAGCGTTTAACACAATAGTGCCCTGCAGACTGTTCACAAAGCTGAGGGATCTGGGACTTAACAGCCGTCTGTGTGCATGGGTGTTGGACTTCCTCACTGGCAGAACTCAGGTGGTGAGGGTGGGCAGGTGCTTCTCCAACAGCATCACCATCAACACAGGAGCACCTCAGGGATGTGTCCACTCGCCACTGCTCTACTCCCTCTACACTTCAGACTGTGTGGCCACCCATGGCTCCAACACCATTGTGAAGTTTGCTGACGACACAGTGGTGTTGGGTGCCATCTCCAACAACGATGAGGCGGCCTACATGGATGAAGTGAAGAATCTGGCATCGTGGTGCCAGGACAACCACCTCCAGCTGAACGTCAGCAAGACCAAGGAGCTGGTGGTGGACTTCAGAAGGGGTCAGCACAGAGACTACAAGCCCATTATCATCAATGGAGCTCCAGTGGAGAGGGTGCAGTCCTTCAAATATCTTGGTGTCCACATCTCCTCAGACCTGACATGGGCTGCCCACATTCAGGTCCAGACCAAAAAGGCTAGGCAGCGCCTGTATCACCTACGACAACTGAGGAAGTTCAGGGTCTCTCCAAAGATCCTCAGGATTTTCTATACAGGCGCTGTGGAGAGCATCCTCACACAGAACATGACATCGTGGTTCGGGAACAGCTGTGTGAAGGACCAAAAAGATCTCCAGAGAGTGATCCGTACAGCAGAACGCTGCTGCAGGATTGCTCTCCCCCCGCTTCAGGACACCTACACCAGGAGATGCCGGACTAGAGCAGCGCAGATACTGAAGGACCCGTCCCATCCTGGCAACAAACTGTTCCAACTTCTGCAATCTGGTAGAAGGTTCCGCATCATCCGGGCAAGGACAGAGAGACTCAAGAGGAGCTTCTATCCCCAAGCCATCCGTGCCCTAAACACACACACCCGCCCTCTCACATCATCTATAATTGACTGAGACAGGACTCTTCCAGACACTCTAAACCAAGGCACAATGTACATTTCAATTCCTTTAATTTTAAATATGTTTATATTGTCTATCCTGTAAAATAGTCAGATGTCTATTCATATTAATGTACAGAATTCACCTGCTTGCTGCTACTACTGCACATTCACCCAGTGTATATACTATATATATATATAATGTTCTTCCTCTACACCCCCCCCAATTTTTGCACATGTCGAGGAGCGTGTAAGGCCACATTTCACTGTGTGTTATACTTGTATAACTATGCATGTGACAAATAAAGAACCTTGAACCTTGAACCTTGAACCTTGACCCGCCGTGTTCCCCCGCAGGAAACAAGCATCGAAGGCGTTTGGAAAGCGAGGGGGGATGAGTGTGTGCTTATCAATATAAGTGTGTGTGTGTGCATGTCCATAGTTCAGCTGAGACAGTGTCCTTCGCCCTGCCAGGCTAAGTAAACAGTCTTCCAGCCAACCCAGGTGGCCTTGCAGGGAATGGGAAGGAACAGACTAAACACAGCCGTTATCAGGGTGTTGTTGTTCGGCTCCAGCCTCGAGACCGCCGCTGGCGCCAAAGGGGTATCCGCATGAAGTGATGGTGCTTTTTACTTTAGTGCGAACAGCTCATATGAATTTCAAGCCAGCTCCGATCAGCCAAAACACTGTTACCATGGTTCCGAATAGGTCGATATCTTCAGCACTCAGGCTCACCCGAGCCCAAACTTCTCGTTAAAGGGTGTCAATTGCATTTAGGGACCAGTTGATCCAATCCATAATTCCTCTTTTAGGTTTTAGAGAGCAGACTGTGAGAGAGTGTTCCAGGGAAAAGTAAAAACACAAGACAAGGAAATAAGCGGCTAAGCAGGGAAGATAAGGGAGAGGAGAGGAGAAAAAGTGCGACCACCTTCGCCGAGAGCCAAACGAGAATATTTATTATAGAGAAAGTTTATTGTCATTACCAGTGTTTTGGGAAGTGGAAAAATATCCCCGATACATAAATGACTTTGTGGATGTGGTGAACATAGGAAGTTGAACAGGATCTAGACTAGACTAGACTGTAAACAGAGAAACTCCCTGGCTTTCAATATTTGCATCGGTCATATTCCAAAGAAAGCAGACAGTGAGTGTGAGAGCTGAGCAGGGATCAGTGTGTTCACACTGGCAGCTACAACAAGGTTTCATTTCAACAGTGAACTATGACCAGTCTGACCAGTTTGAAGGCAAATATACACAGTGATGGAATGCAGGAAGCTGCAGTTAGATAAACAGTAAAGAACAAGCACAAAGACAGTAAAATGATCAGGACACAGGTAAAAATGATGGACTAATTTGATTTGTCTTTATTAAAGTTTTTTCTTGTTTATCTTTTGATAAAATTGGTGTCATTGGAGGAAGTCTGATTATGAATTAAAAAATTAATCAATTGGTTGATGTTTGTTACATCTGAACACAGAAACACACGCAGAGAAATCAAATGCAAATTCTATGCAATGAAATAGGAAAGAAAGGCGAGAAATTTTCCAGTGTAGTTAAATGAACTTCACTGCCCCTCCCACCTGTCCTGCTTCAGGTAGAGTCCCGCCTCCTTCCAGGAAGCAGCTCACCTGTGTGTCCGTGTTTAGTGTCCAGGTGTTGAGGGGCACTTGTTGTTTGTTTGTGTGTGTGTGTGTGTGTGTGTGTGTGTGTGTGTGTGTGTGTGTGTGTGTGTGAAGAAACTGTAAATTTGCTTTGTTTCCTCCTTTAATCAGAATCAGAATCAAATAACGAATCTAAACTTATATACATAAAGGCACTTTAAGGCACTTTATATTGTAAGGTAGATCCTACAATAATCAGAATCAGAATCGTGTTTATTGGCCAAGTACATGTGCAGACACATACAGGGAATTTGGTTCCAGTAGATGGTGGCTCTGAAGCACAGCAATGTAAATCACACACACACACACACACACACACACACACACACACACACACACACACACACACGTGTCTATAAAATAACGAATCTAAACTTATATACATAAATACAGAAATGAATGAGGTGGAATGAATACTACAGAATGTACATAAGGTGCAGCTGCAGTCTGGCAGTGGGAGCAGTGTGACAGGTCAACTGTTAAGAAGGGAGATGGCGAGGGGAAAGAAACTGTTCCTGTGTCGGGTGGTCCTGGTCTGCAGGCTTCTGTACCGTCTGCCAGAGGGCAGCAGATCAAAAAGTCTGTGTGCAGGGTGTGAGGGGTCTGTGATGATTTTCCCTGCCCGTTTCCTGGTTCTTGAGAGGTACAGATCCTGGATGGAGGGCAGGGGGGCGCCGATGATCCTTTCTGCTGCCCGTACAGTCCGCTGCAGTCTGCTCCTGTCCTGTTTAGTGGCTGCTCCATACCAGACTGTGATGGAGGAGCACAGGACAGACTCAATGACCGCAGTGTAGAACTGGATCAGCAGCTCCTGTGGAAGACTGTACTTCCCCAGTTGTCTCAGGAAGTACATCCTCTGCTGGGTCTTTTTGAGGATGGAGTTGATGTTGGTCTCCCACTTCAGGTCCTGGGAGATGGTTGTACCCAGGAACTTGAAGGTCTTCACAGTCGACACAGGGCTGTCTGATATGGTGAGGGGGAGCAGAGTTGAGGGATGTCTCCTGAAGTCCACTGTCATCAGTTTTAAGAGTGTTCAGCTCCAGATTGTGCTGACTGCACCAGAGTACCAGCCGCTCAACTTCCTGCCGGTATGCAGACTCATCACCATAACAATTTGTCTTTAGGAACTTTACTGTTTGTTCAGCTCATGTTTGATTTCTTCACACAACAAACTGTGTGTGTTTGTATTTCCGGTCTCTCCATTAAAGTCAGTGTGTAAAGTTGTCCTGCCTAACATCAGCTGTGTGCAGCTGAAATCTGCTGCTCTATAGTTCTGTTAGTGTGATCAGAGTCTGGGAAAAAGTTGATTCTGTTCATCTGGACATAGTGTTTTCAGTGGGAGAAATGTTTCATCACTCATCCAAGTACAATACAATAGAGTTTTATTTATTTTGCTCATTTAAAAACCCAAGTGCTTCACGATAATACGGAGGAACAACATAAAACAATGAACAAAGTATAGATGGGGCACCAGCACAGACAGAAGGCAGCCACTAATTCAAGCCACTATTCCAAGCGACTTCTTCAGTCTCAGCTGACTGCAGGTTTCCTAACCTTATCAACAGAACATTTGCATAATGACTGAAACCAACATCACTGAAGGAACAATGGGCTGGGAGTTCAGTTTGTTGATCATAATATGCAAATTCAAATGACCATTGATCAACAACCACTCATCAAAGCCCACTGATCAATGGCCATGAGTCCCATTCACAGAGAGTTGGGGAATGGCTGCAATCACAGCATGTAAGATGGTGACAGATGTACCCTTAGGCCCCTCCTCGATGAGAGATGGTCTTTCCCCTTTCATGTAAATGGCCTCCTTGACTCCTTGACTGTAAAGTCTCTGTCTGACACTGGCTTCCGACCCTCCTCGATCAACTCACCTGGAAAGGCTTTCAAATATCTCTGAATATATTTGAATACAGAAAATATTTGATATATACTTTCGATGTACTTATGCGTTAGATGTTGTAGTTGGTCACTTGTAAATACAGTCTGTGAGCAGCTATGAGGTGAAATATCTCTGTAGAAAGACTACGTTTTCACACTTATGTTGGTTTTTCATATATTCACAGAACATTAATATATTTTGTTGGACAGTTTATTGTCATTACCAGTGTTTTGGGAAGTGGAAAAATATCCCAGATACATAAATGACTTTGTGGATGTGGTGAACATAGGAAGTTGAACAGGATCTAGACTAGACTAGACTGTAAACAGAGAAACTCCCTGGCTTTCAATATTTGCATCGGTCATATTCCAAAGAAAGCAGACAGTGAGTGTGAGAGCTGAGCAGGGATCAGTGTGTTCACACTGGCAGCTACAACAAGGTTTCATTTCAACAGTGAACCATGACCAGTGTCATGGTTCAAATTTGAGGAGAAGACAAACGACTGCATGGTCTCAGTAGATGCCAGAATAGTGATCTTTATTACACACCTCTAAAACAGAAGCATGGGAAGACAAGAGTACAACAACAGATCTCTGGCGGGCGGAGGCTTCTCCATATCTTTTTATATTATTCATGATGACGTCACACAGACCTTACTGGAAATGATATCAAGTCCCCACAATCCCAAAAGTTCCTTATATAGACATCAGATGATACTTTTAGAGAAAACAAGTGTGTGATCTGTTGTGCATTTTGTGAAACTGTGAGTCCACTAGAGAAGATGTCCTGAGACGACCTCCCTTTGTTAATATGTGTGTATGTGAGGGAACGTGCGTGTCTTTCATAAGTCTGTATATATGTGCACGTTACTGAGGCCCGACTACGTGCAAAACTGAATGTAACAGTCCAGCTGGACCCACCAGTTCGAGTGGTGATGGTGATGTTGCAACAGCTTAAGCAGACAGAAAGAATAATCCAGAGACTACTTAAAGTGATGGAAATATGTGTACATTAATATTTTACTCAGATTAACATAGATCTAATTAAAAGGTTATTCTGTCAACAGATACGACAATGATAAATGATTAATCAATGATAGTTATGGTTATAAAATGTCATCATAAGAATACAAAACAAAATATCGTTTGTCCACACCAGTCTGACCAGTTTGAAGGCAAATATACACAGTATGGAATGCAGGAAGCTGCAGTTAGATAAACAGTAAAGAACAAGCACAAAGACAGTAAAATGATCAGGATACAGGTGAAAATGATTCAGCACATGAAAAAAGTGATAATCTCAGATAAAATAATTATTGTGGCTGATTTTAACATCCATGTAGATGCTAAAAATGACAGCCTCAACATGGCATTTAATCTGTTATTAGACTCAATTGGCTTCTCTCAAAACGTAAAAGAACCCACCCACCACTTTAATCACACTCTAGATCTTGTTTTAACATATGGCATAGAAACTGAACATTTAACAGTGTTTCCTGAAAACCCTCTGCTGTCTGATCATTTCCTGATAACATTTACATTTACAATAATTGATTACACAGCGGTGGAGAGTAGACTTTATCACAGTAGATGTCTTTCTGAAAGTGCTGTAACTAAGTTTAAGAATATAATCTATGAGGTGCCGTAAGGGACATTTTTACTGAACTTTAGCTTTCGCTCACGCTCTCACACACACACACTACTGAAACTTTAGCGCACACACACACACACTACTGAAACTTTAGCGCACACACACACACACTTTACTGAAAACCAAGCAGTTTCAGCTGAACAGGAAGTTGTTTCCTGACAAGGAAACTGAAGGAAAAAGGGGTAGATTTCAAACAAACCAATACAACAGATGTCTACTCAGCAACCTGCTAGTAGCCCAAGTGAAGCAGCTGCATTACTTACCAATATATTAGTCTCAGCAGAGACTCTCAGAACTCTGTGAAATGCGACAGCTGTGGAGCAGCAGCCTGTTACAAGACTGTGGTCAAGTGAGCCCTCACATGCGAAGTCACGTTCAAGCTAGCCAGCCGCACCTACATTCTTGTTGCACTTAGCTTACGTATATAACGGTACCGGTGCCGACTGGCTTAGAAAACAGAGTGTCTTCTGGATACTGCCTCGTCCCTGTACCAAAGACGCCTCGTCCCAGTGGCCCCCAGGATTACAGGCCCGTGGCACTGACCTCCCACATCATGAAGACCCTGGAAAGGCTCATCCTGGACCAGCTGCGACCCATAGTAAGACCACATCTGGATCCCCTTCAGTTCGCTTATCAGCCTCGTCTCGGAACAGAGGACGCCATCATCTACCTGCTCAATCGTGTCTACACCCATCTGGACCAGCCGGCGAGCACTGTGAGGGTCATGTTTTTTGACTTTTCCAGTGCTTTCAACACCATCAGGCCGACCCTCCTGGGTGATAAGTTAGCAGCGATGCAGGTGGATGCTTCTCTGGTGTCCTGGATTGTTGATTACCTGACAGGAAGACCACAATATGTACGTCTCCCACAGTGTGTGTCTGACAAGGTGATCAGCAACACAGGGGCACCACAGGGGACTGTCCTCTCCCCCTTCCTCTTCACCCTCTACACCACAGACTTCAGCCACTGCACAGAGACCTGCCATCTTCAGAAGTTTTCTGATGACTCTGCGGTGGTTGGATGCATCAGCAGGGATGATGAGACAGAGTACCGGGCTGTGGTCGACTCCTTTGTCACGTGTGTGAGCAGAATCATCTGCAGCTCAACGTGGCAAAGACCAAGGAACTGATAGTGGACTTCAGGAAGACCAGGAAACACTTGACCCCTGTTTCAATCCAGGGGGTCAGTGTTGACATTGTGGAGGACTATAAATACCTTGGAGTACACATTGACAATAAACTGGACTGGGCTAAAAACACCACAGCACTTTACAGGAAGGGCCAGAGTCGTCTCTATTTTTTGAGGCGACTGAGGTCCTTCAACATCTGCCAGAAAATGCTGAGGATTTTCTATGAGTCTGTGGTGGCCAGTGCGATCCTCTATGCTGTTGCATGCTGGGGGAGCAGGCTGAGGGTCGCAGATGCCAACAGACTTAATAAACTGATCCGTAAGGCCAGCAATGTTGTGGGGATGGAGCTGGACTCCCTCAAGGTGGTGTCGGAGAGGCGGATGCTGTCCAAGATAAAGACAATGTTGGATAACACCTCCCACCCACTCCATGACATGTTGGTCAGTCACAGGAGCACGTTCAGTGAGAGACTGAGATTACCGAAAAGCACCACTGAACGACACAGGAAATCATTCCTGCCTGTGGCCATCTCCCTGTACAACGCATCCACTTAACACACTGTTTGCTGCTACAGCTACACATGTTTCTTTTCCAACTATTTATTTATAAGTGACTTATGTATGTATGTATGTATATATATGTATATATTGTACTATTCTTAGTTAGTGTATTGTCTGTCTTGTCTTAATGTTGGTTTAAAATGGAGCACTGTAACAAAAAATAATTTCCCCCAGGGATCAATAAAGTATTCTGATTATGATTCTGATTCTGATACTGTCATGTATGTATGTAGCTAATATTTCAAAACTCGAAGTGGATTGAGAAGAAAAATAGTGAAAAACACCAGTATCCAGAAGACACAGAAGACACAGAAGCCAGTCCTGCAGAGGTAATTGGGTTTAGCGCCCTCCGTCTCCACTGTGTGAGGTCTCCCTCCTGCAGCTCCGTTGGCATTTTCAGGTTGTTGTGGTGGGTCCAGCTGCTGCTGCGGTTGGTCAGGGTCACGTCGACGAGGGGAGAGCAGGAGTCCAGGTCAGCTTCGGCTTCCAGGGCCTGCAGAGCAGCCTGTAATGGGGCTTAAGTAGAAGAAGAGACAGGGGTGGACGAACAGGAAAATTATGTGCTATTTGGTGTATTATACCTCGCCTCTGTCAGTGCGCCCCAGGGCAGCTGTGGCTACAATGTAGGCCTTTCATCACCATGAATGGCTGAATGTAGTGTAAAGCACTTTGGGGTCCATAGGGACTGAGTAAAGCGCTATACAAATGCAGGTCATTTACCATATTATACGGAGAGGGGAGAAGCGCCGGCCCAAGCTCTGTGTCAGATCTCCCTCCCCTTTCTTCTCCTTCTCTCACTTTTAGGTGTTTCTTTAGGCACTTCTTCTGAAGCTGCTTTTTCATTTCCCGCTACACCTTCTATCCACACTATCAGACACCTTTTTATTTAATAAATATAGTCATCTCATCTTTTCTGTAATCTAATCAGTTAACAGGACAACAGAGATGCATGTTTAAATCTTATCACAGAGGAGAGTTTCCTCCCCACAGTAACTCACTCATGTTGCTTAATCAGCAGAAAACATTCCACAGTGTTACTTCCCCTGGCTAGTCTAGGGGGCTTGAAGGGACAAACATAAAGGTAAATAGTGAAGGAGGAGCTAAGATCATAATTTTAAAAGTTTATTTCATGCTAGTGTTGAAATTCTGGTTCAGACTGAGGATTAACTCCAGGGAGAGCCATGGCCAACATAACAAACAAATCTTCCCTGATATGAAAAAAAGAAACTTACCTAACTCTCAAGAAAACAAAATATACAACCTATAACCATAACCTACCTGACAACACATAAACAAGAGAAAACAGGGTCAAAATAAAAGCTCTCCCCTACAGGCAGTCTGAACATGAACACATACAAGTCACAAAGGCATGCAAGCCAAGCAGTCACAGAGCCTGCCTCTCCTAACTCCTCCATTTGTTTAGTGGCTGTCTTCCACCCAGAGCCACTATCTCCCCTTCCTCTCTCACCTTCACGGCCCACTGCCTTCTCCTCTCCTAGAATGTGACATGGTGCCTTTCACACACACACACACACACACACACACACACACACACACACACACAACCTTTGATAGAAGTAACTAGTGTGTGTGTGTGGGGTCAAGATGTGACCCTGTGAAGACTCCCCAAAGCTGGTGCCAGGAGTCTAGCGGTCCATCTAAACATAAGGCTCTTAGCCCAAAGCTGACACAGCTACGTTTATCCTACCATAAAACAATAAGAGCAGGTACGACCTCTCACCTGCTCCCAGGATGTGGGTGTGAATGCCAGAACACTCTGGAATGCACACAAAGTCTTTGCAGACAACTAAGGATCAACCCTCTACCAACATGACATTGATTATAAAACTCTAAGCATATATGAGTAGATATTTCTAAGCATGAATGACAATCAACAATACAAATCTAACAGATCCTGGTGTTATTTGTCTCTCAGAAACAGTTCATAACTTCAACTCATCCATGTCACCTAAAAGGTAAACCTGTTTCTCCATCACAGCTCTGATGATTCAGTAAGGACATCTCCTGGTTTCATCTTCATGTTTCCCTCCCACCACATATACAAACCATATCATGACCAGCAGCTTTACAGCTGTGGCTCCAGCAAACATCAGCTGATACTAGAAAGTAATATTAAATAAATTCTAACAACAGCTGATCAAGCTTAAACGTGCTGCTGTTGTTTAGCACGATATCCGCTGGTTTCCTCTTTCTGGCTCAAAGTGGGCGATAAACAAACAAGAGAGCCGATCAGCTGATCACTGATCAGTTTCATGATTGAAGTAGCAACAGGAGAAGGAGGAGAGAATGAGAGGAGGAGAGGCAGTTGTGCAGCGTAATGACAGAATAAATCCAGCTTTGTGTCTTTTCCATTATAGCGAAAGTCCGGGACAAACTGTTCCTTTTCAGCTCAATATTATAATATTTTCTCTGAATACCAGACGATTCTGTTTGTACGGGACAGTAAAAAGGCCAGCCTCCACCACTTGCTAATGTTACTAAATCTGTGGAAGCTCTGCCACAGCCACCACCAAGCAATTTTACACATCTGCTAACCAGAACGCTGTTTACTCGCATGTGACATCATTCCCAGGTCCGTGTTCCGATTTTCGAGGTAAGTCGAACGCAACACACGAAGTAACGAATAACGAGCCTACACAGTAAAATTCGGAGTGTTAAAATAACACTTAAAGAGTTAAATTTAACACTGGTCCGAGTCTATTTGGTCCCATTCGGAATTGGTGTTAAATCAACTCTTTCTATAGTGTTAAAATTTTAGAGTAAAATTAACTCTAAATAGAGTAAAATTTAACACTGAGTAACACTGCAGAGTGTTAAATGAACCCAACACTACTAGTAGTGTCATATTATTTACTCTATCATAGTGATAAATTAACTCTATTTGAGTAAAATTCCACTGATTTTTAACACTGAATTGAGTTATTTCAAGTTAACACTGGGGGTTCAAATAACTCTGATGAGAGTTGATGTTACTCTATACTGTGTTATTCATACACTTTTTCTTGTGAAAAATTAGCTCTCATAGAGTAAAATTTTAAATTAATTTTACACCAAGTAGTGTTACTAAAACTCTTCCTCTTCCAGCATGAAAACCTGGTTTCTAATAATGCTTTAAAATATAAAACAAGTAAGCAAAAACCACAACTAGATAATAGGTTTAACGGCTTTATTTTGATGTCAGGCTCAAAATATTAAAACATCTCATGTAGTGTACATAAAACACTACACACACAAAAACAGTCATAAAACACTTTAAAACAATGAATTTAGTTCAGCATAAAATGACAATATGGAACCACATACAGGGAGGAATCAGAAGTGCCATACTTCATTTGAAGATCAAATGGTTTGAAGTAACACAGCTCTTTTATGTTCAACACCTTCAGCACCATATTGGGGTGCATTCTGACCTTAAATGCATGATAATGGTCATCAAAACACAGGGTTTCCATCAGTTTTCCACAGAGCAATGCAATGTCATCTTTCACAACAATACTTTTGATCTTATAAAACACTGGAATCTCAGACACTACCTCTGTACAGATGATAAAGTCAGGGCGGTACTCTGTACCATGATGTTTTATCCACTTAGCTGATAAAACACTGGTAGACAACGCAGCTCCAAATTTTAAAGCAATTTCTGGACCTTCTTTCAGCTCTCCAAGTGTCACCATCTTTCCTGGTCCTAAAGCTAATCTTTCGAGGCTAAAAGACTCCCAATAAATGGCCATACAACTTTGGTGTTTCTTGGCCAATGTCATTGTAATGTTTTTAAAGCTTTTTAATTGCTTCTTAAAGAAGTTATGTTTGGCTTCGTAACGCATGCACCACATGTGCAGAATTGGGCCAATATTTTGTATACTGCGAGGGTAATGTATCATGAAGTGATGCTTTGGTAGGAGACTGAGTGTAGGAAATAACTGCTTAAAGAGCTGATGATGATCAATAATTAAATGTTTGAGGTAGATGGTCATACCTTCTGACAGCACTGGTGAAAACACAATATTGACAATTTGTAGAAGCAGAAGTAGAAGATGCCAGTAGCTATCACCCACCTGTACCAAATCGCCAAACATCAAAGGTACATTATGCAATAAGCACCAAGATTGAATTGCATTTAGTCCTAAATCATTACTGCCATCGAACAACTTTACCCTTGGTGGGCGATTTCGCTGCTGATTGAAGCCATAGTCAAAGGCATGTATTCTACCAGCAAGTTGTTCAGCACTTAGGAAGTTCTCCTGAATGTACTGCAGCACAAGTTTCACCTCTAACTGAGCAACTCCCTCCAAAATGTCATGCATGATATCTACAGAAAAATTGTTGGCTGTGTTGAAATATTTAAGTGAATTCAAGAGACAAGTGCGTTTCACACCACATACATGAGGTAGCGTAGGATCTCTTTGTACACTTTCACAGTGCTGCTTATGCATATCAAGAGTTCTTAGTGCAACACCAGAATCATCTTCACAGAACACACTTTGAAAACAATCCTTCTCAAGCAGACAAAAACGACAACAATATCGAGCTGCAAATGACTCCACGAACCCAAACAGACTATGCAAGCCAAGATTGTCCCCAGTGACCTGGATTACAGTGCCATGAACCAAGTGTTTAAACATGGGAAGTTTCAGTCCCTCTGTCTCAAGAACTTTCAGATCATTGACAAGTGGCTCAAGGATTGAATTAAAGCCATAACGCTTTGAGTCTTGTGCATGAAAAAGAGCACACAAAAGAATATTGACCAACAACGAATTAAAGATTGGAGGAAAATTCCTTAGTGTAAAGTATGTTGCACCTAATTTATGTACACCCTTTTTAGAGCCCAGGGGATTTGCAGTTTCAAAGTCATCATTTGTAAGGCATCTTTTTCTGCAGAAAATAGGGGACATCTTTTAACATAGGCAGCATCGATTAAGTCTGCATACACACCTTCTCTGGACATATTCCTCGACTTGAACATGTCGACAACATGGTGGTTTTGAAAGATAGTTTTCAGTGTTTCCAAAATAGGAACATATGCAAACCTATCGGTTACAATGACTTGATCAAAAGTCCCTGTGATCTTGTTTCTTCTACTGTCAAATCTTGTGCCAAGCACCATTTCAACAGGTTCAACAGTTGCCCATTTTTGTTTAAAGTGCCTATTTCGTTTAGCTTCTGAATTTAACAGTGTGAATGGGTTTTCAAAGTTTTTGAATGACTGCTCTAATTTCTTTTTACTTGAAGTGTCCTGTGAAGGTAGGCTCTGTAAAGCTGCATCTTTAGCCTGAGTATGAATCTCAAAAAACACTTCCTCCATTGAGGAGACAAAACTATTCACAGTAGATTGGCTTAATCCAGCTGCCCTGAGCTGTGCAACAGTAGAGGCACACATATCCAAAGTGCTCTTATTTGAACTTTTCAACATTTCAGATGTTGTGGATGTTTCTTCTACATTAGTTGACACCACCTCCCCTGTAGTGCTAACTTCTTTAACTGCCACATCAGGCTGTAAATTAACATCAGTGTCAGCCTGTTGGTCGAAATAGTTAAGGTGTTTGGTATTTAAATGTTTTCTAAAACTTGCAAAAGTGCCAAACACACAGCCACAGTCACGCTGGGCACATTTAAGGCGAAGATTTCTTCCAGGTAAGTAACCATGGACTAACCGTAAATGCCTAACAAGCATGTTTGAACCAGTAAACTCAGCCTGACAGACAAAACACTTCATGATGGAGAATTAACCTTCAAGCCCTAACGAAGCAACCTTGTCCGTATTTCAGCAACTCTGGGACTTTCTTTGACTTTGCCAACATCTATATTGTACACAGTGGTTTGGATGAACGTGTACATGTTGTGAAGCATGGTGTTGTAAGATGTGCCAAACACAAAATGTGCTTTAAACAGTTCATCAAAAGCACCAAGTGAAGAGGTAGACTTGCATGGTATGGCATTCTTGTCAAGAATAATGAAGAACTGGTGGATGTCATGCTTTTTCACCCCAACAGCCAGGAGGTAGGGTTGAGTGCTGGTAGTGATGGCATCAAGGTGCTCTTGGATATTTGTTCCAGTCTGAAAAGACAAATACAGACAGGCAATAAGAATCAAGTGTTTCTTAAACTGGTAATTCATACCATAAAAACAGAAAAGAAACAAACCTTCTTGAAGACCACAAGATGCCTTTCTGCTTGAGAAGCTGACACCTTTCCTGGTCTCTTCCGACCCTGACCAGATGGTGGAATCAGATGTAATAGCAATAGCATCGCTGAGAGGTCACTGTCCCAGCCTGAAAAAATATATTTGTTTTTAATAAAGTTGAATCATCCTCATCAATAACAAATTTCAATGCATCTGCACTGACAAAATGTTTGAGTAGACCCAAAATACAAAAGGACAGCTGTTCTGTGACAAACATTATATATCCTGTGAATGTTCTAATTAAAGAAATAACAGCTCACCAATGTCAGCATTAACTTCAGTGGCATCCTCAGGAGAGTCAGCTGCCAGCAAGAGTTCTTCCAGGTCACTGGTAGAAGGAAGCTTCCTGCCTTGTTGGATAATCTTTCTTTTGAATGTTGTTGGCCACCTCTCCAGCAACCTGCCTGATACATCCTCACCAAACATCAGTACAAAATCCTGTTCGATCTGTAACAGGGATAGAGAACAGAGAATTATATCTGCTCTCTGCAAAAAATAAAATGTGTTTACATTGTCAACGTAATGAAAAATATTCACCAAGCCTTTGATATCTTTGAAACGTGGAAACACAGACAGTATGTTGCTTGACAGCAGGGGGTCAAGGACCATGTTGTGTCGATAAACAAATGTCAACTTCATCTTCTTCTTGACTGTGTCTTCATCAGCTGAATGTTTCATCAGAGAGATTGCTTCCTTGCACTCATCCTCACTCAGCATCTTCTCTGTAACAAACTGCAACTCTCGTCTGGCAGTCGGTCCACCACACTGGTCTTCACCCGATGATCCATCTCCTGGTGCTAGACAATATGAAATACAACTTTATCAAAACTAATAATAACATTTGATAACCATTATTAATACAGAACCACAATTTGGAACTGTATTATACGTTTCCACTGAATTAGGAATGTTACCTCCAGATGTTAATCGCCTCTCTTTAGCAGTGCATCTCTGTATGGCTTTAATCCTCCAGGCCAAGTACCCAGTGCCACTCTCGACATATACAGACATTTTGTTTATTAATTATCAGTAAGTTATGTGACCATGAACAGTTGATAAGGACATACATTTTGGCAGGATTTAAAATTTTGATTTTAGTTGTATCAGTTATTGCTGTTAGCTACTCACATAGCCATTTTTTGAGTACGGGTCACTGAGGTAAGGGAAAAAGGTTACAATTCCTCTGGCATACATTTCTTTTACCTGCCGTGGTGGTGATGTCCTGCAAGATCAAAAGGAAAAGAACTAGTCAGCTTCCCTGGAATTCATAGAGATTTAAAATAATTTGAAAATGATAGTAAAAAAAATCACAGGGCCAGAAATAAATTACCCATTTTTTTCTGTCATGTCAGCTACCAGTATGTTGACCATTTTTCTTCTGGTTTCATCCACCAGGGACTTGGTCCGATTGTACTCATTTATTATACGTTCTCCACCAGGTTTGCTTGTGAGAATGGATTCCACCAACTGGAAAACACAATAAAAACATCCTACATGTTGATATAACCACTACAGTTCAGAACACTTAAACTACAAACAAAAAAGACACTATTAGAAGAATGTGGAAATCTGTTAGCTCCTACTTGCTTAGCTTCTGCATCCAGCTTCTGACGTTTCCTCAAAGGGCTGTCTGAAAGGATGACCGTATCCTGTGAATCTGATGAATGTGGCCATGATAACTGGAACCGCTCAGGAGACACTTCTGCAACAGATGTTTCCAGACCTTAAAAATAGGAGCAAAACAAATCAGTTAACATGGTCCCTCCATAGACTCATTTTATACACTCTTTGATTAAACAATGTAATAATGACACTAAAAAAAAAAGACATCCAATGAAACACAAATCACTCAAACAAACCTGTTTCATATTTGATGGTTAGTACCCCGGTTGAGGGATCTGTTACTATATCCTCAAAAACAGGGGCGGAGCGTGGGGGTGGCTTACTGGGCTTAAGCCCGGGTAGTTTTGTCAGAAGCCCGGGGTCTTTTGGAGTGTAATTTTTTCATAGTTAGATGCCTGGCTGACAACTGCATAAAACAAAAAGTACACACAATATTCGAAGCACATAGTGCATACCGTGGGAATTTACGACTGTGCGTGAATCCCCCCTGATATTGGTATGATCCGAGCTCAGGCACTAAGCGACTGAAGGAGGGGGTGGGGCAGCTGCTGCCTGTGAGTGCGCTGTTGGAGAAACGGAGCCAGCCATACTAAGGAGAGCTGAAGTTTGACCAGGTACCAAAGAAAATCATTCGTACTGTACAAATAATGTAAATATGACGGTGCATCACGAAAGATATCAAACTGATCACTTGACCAATATTACGTTACTCGCTCTTCAAGTGAATCAACAAATGGCGAAATGAAAATAACTCAAAATGTTAGAAATATTCCAGTGTTAGAAAATCTGCACTGCTCAGTGTTAGTCATTGTTAATCTTCAAGACTGACTAGGTTACTTTTAAACATATAACACTGTCAAAAGTGTTACTTTAACACTCAACAGTGTTGTATTTAACACTCAGAGGTGTGGCCCCATATAGACACTCTCTAGTGTTAATTTAACACTGGAGATTTTGCTGTGTAACAAAACAATACTAGAATGCCAGACATCAAGCTGTAGTTCTTAATGAACGTCTCTTGCTCTGTGCTATTCTAGGGTGGTTTGGGGGCCCTCAATTCTCAGGTTACCAGCCTAGGACCCCAGACGCTGCTGGTCCGCCGCTGCGTCCAGCCATCGGTGGGGGAACCAACCCCAGGTCAAAATTTGTCCCGTTAGACATCAACCTGCAGTTCTTAACAAAAGTCTCCTGCTCTAGTGCCCAGACACTGGAAGAATTTTGCACGAGTGCCGTTTAAATTAGCGAACAGATGATTTAGGGTTCATCCAACATGCACACTTGGATGCAACAGGTGGTGCTTACCTTTAAGATTCTGTTAGACCTGTCCTCTGTTCGCCTCGTTTCACGACCCCATGATTACGATCTAATTCGTGTCTCTCAGCCATTTTGGATCCGGGTCACAGGCACCAATTATCGACCCCAATTCCTTTGTCCTCAGGCTTTTCAGAGAAGACGCAAACTCAGTGTAATCAAAACATATGCAATCACTTTATTCAATACAGTCTTCTTCAGTAACACCTTCAGGAAGGGAGATGTGCACAGCGTGAAAGCCTTCTGCAGATCTACTGCATTACTGACAGGATGAGTGTGATATACTCTGCACCCCCACTCCTCACGGACACAACAGGAGACCACCTTCAGGTCATCATCTAGCAGCACAAACATGAGCTACATTCTCTGAAAAGTCTGCACTAAAGCTCCTGTTTATCACAGTTTCATTTCTCCAGGAAATGTAATGACCTAAAGCACAGTATACTTTATATATATATAAACCCTTAAAGCCGGCCTTTAATATTACCCTTTAATATTACGCTTTAATATAGTCTTTAATATATACTTATCAAATAGGCACTTGGATTGTATTTTATAAGAGTTCCCAATAATATTTCAGTGTATTAGCTGCACTGTTATTTACTTAAGTTCAGTTCCCCCCCTGATAATGCAGGATTTTATCTGAGGGTTTTTTCTTTTCCTTTTCTTTCTTTCTTTGTTTAATAAAATGACTCATGTGTTAATCAAATCAGAACACTGTTAAAACATGTTGTGAAATTCTTTATTTCTAATATTGTAAACTTGTGCCTAAACTTGACATTTCTGACATTTTCTCCAATAAAACTGTTGAATTTATCTCTTTGGGCTTGCCAGAGATTTCTTTTCTTTTATGAACATGCACACAAGGAAATTTAATTTGTCATTTATTACTGAACTCCATTTGTCATAGAGGATCTCAGCTCTATCCCCTTGCAAGTTTTTTGGTTCTCTGAAAAAGTGCAAATGTTAAGACATTTTGTAATGCAAGCTAAAAATACTCAGTAAATTTATGTTGTCTGTCTTGTGTTTTTACAAGTGTAATTGCTTATTTCTAACACATTTTCTTTTAATATCCAATTCAAAACACAGTAGTTTTGGCTATTACAAGAGTTTGGGTGTATTAAAGCTTTGAGTCCTATTAGCTTAAGATGCTTAACATTTTAAAACTAATTATTAATTCCTAAAATGTATTGAGGTAGATTTGTACTTGAAAGTCAAAAGATCACGTAGAGAGTACCCGTCATGGGCGGGGTCTGTGACCCAGTGTTTGAGTGTTTATATATTTTGGTATTCATCTGTGTCCTAGTTTAGTTCAGCTAGTTCATTCTGAGGTTGCTGTTTAGTCCTTTGTTTCTTATTTGTTTATGTCATCTCCTCCTGTATTCAGTCTCCCTGGTCCGTGCGTCTACCTGTCATGCGTCATGTCTGTGTGGTTATGTTCAGTTCAGGTCACGTCTAATCCCCATGTTTCCTGTTTTACTTTGAAAGTCTGTGTCTAATGTCAGTGTATGCAGTTTCACTTTCCCTGTCCTGTCTTTAGGTTCATGTGTATCAGCTGTTCCCCCTCATGTGTTTCCACTTCCCTTGATCATCCCTTATGTGTATTTAGTCTCTGGCTGTCTCCCAACTCAGGGTCTGCAGCCTTAAAGGCCGCATTTTAAGGCCGATTACGTCACAGCGGCGCGCCGAAGGCTGTCCCAATTCGAAGGCTGCTCGAAATGCAGCCCCCAAATGCGTCCTTCATTTCCCTGAATTTTAAGGCTGTGGCGGTGTAGACTTCGTGGCCCAACATATCCCAGAATGCATAGCGCGGCGGTGGGTGTGGATAATTTTGCCGAAAAAAAAACGGCGGATGAGGGGCGCCCGAAGAGTGAACTTTAAGTACTGAATTTGATGTCACTTATTTATGTGCAAATGTTTAATAACGAAGAACATTAAAACATTACTGTTGGCCACATGTCGGCAAAGTCATGTGACATCAGTGACGTTTGTACTAACTTGGTTTTAAAGCCTTTACTTTAAAATACACGCCGTTCAATAGCTGAGCTTCATCTTACAGAGAATGATCAAAGCTCATGTAGGAACAAACAAATGAACAAAAGATGTTCTCCTTCATCTCTGTCACACAAAGCTGAATGACACGTTTCCAGCTGTTAGTATCATGGTTGCTAGGCAACCTGGGCAGCGCAACGGAGGCTAGACCGCCCATTTCACAAGCCTCGCACTTCCGGCCTTAGCGGTCTTTGAGTACGCGGCCCTTGAGGATCGTCGAGGCTGCGTACTTTAAAGCTGCAGACCCTGAATTGGGATACAGCCACTGTGTTTCATTCAGCCTGTGTCGCGTCGTCTGTGTTCCCACCCTCCATGTTTTCACGGCCAGTCTTTGCAGTCATGGTCATAGTTCTCTGAGTCTCCATAATTTATCACAGTATCAGTTTCCCAGTTTAGTTATAGTTTAGTTTAGTCACGTTATTTCTGACTAAATAACTTTGTTTGAACTCTGTCATCAGCCATAATAAAGGCTCGCTTTCAGTTTAAATTCACTCCCGTCTACTGACTTGTGTTCGCACCTGGGTCCACCACACACACCACCGCACGGCCTGCCTCCACACACAGTGACAGTACCAAACCAAAAATGTGGATATAACAAAAAAACATTTATCAGTGTAGCTTAAATTTTTTTTTATCCAAATCAACTATATAAATTATGTTTATTTAACTTGTTTTTTTGTTTGTTTTAGTTACTTAAAATATTTTATGTAATCAGTTTCACCAAAAGTTTTGAGTTAAATTAACGCATTGGGTTTTACAGTGTGGATTTTCAACTACTTTTTTGTTGCAATTTTTTTATTTATCAGTGACAGAATAAAAAATCATAGCATCAAAATAAAAACTGGTAAACTTGAACAAATTCCAGGAAGGATATTACTGAAATCAGATTGGATGTGAAGGAACGTACTAAGATGTAAAACTAGAAGTACAAATATCTTACGCCCACAAATAAACTGACTGCAACAAAGGGTCCAGTATTTTGTTTCTAACAGCTGGCAGTGCATATAAAACACCAGGACACCACCACAAGGTAATAGCGGTGATGTACTGATGTAGGTTATCGTCGACATCATTGACTCTACAACGATTCAGCACAGAATTTTAAATCGGGCCAAACTCCCAGCATGTGTCAGGTTTGATCTCTGTTCTGGAAACACAACTGTGACATGACTTTTCTGCTGTCAGTATGAGATAATGGCAATTAAAACACACAAAGAAACTAACTCTGCTGCTTAATCATCGATTTATTATGATATATTATTAGAATGAAATGACAGAATGGAATCACATTGAATTTTGAAATCAGAAGAGAGAGAGATCCAAACGACATTATTGTTTAGTGTATCTGGATTTTGGATTTACAGACAGATGAAAAATAATCCCAGCAGGTGATTAACTTCCTGTTTTACTTCTGAAAAAATAAAGAAAAAGCTACAAGACAGCCCAAACAGGAAGTTTGCAGCTGGTACACCTTTCACATGGAGAAAAGCAGATGCCCTCTAAAGCTGGTATGATAATTGTAATCATCAAATATCCTTCCACCAGCCCAGAGGCGCACATACACCTGATCTTGAGCATCTAGAAGCAGTGAGCCACCATTAGAGGCACTTGGAGAAAGTGTTGTCTGATGTTCCCATGCCGTAAAAATGAGCTCTTTATTCATGAACAACCTAGCAGCTGTAGGATATGCAATGTCTCCGTGTCCATGCAGGGTCAACTCAAAGTTGTAGACTCCTCTGACTGGTGCAGTGAAAATACCTGTGGGACATTTGTTTTTGCCATATTACATGAAAAATCAGCTGTTAGAACATCTGGAACATCAGCAAAGCAGAGAAGTGACATTGAGTGTTATTACCTGTGTAGGGGTTGTAGGCATTTCCGATGTTTGTGACGACGCGTTTGAAGATCAGAGTAGTCTCTGTGTTAAATGGTCCAGTATAAGTTCCACCACCATGCTCCACCAGAGAGGCTGAGAAAGCCACCTGTTTGGCTGAGAGAAAGAGAAATGTCATTATTTTAAACTTCCTGTTTTACAGTTATACCTCCTTTGTACAGGCTGTGAATTCAAATACTACACGTTACACAAACCCCATTTGGTAAATGCGTTACTTTGATATAGTCTTGAAATATTAGTTTATGTAGATATCATGTTGAAGAAATGTCATCGTGTTCACTGCACTAAAAACAGACTGTTGTGAAACTGTAAGTTAATGATTCTTCAGTTTGTCAGCAGCACAGAAAATACAGAGAGTGATAGTCTAATATTTAGACGAGCTTTGTGCTGTTTCATGTTTATCTGTTTTACATTATTGTGAAGCACGCTTTTACCGTGTTAAGAGTGCTATATACATCAATAAAGTAAATTAAAGTAACAGTGTGATGGGTCACCACTGCTCCACCTTCACTCCTTTTTTAAGGCGCTGACTCCATTTTAATTCCTGTACTTCACTAATAATTCGATTAACTTATGTAAGCCTTCTTAGATTATCAATCGTATTTACCACTATTAACAGTTAATATTCTTTATATATAAAACATTTGTCTAATGAATTCTAAACTAGAAGCCGATTATTGCCAGCATGGGCACATCAGGATGTGCCAGTATCACCAATACTTCATCAACATGATTAGAGAGGATATTTGGAGCAGCATGTGACATCAGCTCCCATTAAACACTTCAGGTGTCATGGTGTGCGGCTGCAATATTCAGTCAGGCTCCTGAGTCTACCTGGGATCCGCCCCTGGGCAGGGCCACCTCCAGTTTCTCACACCTGGAGCTGATTTGCAGCCAATCAACCCAGATTGATTTAAGCCTCCCACTGACCTTCATTCACTGCCAGTTTGTCATCAATCCATGTTGGTAGCTGGCTCTCATGTTTCAAGCTCCCTTTGTGAATAATCTTGATAACCTTACTTTCTTGTGCTGTAGTTCCTGGATTCACCTTCTCTCAAACCTCTGGCTCACGCTTCTCTCTCGGACTCAGGATAACAAACCACCATTTTTGAAATCACTCGATGCCTCACCTGCCTGCCCGCTGCCACCACTCTATCAGCAACCTCTAGATCTCACCTCAGGTCAGCCTTTCCACATTGCTCAGCTCACCCTCCACTCATGGCTCTTTTGCTCCTCCTGCAAAGTGACTGCTAACTGCCCTGTTCCAGGCTGATCTCAGGCCCATTTCCCCTTTCTAGTTCCACGTCCCCCTAGCCATGTTACCCAGGCCACGCCACGTCAAATTCTACCTTTCACTGCTTTTTGTTCTTGACACATTTTCTAAGACTGAGTATATTGTAAAGCTACCTGCCTTCTCTGTCCTGGGTTTCTGCACCTCAGTCCAGTTTTGGTACTGACCACTCGGTCCCGTGACATCAGACCGTGGTCCTGCATTGCCTGCTCTATATGTTGCTTCATATCATGATTTATGTGAAGAAATGAAGCAGTTTTATTTCAAAGTTGTTATCCCTGCTGTCTCTTCAGTCTCTTTCTCTCACTCCATATAAAAGACAAGTTATTGAAGATGGAACCAATAACTATGCAATTCAAATGCATGACAAAAGTCATGCTAAATCACTTCCCAGTGAATATATTTGCAGTGCTTATCTGTTTGTGCTGACAATTAGACAATTTTATTTCAACAGTTTACGTTCAAACTTGTGTCATAAACATAAATATTACAACATCTCTATAGAAATTCTGCCCTTGAGGATTTGCACACAGTACCTTGTAGCCGCTGCTTCAGCTGCTCAATCTCAGTCTTCTGTGTCTCCACTTCTTTTAGTTTTGCTTCTTGTTCTGACAAAACAAAAGGAAATGGAACATGATTGCACAGCTTGTCCTCAGATTGCTTTAGTGTTCCTGTAATTAAAATTCTGTCTTTACATGATCAAGAAATACAATTCTGTTCTTTAAAATAACTGGAACACAACAGCGGATCATATGAAGGCTTCTTGATGCTGCTGTCTCTCACTAACTAACACAATTTTGTACCTTGATTCTCCTTTTGAAGAAGTGTGATCTGCTCTTTCTGTACAGCCAAAGAGGTGACTATCCCTGTCAGCACAGCTTCCATGTCACTTGTAAATGGCTGTAGGAGTGCAATCTTTTTTTTAAGAATGACCTCATCTTCAGCTGTCTGAGCTGCTGAGATAGAGCAGGCCAGAAGCAACACAGAGAAAACCAAGATGGTCTCCATCCTGTCTCCAGAAATCTGAAGTTCAACTGTCTCATCTGCAAATCTGACCTTTTTATGATATGGCAGCAAGAGGCAGGACTCTCATCAGGTTACTTCCCCACTCCTCCCAGTTTGTTAAAAAACGAGGAAGTACTCAAACATGACTGGAATAGTGAACTCATCAACCTCTGTGTTTTGGTTGACTGCTGTTAAAACAGGTCAGTTGAATTTAATGCTACAATTTCCAAATGGGGAAAATGCAAATGGTAGCACTGCGCAGGTGTATACACACTTTGTCACAGTTACCTCTGTGAGCAACACACAACACAACCCCATGAATAACACACCCCTGGTAGATTCACAAACATAAAAATGGCATTTAAAAGGTTAAACCATCAACCTCGGATGTTGCTGTCATCTTTCTGCTCCTGTAAAAGGAAACATAAATTCATCCACCCTTTCGTCCTGTCTAGGTGGAGGTTAACCTTGAGTCGTGGTCAAGTCTTGTCAGCTTTTACCAGTCAGTCAGTTTGTTTTTATTTCCATCCATTCATCCATTCTTTCTTTCTTTCTTTGCTGATAGTGGAAACTATCATCGCATTTAGATTTTAATGTGGAGAAACTCACTTGCAACGGTTTTCTCGACAGGTTGTATAGCGCTTTTAATTCCCGTTGTGCAGATCTGCTTAAAGAAAAGAAATTGACAAACAGAAATCAGTGCACTGTTCAAAAAATAAAAATGAAAAATAAAAGATAAAAGATAAAACTACAAAACAAAAGTAGATGAAAAAACAGAAGCCCGGTCTTAGGACTTGTCACAGAATATTCTTTCTCTTATAGGTGAGAAAACACCAACTCTAAAACTTGGTGCCATGGTAAGACCTTCCCCATACTTCAGAAACAAAAACAAAACCAAACAAAAATCTGCCAGTTTCACTCATTCAAACTCTGGCTGCAGGACTCTGTTCACCCTGCTATCATGTTCCCCAAAATAATACTAATTCAGTCGTCTATGTGTCAGTTCTCACCCCACTCGATAAACCAGGCAGGATGATGGTAACAGTGTTACCTACTTAAAATTGTGTTTGATCCTAATGAGCTTCATTCCATGTGTGTGTGTGTGTGTTAGTAAATGGTCTGCATGTGTATAGTGCTTTTCTAGTCCCTAAGGACCCCAAAGCACTTTACACGTTCAGTCATCCACCCATTCACACACTGGTGATGGCAGCTACATTGTAGCCACAGCCACCCTGGGGCGCACTGACAGAGGCGAGGCTGCCGGACACTGGCGCCACCGGGCCCTCTGACCACCACCAGTAAGCAACGGGTGAAGTGTCTCGCCCAAGGACACAACGGCCGAGACTGTCCAAGCCGGGGCTCGAACCGGCAACCTTGCAATTACAAGGCGAACACCCAACTCTTCAGCCACGATCAGTATATGAGTTGTAGACTCATATACTGTGGTTTGAGATTTAGACTGGTCTAAACTGGTTTCAGGTATGAACTGGTCTGTGAGTGGGAGTCCTCTCTCTGCCATCTATAATCTAGTTTTGAGATCCTTCCCAGACGCCTTAACGCCCACTCACATCCTGGGCCATCTGATCTCAGGAATTCGCATGATAAGGTGGGGCCAGGTTTCACAATGAACACACCCGAAACTCTGGCTGATTGGGACCCACACCCAGTTTCCCACCTTGGCTCAGGCGATTAGAGGATCATCAGGGGGTCCTTTTGTCCCTCTGTGGGGGGAAACTCCCACTAGGCTTATATCTGGGACTCTCCACCATTTGACCTTAGAACTGAAGAAGCTTCTCGGATGAGAGGTGAAACGTCTTCAAGTAACTTAAAGAAGTCCAGACGCTTTTCTTTGCAAGCTCCTTTGACCTCTTTGTCCCGTGTCTCTCTTTGTCCCACTGTCTCTTTCATTGCCATCTCACTCCAAACTCAGACAGTCTTCTCAAAAGTCCTTCACACACAGTGAGGTTGCAGCTTGCTGGAAACGCATCTCCATCCATCCAGTCTAGATGGTGGTTCTTCTCTTCCTGATGCCGTTTGCCCACAGCGCTGCTGGACCTCTCTGCTCAGATTGTCTCTTGGCCTCCTGTCCACTGTTGATGTTCATGCTCGTGCTTCTGGAACTGCACTCGGTGTCTTCAGGGAGAGATCAGCTTCCTTGGAGCTTGCTCGTTCAGGATGAGGACGGGGAGCTGCAAAACAATTCAGCCAAAATTCTGGCTGAGTGTTTCTATTTTTTCTTTCTAATGATCTTAACCTTTTCTTCCGACTGCTGCCCGTGGAGAATTGATCCAGGTCCGTTCCCCACCTGTAAACGACAGACTGAGAGACTTTCATTATTCACTGTGACTGCATATGTTTTCATCACTCCTAAAGCAACACATCTCTGCTTATTTTGTTTTGAACTCTACTGACTTTAAACCCCCAAAATGTGAATTTTTATTTGCTCTTAACCGCGAACACAAATCTTTGTCCTTTCACCCAACAGCTCTCATACAGTCAGCCATCAAATCCTCCATTCATCCTTGAATACTTGATCACCTTTAAATGTCACTGTTAATTTTAGCAATTTATTTTCATTACCTTAACACTAATCCACTGTTTTAGTTTTCTTTATTTACTTTAGTTCACTTTCTCCTATTTGATCACTTTGATTTCTTGACTATTATTATTTCACAGAACATCAACTGACCTACTTTTCTCCCTCTTTTGTCATCCAGGAATTCACACACACTCACAGCCTGGTCACTCGCCCCCACCTTCCTTTCTCTCTCACACACACATTTTACTCCTCGTTCGTTCCGCCTGTGACCCCGCCCCTCGCTGGCTGGCTCACACACACCTCATGCTTCTCGCAGTCCCATTCAAACTTTCTGCCAGACACTTCTGCTGATTCAGGACAACGCCCCAGACGGTGTAGGATTATAATATTATTTTATGCCATGTTAGACCCCTAATTAAAGATTGTGAATTATTATGTAGTTTTAGTTTGCATTATTCTCCTGAATTAGAAGAAGCTGATAACTATTGCATTAGTTAAACTGATTTGCATTACATTAGACTGCTGATTTATTGTGAATGAATGATGTTGTTTTATGATGCATTATACGGCTGAGTTATAAGAAATACTGTTTGCAGAAAGTCATCGCCTTATTTGTCTGATTAGAAGAGAACATGCTGGAGTTTTCTGCCCCATCTCAGCAGGAGCAGATAAACAGGGAGCCAAGGTCGTAGCTTAGGCGCCGTGTGAGAGAAAGCATGTGAATGTTTATGCTCTGTATGATAAGGTGGAGGCACCAGAGGCTATAAAAGTTTGAGCAATGCTCCACCATTTTGAGATCTGAGGCTGTCTGCATCAGTGTCCATCTCCCACGCGTGTGATCATTAAAATCATCGTTTGACTCAACCCGGCCGGACCAGTGTTGTTATTGTGGTTTTTCCTCTTGTATCCATCCCCAATATTTGAATCCAGAACAGTTAGTGTTTTTCTGTTCTGCTTCATCCCAGCAATAAAGCTGTGTATTTTGAGTTTCTTCCGCTTCCTTGAGTCCTGCATTTTGGGTCCTCTCCTCCTGCCTGCCTACACACAGACATGACAATTTGTCAGGTTGTATTTAAAAATGAGAATGTTATTTTCCTTCAATAACATTTTCTATTGTCACAAATAATCACAAATACTTTTGTATTGTCTCTTTTCCACAGTTTTTCTTCTGGTTTCTTTTACAGCACATGTCTGATAGAACTGAAAACAAAACTATTTTTACAGCACACACCTGCACAATCACTTAATCTGTGACATGTTGTTCGGTTACTGACGAATTTTCACAACCAGCAGTGATATTTGTCCAATGTAACATGTTTCTCTGTCAGATGAACCACACTGCTCTCTCTTTCAATTTCCTGTCAGTAGCCTTGTCATGGTCTGCGGTGGGTGGCTGGAATTTCCATAAGGCTCCTGAACTTACCTGGGATCCGCCCCTGGGCAGGGCCAACTCCAGCTCCTGCACACCTGGAGCCTATTGCAGGCAATCAAGCCAGAGGGATTTAAACCACACGTTGATGTTCATTCACTGCCAGTTCGTCATCAACACATGTTGGTAACAGGCCATTATACTTCAAGTTCTTGCTGTGATCTATCTTGTTAACACGACTCTCTTGTGCTGCAGTTGCTGTATTCACCTTGGCTCACGCTCCACCTCCGGACTCAGGATACCAAGCAATCATTCTGAAAATCTCTCTGTGCCTCACCTGCCTGCCCTCCTGCCATCACACTCCATCTGAAGCCCCGGATCTCAGGCCAGCCTTTCCACGCCACTCAGCCTCCCCTGGATTCTCATCACCCCCCCTCTCAAACACTCCATGTCCCCTACTGCAAGTAAGAATTGCTGCTCTTACAACTGGCCACTTCAGAGCTGCCTCCACTACCTCCCTAACTCTATCTTCTCTCTTCAGTGTGACTGTTCCCTGCTCAGCTCCACTCCACATCTCAGGCCTCATTCCCTCGCCCTAGCCACGTTCCCCAGGCCACGCCTCGTCAAACTCCACGTCTTATTGGTTTTTTTTTTTGTCTTTGCTACGTTTTCTTTTTTGCACTTAAACCTAATAAATTGTTACATCATCTGCTGTCTCTGCTCTGGGTTTCTGCACCTGAGTCCTGTTCAGTACAGGCCACTCGGCCCCGTGACAAGCCTTGCTGCAGATAATCAATAACCTGACTCATGAAGACTAGAAAATGAAAACTTATTGGTTGTAATAGCTGTGTTCTTCCACAGTGCAGAGCTGTGCACACTAAAGGGAAAACATTTCCCTGCAGAGCTTTTAGCTGATGACACATGTCATCACATAACTGAGACGAAAGTGAGTGGCTGTCAGGACTCCTGTCTGAGATTCTGTTTACTTTTAACCAGGAAAACTGAGATGACGGGAAAACATCAGCACCGACACACACACACACAGCTTTATTCTTCACCTCCAGCTTCATCTGGATAGTTCACATGGATCAAGATCAAACTGTCTTGATTATTAACGTGTAACTTTATTCAAAAACATTTTACAAAGTGCTCTAAAAGATTAGCAAAAAACATATTTGGTTGTAATAGTCATTTGGCCCAAACGCCAGATTATATACAGACAATACATATATAGTACCTGATAGGTTTGTAGCATAAACCTATTCGCTGGAACGTTAAGGACAATCTGCTACGCAGCAAAAAGCAAGACTCAAGGCACCAAAGTTCTCTGGTTTACTCATGCATGAGGAGACCTGCCTAGAGCCAAGTGTCGTCCCACCACTTGACCTCCGTCAGACTCTCAGCCAGGTTCCCCACAGCACTCCTTTTATTGTGGTTACATGAATATGCATAGGGTCATTAACATATAGCATCTTACATAGGTATACATGTGAACAAAGAATACTGTGTGTGTGTGTGTGTGTGTGTGTGTGTCAAATCAAATCTAATCAAATCACTTTTTATTGTCACCTCACATGTGCAGGCACACTGGCACAGCACATGCGAGTGAAATTCTTGTGTGCGAGCCCCACAAGCAACAGAGATGTGCAAACACAACAACACAAACGAGCAAAATACAAGAATGGCCAACCTGAAACTAATAAATATATGTACAATATATAATAGTGTATGCATTTCTGGATGTGTATACTAAATGTTTTCCTACGTGTGTGTGTGTGTGTGTGTGTGTGTGTGTGTGTGTGTGTGTGTGTGTGTGGTACTGCTGATCAAAGGGTCATATACGTAAAAGCACAAAGGCAACATCCTTGGTCAGGAAGAGGGTAGACCCCCCCTCACCCTAGATGGTTCACCCTAGATAACACGGTGAGGAAGTCCAGCAGTTCATCTATATGTAAAGAAGCACTTAAACTAAAACAGACATAGCTACAATAATCCTACCATAAAACAATAAGACAAGGTACGACCTCTTCCCATGCTCCCAGGATGTAGGTGTGCATTCCAGTGTGGAATACACACCAAGCCTTTGCAGCCTGTTAAAGATCACACAACCTACCACTACACAATTGATTATACACCTCTAAGCATGTGTGGTTAAATATTTCGTAATACAAATGACAATAATAAAATCTAAACCCATCAGTACCCAATGTACATTATCGTACTAACCTAAATCACTAAACGCCCTAAAGTTATACTAGAAGTTCTAACATAAAATGCTACTCCAATACATGAAGTCAGTGAGAACTGGAAATAATAGCACTTCGATTACAAGTTTTGAAAAATCCTTGCAACACACAATCCTTGCGTCCGTTTGAATACAGAGAAAGGCGTTAATATTTTTAAAGAGCTTTCAATATTATTCCAGATTTGTGGGCCTCTGCATGGTCACACTGTAGACACAAAATAATAACAAGAAGGTGAAATCGAGGTGTTTCCTGCATGTGGACGTCTTATGGCCTGAGCTCTTATTGGCTGTTGTGCATGTGAGTTATCCTGTGCAGACAATGTGGGGTTAATGAACACCGGCTACTAATGTCTGCCTCATTTACCTGATAAATTCTTCTCTCCTCTCTCAGCTGCTCATTAAACACCTGACTGGAGTCCATGTTCCTGCTTTCTTCAGGTTCCTGCTGCTCATTAGCTAAATTTGATTCGGTTCAGTTCAACTACTGAGTAAAACAACGTAAAACCACACCGACAGCTCTTTATTTCACTTTATTTCTACTTCCTGTATTTCATTTAGAAGTAGGATTGTGTTTTATTTGTGCATTAGTTTTAGTTTCTAAAAAGTTATCATCTTTACCCAAAGACAAAAGGAGGGAGGAGGAGAGGAAGCCATCGATCTTTAAACTGCGTCACTCATTTCTTTGTGTTCTTAACTTCTACTGTAAAAATAATATATTCAGTGAACCACATTTAGCTGTCTTGGCTCTTTGGTGTTATGGAGTCACAGCCTCTGTGAGGACAGGGTTTTGGGGGTAGGTGACAGGACGAGGGACTGTTCAGAGTTGCATGTAAGCCCTTAACTCTATTTTCTGGTTTGAATTCTGTATAAATTCATCCAGATGTCTAGAAAGGAGAGCTGCACCATCCAAAGTGGGATGGATGCCATCTTCCTCAATAAGACCAGTTGTTAACATCCTTCCTCACTTGAGGACCCCTCCTCAGTAGTTGTTGGATTAAGAATGGTCTTTAAATTTTTATATATTTCCTTCTTTTGTCCATTCAGTGTTTTCTGTAGTTGTTTAATCGTGTCTTCATCTGCCAGCCGATGAAGGAGAAGTCCACAGTAAAGTCTGACAAAGCAGAAAACCACAGTTAAAGTTAATGAAGTGGGTTAAACATCTGTGGAGCACATCATTAGTCTGCTGTTTACCGTGCACACTGAGGTTCTGGTAGAGGGGAACACAGCAGCTGGTTCAGGTGGAGGCTCTGCCTCATGCAGCACTGCCATTGGCTGAAAGCATGAGCCACACGTGGCTGCCAGTTACGCACACCTTCATCCTTTAAAGCTTTCATCTTCCTCTCAAACTCGTCCTCTACAGACAAAGTAAGACAAAGTTTTGGTGCCAAAGAACCAGAGACCAGCAGCAGTTTCTCTTCTTGTTCAGACTGATGTGGAAGCATCAGTGCTGCTGCTGTCACACAAAATCTGTTTAGAGGAACTCTGACTACAGTCCATCTGCTGACTGCTTCTTACACCAATAAATGCATGTCATTGTAGATATCCATCATGTTACCCAGTGAGACTAACCTGGACCATCGGGCTCACACACTAACCACAGCAGGAGAGCATGGAGGCAGTTTACAGTTTCAGGCTTTGGGTGGTGTTGTAGCTTCTTAAACCAGAAAACAGTCGCACAGACTGGCAGCTTCAGCTGGTCGGGGATGTTTTCTAAGTCTGAAGTCTGAACCTGCAGAGCTTCCTCAAACACCCTGCGACGCAAACGCTCAGGAGCCTGCACAGATAAGATGCTCACACAGATAAGATGCTCACATGTACCACAGAAACACGTCTGCCTGTCAGAGTAATTAAACACATATTTAATGATTAACCTCAGTACCTTATGCAGACGCTGTAGTTTCAGTTGTTTCTGTTCATCACTGCTGGGAAGTATTGATGGGACACGGTAGTATTTGATCTCTTCTCCATCCCTGCCATATTCAGTAACCTCACCTCCTGTTAACAGTCCATAGAAGTACTGTCTGATGCGGTAAGCAGCTGTGTAACTACTACTCTGTGAAAAGTCCTCCACAAGTGGGGTCAGCAGGATTGTCTTCCAATCCACAACACTTGTGACAAAAGTGGTGAGTTCTCCACGCTCAACTTTTTCACACACCCATGGTGGCAACTTAGAACTTGTTTTTTCTGGTTTAACATATTTTTGAATGGCGAGTTTGAATGTTTGGTTCTCTTTTTTACCAACATGATTTAAAGCTTTACTCAGAGCACGTTCTCTCTTCTGTGAGTCGTCCAAGCCATCCAGGTTCACTTTACTTAAAAAGCCGAGCATACCATCCAGTCTTTTAATGCTGCACTCACCAGGTGAAGATGATTCCTTTGCAAAAGCGCCATAGTCTTCTAATCTTGAATAATCATTTCCTGCTATTGAAGCAAAGACTGGCATGAGAGCAGGGTCCAATTTAAAATGCTCACAAAACGTTGAACGTGTGTAGATCTTAGCAGGAATTTTTCCATCTTCTTCTTTTTTCCACTCAAAGTTGTCGAGATAAAGGAAACCTTTGTGCACATCAAAGATGTAAAAATCTTTGTCAATGGACAGAACAGCACATTGTTTCTGATTTGCAGCAGAAACAACCTCAGGGTCTGCCTCTCCTAAACACACTTTAAACTCTATGCCTTTTTCCCTTAAGATTTCTATGAAGACATCTTTGACCAGAGGTGGTAAGACACTATATGTCTCTGGTACAGTGCCGTCAGGCTCTGTCTCTGCTACTGTCTTTGCTTTTTTCAGTTTATATTTTAGACGAGACACATTGTGTTCATGCTTCTCGGGCCCTGAGCCTCCATCCAGGATGACGTACGGATTGACTTCACAGTCCTGCAGAGTCTTAAAGAACTTGCAGACCTCATGTTTGAATCCAGGATAATCCCCTCCACAGCGCTGGTCCAGCTTTGGATCGGATGTATAATACAAAGAATAGTACAGAGCATTACCATCAATGATGAGACCTGTTTTTTCTACCTTAACGTCTTCGCAGAGACACAAATCATCTATCATTTTCTTTAATGTTGAAACCTCCATGATTCCGTAAAGTGTGGATGAAGATGAGCGGTGGTTCTTGTGCTAATGCCCTTCTGTCTGCAGATATTTGTACACCTACTAGAGTCTACACCCACACCGACACAGCGAGTCAAACCTGTTTTGACTAATTTAACATACCTAACTTGCTCTTTTGGTTTCATTTCTTTATTCTTCATGTTGTGATTTTCTGTTTCATTTCACTTTGTGGAGCAAAATCAAATGTGTTTCATCAGCTTTCCAGCTGTTAATAATGCAAAGGTACTTTGTGTCCATCACAAAGGCTCAACTCTGCCATGAACTGGAAACTGCTGCAACTCGAGCATCACCATCCACAGTGAAGCCAGTGTTATATAACCATGGACTGTGAGCATGCTGACTAAGAAAGAAGCAACTGTTCCAAAATCGACATCTTGAAGCCCGAGTGAAAGTCGCAGCTCCTCGTCATGGACGAGTGAAATGTCTTTTGGAGAAAGATTAAATAAGATAAGATAAGATAACTCTTTATTGTCATTGCACAGTCATACATAGTACAGTAGTACAATGAAATTGGAAAACTGTCCTACGTCGGCAGTACATATAACACAACACGACACGATACGACACATCACAACGTAACAAACAACACAACACAGTATATTAAGTTAGTATAAAAAAGAAGAATAAGTGTATGTGTATTGCACACTGTTATTATTGCACATTAATTATTATTGCACCTTGTTATAAATATAAATATTATTGTTATTGTTTTAAACATTGTTACCTCCCCCTAAAAAAGTCCAGGGAGGTATCCAGTCAGGTCAGCTATTTACATTGATCAGGGCTATTGCCCTGTTGTAAAAGCTGTCCTTGAGTCTATTTGTTCGGGACCTCAGCAGCCTGAACCTCCTGCCAGACGGCAGCAGCTTAAACACCCGGTGTCCTGGGTGTGTGCAGTCCTGTAGGATGCTGCGTGCCCTCTTGAGACAGCGAGTGCTGTACAGGTCCTTCAGGGAGGGAAGAGGATGTCCAATGATTTTTTGGGCCATGTTGATGACCCTCTGGAGTGCCTTTCTGTGTGCTGTGGTGCAGCTGGAGAACCACACACCGATGCAATATGTCAGCACACTTTCAATGGAGCAGCGGTAGAAGACGGTCAGCAGCTCCTTCTTCAGGTCCATTTTTCTGAGGATTCTCAGAAAGTGGAGACGCTGTTGGGCCTTCTTTAAGACCGCAGAGGTGTTAGAGCTCCATTGGAGGTCTGTGTCTATGTGCACACCCAGAAACTTGAAACTGGAGACCCTTTCCACGCACTCCCCGTTGATGCTGACAGGCTGCAGCTCGGACTTCCTCCTTCTGAAGTCAACTACCAGTTCTTTTGTTTTGGTGGTATTGAGGTCCAGGTTGTTGTCTGCACACCAATCTGACAGCCTCTGAACTTCAGCTCTGTATGCAGTCTCATCTCCCCCTGAGATGAGCCCCACCACGGTGGTATCATCTGCAAACTTGATGACTGTGTTGTCTGGGTGGGAACTAACACAGTCATGTGTGTACAGAGTGTACAGTAGGGGACTCAGTACACAGCCTTGTGGAGAGCCGGTGTTGAGGCTGAGGGCTGAGGAAAGATGAGGCCCCACTCTAACTCTCTGCACACGGTCTGAGAGTGTCATGGAGTCATGAATGTTATGTCTCGGTTCAACCCACTTTCGGCCTGGTGCATTAGGGGGGCGCTAGTATAAATAGTGGCCATTTGACCATTCCTGGATCGCTTACCTGTGATCTCCTTTTTGGTCACCTGACTTCCCTTGGTGTTGCAGAGATCATCTGCGGGTTACCCTTCTGAAGCCTCCATCGCGGCTGTTTACTCATTGTAGTGTGTACATTACCTTACTTGATGGTAAACAGATGTTGTTTTTAGGTCGTAGCTGTAGAAGCCTCCTATGAGCCACTCTGCTCATGATTCATGACGCTGTTTACTCAGAAGTGTGGGCCTTAGTTTTACACAACGCTACGCTAACTGAAGTGCTGCTGCTTTGCTTTTACCGTCTGTTCCTGTTGCGAGGTTTCTTTTCCTGCTGCTGCCAGCCTCCTAAAGTGGACGTCGGCGTGGACAGCGGCCATATGCATGCCGGCTACGGGAGTCGGCTGGCGTGCACATTGATTGACTGGACGATTAACTTATAGTCGGGCAGACGGCAAGTTGGAGCAATACGGCGATTCCGTCTGCTCCAGATTCTAAAGTTTTATTTAGATTGTATGTTGTTTTTCTGTTGTTTGGATTTGCAGTTTGGATTTTTGTTACGCCACTGGTGGGAGGCCCTTTTTCTATCTGCAGATCACCAGTGTGGTCCTGCAGTTGGGTTATCCCCCAGCGCTGCATATTAGTTTTGTTGTAATATATTTAAAAAAAATTTGTTTCTTTTATTCAGATGTGGAGGGCTGACGTGGAGGAGACTGGGGGTACCTTGGTGTGGGATCCTTTGAGTGTTACACACCTGTCTTCTTTTATTAGTGTGAGTGTGTGAGAGTGTGCTGCACTTGTGTATTGGTGTGTTTTCTTTTCTGTTTTTTTGAGTTTGTGCGTGGCATCCCTGCCCCTCCACTGGTAAGCCTCAGCTCTGAATACCTTTTTTTAAGCATATTTGTACATTGATATTTATGATTGTGCTTTTATATGTTGTTTTAAATAATTATTAATAAGTTGTCAAACTGTTTTATCATTGAACCTCGTCTCTGTACTAGGGCTGAACGATATGTCGCATTTGCGATAATATCGCGACATGATCAAGTGCAATTTTCTAACCGCAAAGGCTGCGATTATACTCTGTTTACGTGACATGCGCGAGTAAAACATGTGATATGATCAAACGAGATTGTCTAACCACAGAGGCTGCACTCTGGTCACGTGACACGGGGAGCAAAGTTTTGAAACAGTCTACCGAGAGTGAACTAGCAAGCAAAGCTGTAGCCTACACAATGGCCTCAGGTTCAACAGAACCAGAGCCTGCGGGGATGCTAGTACCAAAGAGGAACTGCACATCAGCCGTGTGGGAATATTTTGGGTTTAAAAGAGATGATGTCGCACAGAGTCAGGTACTGTGTAAAACCTGTCTTGGTAGAGTTTCTACATCTCGGGGAAACACTACGAATTTGTACCAGCACCTTAAGACTCAGCACAAAACAGTGTATGATAGATGTATGGCTAAAAAATCTAGTAGTGCGCAGAATAAACCTAGTAACGTTACTCGGCAAGGATCGTGGAGTGTGTGCGTGTGCATGCATGTATGTGCGAGCCTGTGTATCACTCTCTCCCACAAACACACCACACTATTATTTATCTTGTTCTTTACTGCTGTTAATTCTAGATATGTTACGTCAACCCCACACTGATGTACCCACCTCTTCTTATGAATTTTCTTTTTTGTTTTTGTCTTATGGTCTTATGTTCTTGTATGTCATGATGTATGTAACAATAGCTTTGGCAACACTGTTCCCATAGTCATGCTAATAAAGCAACTTTGAATTTGAGAGAGAGAGAGAAATGGTGAAACCTTGCATCATAACTGCAATTGTATGTCTAACACTAATTTTACTTTTTACTTTATTTTTTTTCCCTCCAGAAAATGCAATCAAAGATGGTAGAGTATCAAGAGCAATTGTGCTGTGCAAGAAGTTGGTGGGGCACTTCTCGCACAGTTGGAAGAAAAAGGCAGCACTCACTGAGGCACAGAAGGAGCTTAAGCTTCCTGAGCACTCTCTCATTACTGAGTGCGCTACAAGATGAAGGTCCAAAGAGAAAATGATTGCCAGAGTGCTGGAACAGATCAGAATCAGAATCAGAAAGGGTTTATTGCCAAATGTTGAGCAGGTTTACAACATTAGGAAATTGCTGTGGTGCTTCAGTGCAAACATACTGTCATAAAAATATAAAATAAGAATAAGAATTAAAGTGCTAAGTAGATAGATATATACGTGATATATACACGAGTGCAGGTGGTGATCAGTGCCAAACATGGAATGATGCAGTGAACACAGTGTAGGGTCATGTGTTAGTGGTGGGAACAGTCATATGGTTATTGTTCATGTGTCCGACAGCAGAGGGGAAGAAACTGTTCTTATGGCGAGAGGTTCTGGTGCGAATGGACCGGAGCCTCCTGCCTGAGGGGAGCAGGTCAAACAGACTGTGTCCAGGGTGAGAAGGGTCAGCTGAGATCCGAGCTGCACGCCCCAGTGTCCTGGAGGTGTACAGGTCCTGCAGAGATGGGAGTCTGCAGCCAATCACCTTCTCAGCAGAGCGCACAACACGCTGCAGTCTCTGTTTGTCCCTGATAGTGGCTCCAGCGTACCACACGGTGATGGAGGAGGTGAGGATGGACTCGATGATTGCAGTGTAGAATTGCATCATCGTCCGTGTTGGCAGGTTGAATTTCTTCAGCTGCCTCAGGAAGTACATCCTCTGCTGGGCTTTCTTGATGACGGAGGTGATGGTGGGCTCCCACTTCAGGTCCTGGGTGATGGTGGTACCCAGGAAGCGGAATGAGTCCACAGAGGTGATGGGGGTGTCAGTCAGGATGATGGGGGGGAGTGCGGCTGTGTGCTTCCTGAAGTCCACAATAATCTCCACTGTCTTCTGGGCATTCAGCACCAGGTTGTTGTGGCTGCACCAGGACACCAGACGCTCAACCTCCCTCCTGTAGGCAGACTCATCCCCGTCCGAGATGAGCCCAATAACGGTGGTGTCATCTGCAAACTTGATTAGCTTGACAGACTGGTGGGTGGAGGTGCAGCAGTTGGTGTACAGGGAGAAGAGCAGAGGAGAAAGAACACAGCCCTGAGGGGAGCCGGTGCTGATGGTCCGGGAGTCCGAGACATTCTTTCCCAGCCTCACATGCTGCTTCCTGTCCGTCAGGAAGTCAGTGATGAAAGCCATATCGCAGGTATTGACAGGTGACCGACATGCACGCTCCCTCATCCCAACCTGGCAGGATGCTGAAGTGTTGGAGTCCATTCATAAGGCACTGCATCCTCTCTCCGAATTTACTGATGCTCTTTCTGGAGAAGAGTATGTGAGCATCTCCTACCTCAAGCCAGTTCTCCATCTTCTGGCAACATCAGTCTTGGCTGAAGATGCTGAGGACACTGATCTGACTACATCAATTAAAACCAAGGTCCTGGCATACCTCAACGACAAGTATAGTGACCTCAACACCCAGGAGCTTTTGGATGTTGCGTCGTTCATGGACCCTAGGTTCAAAACGCAATACATCAGCGCAGACAACCTTCCTGCCATTAAGGCCCGACTGAAGACAGGAATGGTGGAAATGGCTAGACGTACACATAATCAGGTAAATCCTTGAAAATTATATTTCCTCAAACACATAATATTTATATATAAGCTAACTGCAAAACTAATGTCTCTCTTCCCATCTGGCAGGAGAAGAGGTCTCGCACTGAAACTGCTCAAAATTCTCCAAGTGCACAGGCCTCTGGGGGAAAGGCAAAGAAGACTATTGGTAGTCTTTTTAAAACCAGTGCGGCCTCTTCAGCTTTGCCTCTGCCACTTGAAGATGTCGTAGAGGCAGAGTTGAATAGTTACCTGTTGACCCCTGTCATTGACGGAGAGGATGATCCCTTAGCCTGGTGGAAGGTGCACAACATTCACTTTCCACGACTGTGCAAGATGGCCCGCAAATATCTGTGTGTGCCAGCCACAAGTGCCCCCTCAGAGCGTCTGTTCAGCACTGGAGGGAATATAGTGACCTTCACTCGCTCATCCTTAAAGCCAGCAAAAGTAGATATGCTGGTCTTCCTAGCAAAAAACCTGTGAGCTAGGATGATTATGGCTAGCTGAGCCGTACTCATTGTGCACTTTAGTTTGTGCTGTGTTGCTGTTACTTACTGCAGATAATCAAGATGTTCAGCCAGTTTTAATTTAAAGGCGTGTTTGTGTGTGTGTTTATACAATTGCTATTATGTTTGCACTTTATGTGTAATGTTACTGACTGCAGAGATCAGTAAGCTGTGTGTATTTTTTATTTATTAGTTTTATTTATTTAATATTATTTTTTAATTTAATGACTGTCTAGTAGTTCACAGATGTCGAAAAACTGAGTGTGGTAAAGCCACTGATTTTGTTTATGTATATTTCTGCAATCTGCACATTGTACTGACTTTCATTTTAATGTTTACACCAGGGTTCCTTGTCAGCACTTTATGCTCAGATGTTTGTAAGCTAAAAATAAACTATTGTGTATGTTCAAATATACTGTTGTGATTGAAGAAGTTAAATAAAAATGTCAGTCATCAATTCATGCATCACCTCATGTCATCATAACAGAGGTCTGTCTTCCAGGAAAGAACAGTTTAAAATTAATGTAATATAGTATTGGCCATACTATATGATGTATTGCTTGTCTTTGTTTAATAATACAGAAGACAAAGACCTTAAAAAATAATCGCATCGCAATATTGGGGCAAAAAATCGCAATTAGATTATTTTCCATAATCGTTCAGCCCTACTCTGTACTGAGTATAGCGAACCTAACTGCCTTCTTGGTGATTAGTGTTACTTCCAGTATTCTCTGGGTGAAATTCCCAGGGTGGCGTTGTCTTTTAAACTGTGAACAGTATTTACTTTATTCCCACCTCGTGCTGCCACACAAGGACGGCTCTTCAGATCTGCTGATGCTTAGCACTGTGCACATCTGTCTTCCGGAAGATAATGATTGAATAAAATGATTATAAATACTTTGACCACACTGAGTCGCGTCTTCTCTGTCCAGTAGAAGAATAAAAGAACTGGGATCAATAAAACCTAGTCGCTCGCCGATTTTCTTTAATGTCAGGTTCACAACGTGAGTGCCACTGTCACTTGTGATTTTCCCCGGGATACCCCACCCGAGAATGATTTTTGACAGGAGGCCTTTTGCCACAGCACTGCTGTCTGCACTTTTTGTGGGGAATGCTTCTACCCACTTAGAAAACATTACTACTACCAGACAATACATCTTTCCCTCGGCTGTTGTTTCATCTGCTCATTTTGTCATGGCCAGAAGGTCCTCACCGGTCGATCTGCCAGTTTGGGTTGTGTTTGTGTGCACTCTGTGTGCGGTTTTCTCCTCTCCGCCCAGTGTGTGTGTTCTTTGTTGTGATGTGGGAACATGTACTTCCGGGAACTGTGGCACGGAACGGCAGCTGACCCGGGAGGAGTGTCCCGCGCTGGAGTCGCCAGATGTGCGCTTAATCACTTCGCCAGCTGCTACTAATCATTTGCCATCCCGAAGCAGACCTATTGGTTGGATGACAGCCAGCGCTGGAACGTTGAGCTAAGCCAGGTAGCGCAGCTGCAATTTAGTGTTTCACGATTGTGAATAAGAGAGTCTCCAGGATCCAGGGAACGGAAGAGGAGCTTGCAAGAGAGGGAGTTGGTCTACTGGACTATTATAGAATAGAATAGAATAGAATTCAACTTTATTGTCATTGCACATGCACAGGTACAGGGCAACGAAATGCAGTTTGCATCCATCCAGAAGTGCTTTAGTGATATAGATATATTACAATATATATTAGCAATAATATAGATATGTGAGTATATTACAGAAATGGGTCTATTATGGTATGTTATAATGTACACGGTATGAAGTATGTTGTGAATATTCTATAACTATAAGCAGTGTTGGGAAGGTTACTTTTAAAATGTATTCCATTACAGAATACATGCCCCAAAATGTATTCTGTAACGTATTCCGTTACGTTACTCAATGACAGTAACGTATTCTGAATACTTTGGATTACTTAATATATTATCATGCTTTTTACAACAACGTGAATGTACTATTGCTGTGATTTATTACTATTACTGAAGCTCCGCGACTCCAAACTGTAGTAAAGGGACCTCTGACTAATACGGCGGGGTCCCTGTCGGCTCGTAGCCGAAAAATAGCTTTACTTTGTTGTGTGGGTCAACTTTTCTTGCGAGAGACAGAGAGAGGCGTTGAAAGACTGCTCCAACAGAACTTATTGTTTTCGGAGGAAAACAGGAACACGGTGTACAGTCGAGTCTTAATAGCTTACTTACAGCTGGGCTCGTCAGGCTCTCTTCTTGGCTGCAGTGGTTATTATTATATTTACATGCTTCCAGCTCCCGTTTTTGCTCGACAACTCGTACCTTTCCACTCCCCCTTTTCTCCCTCCTCGCGCTCACAGACACATAACGTGTATGGCAGTCCATTCTCCCTGCAACACGGACTACACTGCCCATGATGCTACATTCTTTAGAGCTATGCTTGTAGTATTCTGCCTGTTAGCTTAGCACAACAACAACAACAACGAAAAGGCGCTCTCTCACCCAGGAAACACACAGTCGCAGAAAGAGAGAGAGCGTCGCCCTGTAACCATGGCAACCGTAACGCTGCCGCCTGGAACAACAGAACGTAGCTGTCAAACAAAACCCAAACAGTCCTGACCCGCGACAAAATGAAACAGGAAAGTACCGCAGTGTAATCCATTTATTTCAACAAAGTAACTGTATTCTGAATACCACCTTTTTAAACGGTAACTGTAACGGAATACAGTTACTCATATTTTGTATTCTAAATACGTAACGCCGGTACATGTATTCCGTTACTCCCCAACACTGACTATATGTACAGGCTATGAACAGGATATAAATATGAAATAAAAACTATACAGAAATCTGAGATATACCGCTATACAGAAATGTGAACTATGCAAGTTATAAACAAGGCTGGACTGGGACAAAAAAATCGGCCCGGGCATTTTGACTAGAGACCGGCCCACCAGGATAAAGATTGAAAATGTGACGTCATTCAGGGGTAAAAACGCAAAAGATTCTGGGAACTTGTGGCAAGAGGTACAAGCGCACGCAGGCTTTCAATTGAACTCAGTTACACAGCGATAAAAAGAAACATAAAAAATGTCAAGAAGCTGTTGTATTATTAACTGCAATAGCCGGTCGCATGACAGCCACGGGAAGCTGACGGGTAAAGAGATCGTTTTTTTTATCGGATTACGTCGTTGAAGAGAAATTTTTTAAGCCATGTTTCCGAAGTAAGAGCCGACGGATGGTCTGGATATACCAAATATAACGTCCCAGAACACTCCAGCTCACAGGTTAGTCTGCTCCAAGCATTCCCACAAAGGTCAGTCTGCTGTTGTAGTTAATATGTAATTTTTCTTAACATAATTGGTGATATAGGTTACAAGCAAGTCTGGTGCTGAACAGAAATGGTCGCGCTATGCTCCTTTGTTTATTGTGCATAAATAGTGAATTGTCCTGACACAATAGGGCTTTGGAGTTGACGTCACGCCGCAATGCATTGTGGGAGCGCAGCTCCATTTTCGGGGTCTACGAATCAAAACAAACACACTGTGTTGGAACGACGACGACAAGAAACATGCTTAAAAGCAGCTCAAAAGAAAACGGACGGTATAGAGACCGATTGCGTCCAGAGGCGAAGCAGCGGTACTTGAAAAAAATAGAGTGCATCGCAAATCTGGACCCATATGAAATACGGCGGTGGAGTAAAGACCCAGACGACTTACCGCCACTGTCCTACCCCGATATCTTCACGTATCTTGTTTGTGGAGTAAGCACTTACACAGCGAACCAGTTTCGTAATTACAAGTCACTGGAGGCGCACATCCAATTTACAAATGGCTGGGTGCAAGATTTGGCTATTTTCAAGCCGCCAAACTCTGAGTACGTCGTCAAAGGAAGTCAGCTGGAGTGCATCGAGTGAAATAGCCATTTTTCACCCCCACCATAATTAATGTTATACATTTATCATTGAACTGCTAAAATATCGTTATCATATTATATGCCCGTAATTGTAAAGTACATGCAAATTAACACATTGATAATCGGGCAAATTATTAACTTGTGTCCTTCCTGTCTCATTTCATTTATTGTCTTTACATCAACCAATCAAGTCACTCCATTCGATGTTTGATCGCAATTTCTATAACTTCCGAGACCACCAACGATGATATTATTCAGCTATAAAGTGTGATGTGAACATATTTAGAACTTACAGGAATGAAAATGTCTTGAGCACACCAGCTGATATCTGGAGACGTAACAGAACATGATATCAGCTCGTCTCACGGCTGCTATCCAGGCTAGACGCCTTCGTTTGGTAATATCCGATACATGAGCTCCTTCACGTTGCTTCCAGGTTGGGAAAGCATAAAAAGACAATCCAAACTTATTCCCGTGCCGGTCGTAAGATCGAACATTGCAGCCGACAACACAGCAAGTACGAACCATGGCTATGCTTTCGCTCCTTACTTAGACCCCCAAAATGGCGGATCGGGCCAAAAGCCTTTCCACGCCCACCCCCGTGACATCACGCTCCAAAGCCCTATATTGTGTTTCGCTTCTGTTATTATGGTACACTGACAAAAACATATACATTTATTCACAGGATAAAACAGTTGTTTTGTATCACTAATTGTCCAGTACGATTACAGCATACAATATTATTGTCACTGCTACATTTCTGTAATGCTACCAGAAATTATTTCCACTACTAATTAATTACCGTTGAGCTCAAAGGTCCTATTAATAAACGGTTAACGAATGTGTATTTATGACGACGATTTGTGAGACTGGTAAACTTACCTTTGTTCGTACGATGGTCTTTGTTCTACACGGTGCATTTCAAGGTCCTGCACCCATCCGTTGGTAAACTGTACCTGGGCTTGTTGCAGTGACCTGAAGTTACTAAACTTCATGAGTGTATGCACTCACTCCAAGAACCGTATGATTATAAATCTGAGCGTGGTGAAAGTTGGCAGCACGCTAACGTCTTTTGTCCACTCTGTGTGCTCGTAAGGGTCTGACCCTTTCACTCCTTTGATTTTTTTCCTCGTATCTTTTCTTTGACTTTTCATCAAGTCTGTCTTCGTACGGCCCGGCATTGTTCTACTTCGTTTTGTATATAACGTTTTGGGGGGCAAAGAAAAAGCAAGAAGGTATTGGAACTGGAGAATGAACGTTTTGCGGTGCTGCAAATGCTTGCGTTTGATGCATTGCTTTGATTGTTTTGCCACCAGTGCCCGGCATGCAATGCATGAAAGTCATGTGGTCTGTCAATCTCTATAGGGCTTTGGAGCGTGATGTCACAGGAGGGGAGCCACGCCCCCTCCCGCCATGAAAGTAGGCCAAACAAAGCACACGGAAGCAACAGCTATGGTTCGTACGTGCTGTGTTGTCGGTTGCAATGGCAGATCACACGATAGGGAAGGCAAGAAGCTGGAAAATTGGCTCTCTTTTCATCGTTTCCCCTTCTGGAGGCAACGGGAGGGATCTCATGTATCCGATATTACTAAACGAAGACGTCACGCTTGGATTGCAGCGGTCAGCCGAGCGCATATCGAGTTCTCTGCCATCCCAAAACGAGAGCAATTGCCCACCTGAGAATTCATGTTGAGCGTGTAATAGTAGTTTGCGTAACAAGTTCAAGAAGCTACACACTACAATTCCAATCTGATTACTCATATCATGTGAGGGTGAAGACACAACACTGCTTGATAAGACTGTTAAGGTGTGCTGTGTTTTGGTGAATATGTGCCCCATGTGTGGTTGTCAAACCAGGGCCAAATGAAACTTGCTCTTGTTGAATATTCATAAAACTGCTGTGTTGCATGCACAGTTCATTGTAAATAATTGTACTTTCTGTAAAGTGGTTTCAATAAAACAGACAAGAAAAGTATGTTGTTTTTTTAAATTCAAGATCTGTTCACATGTACTTAGCAAGTATGCAAACTATTTACATGGCAACGCACAGCTGGCATCAATCGTTCATCTAGAGCAATTTCTGGGGGCAGCTGCTGAGGAGAAGTCCATGTTATGTGCAACCTCTGGCTGTATCTTGGTCATATGGTCAACATACTCACGTGGAGGCTTAAAAACGGCCAAATCTTGTACCCAACTGTTTGTGAATTAGATATGCACCTCCAGGGATTTATATTCACGAAAATGATTTCCCCTATGCGCTGACTCCACAGGCAAGGTGCGCAAAGATATTGGGATAGGACAACGGCGGTAGGCTTTCTGGGTTCCTCTCCACTGCCTTTTTTCATACAGGTCCACATTACCCATGCACGCTATTTTTTCCAAGTACCGTCTCTTGGCGTCTGGGCGCAATCGGTCGCGATACAGCCCTTTGTCTTTTGCGCTGATTTTAAGCATGGTTCTGGCAGTCCCGCTTCCAACACTCCAACACTGTGTGTTTGTTTTGATTTGTTGCCTCCTGACATGGCGCCGCGATCCCACAATGCACTGCGGCGTGACGTCAACTCCAAAGGTACATATCAGCTGCTTCCCAAGTTCCACAGGCTAACTAAGCCCAATAGGACTCCTTCTTCAGCTTGGTGGCTCCCCTCAGCTCTGGTGTCCACCATTTGGTTCGGGGGCAACTCCAGACTGAGACAGAGTCCAGCCTCTCTCCAGGAGGCTGATTCCAAAGCCTCTGTCAGTGCGCCCCAGGGCAGCTGTGGCTACAATGTAGCTGCTATCACCAGTGTGTGAATGTGTGTGTGAATGGTTGAATGACTGAATGTAGTGTAAAGCGCTTTGGGGTCCTATGGACTAGAAAAGCGCTATACAAATGCAGGCCATTTACCATTCCAAAGCCCAAGCCATGTGTTGAGGTGAGCCTGCCTATATCTAGCCGGTACCTGTGTGAGCAGCAAAATAATCTCTGAGGTCTAAAAGTCAAATCAGTAGAGATGGTAAATGGTAAATGGCCTGTATTTGTGTAGTGCTTTTCTAGTCCCTAAGAACCCCAAAGCGCTTTACACAATCAGTCACACACACATTCACACACTGGTGATGGCAGCTACATTGTAGCTACAGCTGCCCTGGGGCGCACTGACAGAGGCGAGGCTGCCGGACACTGGCGCCACCGGGCCCTCTGACCAAGATGAACATTCAACAGGACAATCAAAAAGAAGTGAGTCACATCTGAACACAGAGACACACACAGGGAAATAAAATACAAATTTAATGTAAATGAAAGAGGAAGAAAGCAGAGAAATGTTGCAGTGTCCAGTCAAATGAACTGATGAGCCCCTCCCACCTGTGCTGCTGGGTCTGCTCTGTTCCTTCTTCCGTTCTCATGAATGGAAGTTGTTGTTAAAGGACAGCATGAAGAGTCTGGATCAGACTGCTTCTTGCTCTGCAGGTCCTCACCTCTGCTAAACAGGAGACCACAAGGTCTTGTTAAGGTTCTGGCCCCAATTTGAGGCAGTGCTTTTCTCTAGTGTCCTGCATCTTCTCCTTCTTCCGCTCCTCCTTAACTTGACCCTTTTTCTTCTGTAGCTCCTTCAGGGCTTGCTCCTGCTGTTGGAGCTTCTTCGTCAGGTTTTGCGACCTCCTGCTCCAGGAAGCTCCGGCCTGATTTCAAGTCCTGTGTCTGGGACTCCAGGCCTGATGGGTACGATTATCAGCCAGCTCCCCCTGAGCCATGCTCAGTCTCTGCTCTGATGCCTTGAGCTCTTACTGAGGACAGAAACCTCAGAGTCTTGACGTATAAGTCAGATTGAAGTCCATTGATGTTTCCCTTGCTTTGCTCCACGGCCTTTTGCAGCTCTGCTGTTCGGCTCTTCTCAGAGGTCAGCTCCTGGCCGAGCCCCGACACCTGTGCCTTCAGCTTATTTTCTCCTGGTGTTTTGTCCATTCTGAGGTGCCTCCTGACCTCAGTTACTCCTTTTGTCTCTGGCACGCCCTTTTTGCTGCCCGATGATCATTGTTGGTCCGTCACTGTCCTGCACAGTTTTAATGCAGAGTGGTTAAGGTCAGCATTGTTTTGCTCGGCCTCACTTTTCCCCCGGGCTTAATGGGCGTCTCGTCACAGCTCTGTCAGCTGAAGCTGTCTTTTTCCATATGGCAAGAATGTGAAGAGTGTGTGAGAGGGGTGTGTCCGATTCTTTGCGAATGCCTCGTTTTCCAAATCCAGATGTTTATTTGTCACGTACACAGCAACAGAGAGAACAGTCTGTTGTTGGGATGGCTGAGGTCCTTCACCATCTTCCTGGCCTTGGTCCAGCACCGCCTGCTGTAGATTGAATGCAGGTCAGGGTGCTCGGAGCAGATGGTGCGCTCAGCTGACCGCACAACCCTCTGTAGAGCTCGTCTGTCCTGCATGGTGCTGTTCCCAAACCAGACAGTGATGCAGCTGCTCAGGATGCTCTCGATAGTTCCTCTATAGAAGGTGGTCAGAATCGGTGGTGGGAGCCGGGCCTTTCTCAGTCTTCTCAGAAAGAAGAGACGCTGACGGAAATCTCCCCGTGTAGTGAAACGGGCCTTGGATTTAACTCTCTCCGTCTCCGCTGCATGATATTGTTTTCCTGCAGCACTGTTGACGTTTTCAAGTTGTTGTTGTGGGTCCAGCTGCTTTAGCATTTGGTCAGGGTCACATCAAAGATGGTAGAGGAGAGAGCAAAGATGGTAGGGGGGAGAGCAGGAGTCCAGGGTCAGCTTCGGCTTCCCGGGCCGACAAAGCAGCCTGTAATCAAGCATAAAGAGAAAAAACAAAACAAAACAAAAACAGATGAACAGGAAAATGATGTTATTTTGGCTGCGTTATTCAGAGAGGGGAGAAACACCGGGGCCAGGCCCTGTGTCAGCCTTCTCTCCCCCTTTTTTTGTTTTTTCTCACCATATAATCCACTCATGACCCACCAAGCTGACAGGACAACACAGGTACATGTTAAAATTCTTAAGATTGTGTTTAAAAGCACAAAGATTGGAATTGTCTTTCATCTGGTAATCACTTGTATTAATCAATCAGCAGAAAACATGTCACAATTTGACTTTTATTAACCACTAAATTTGTCGTGTTATCACTGGTTGGTCAGACCAGTGTCTTTTTTTCTTTTGAAGTTAAGTTGTTGTCCTGCAACCCAGAGAGTTTATTTATTAGTAGTGGATAACCTTTATTATTTAACGGCGGGTGTATGTTAAGTTTCGCTGCTTTAAACTTGCTGGAAAATCTTCACATGTTCATGAATGTAAGCTGTTTCTTCATTGCGTGTATGTGCGTTTGTAAATGGGCTAATTTAACGTTTTTTTTTTCTCAAACAAGGCATTCCTCTAACACGTGCCTCTCTCTCACATTTCTCTGCTTGTGTGTTTTGTTTCACCTTTTTGTTGTGATGCTCCGGACGCCTTCCCAACCTCCACAAGTCTGTTGGCCCCAATTTTATGTGTTAAAACTTCTCTTATTTTCTCCTCTAATTCTCTGCTAGCTGCTGTCTTTTCCACAGCTGCTGATTCTTGCTGAGTGTGGATTCCATTACTATAATTTTGCTTCGGCCGCTGTGCTTGTGGGGTCAGTTGGTCCAGGCCCGTAGCCACCTGTATCAACACACTGAGAGATTTATTTAATATCATTTTCATCACAATCTTACTCTGCCGGCTGACGTGCCGGTCTTAATCATGCACGATTTGTCTCTTCTATATCAAAACTCAGCCAAACATCAAACATTCAGCGTAGTCATTCAAAACCTTATCTGTAGTATTATAATCAGCAAAATCAGCGTTTTAATTACAGGCATGTATCATTGTTTGCAAATCATAATTATAAAACTCAAAAACACGCTAAACAGCGTCCAGTATGATTACAACATACAGTATTATTGTCACTGCTACATTTCTGTGATGCTACCAGAGATTATTTCCACTACTAATTAATTACCGTTGAGCTCAAAGGTCCTATTAATAAACGGTTAACGAATGTGTATTTATGACGACGATTTGTGAGACTGGTAAACTTACCTTTGTTCGTACGATGGTCTTTGTTCTACACGGTGCGTTTCAAGGTCCTGCACCCATCCGTCGGTAAACTGTACCTGGGCTTGTTGCAGTGACCTGAAGTTACTAAACTTCATGAGTGTATGCACTCACTCCAAGAACCGTATGATTATAAATCTGAGCGTGGTGAAAGTTGGCAGCACGCTAACGTCTTTTGTCCCTCTGTGTGCTCGTAAGGGTCTGACCCTTTCACTCCTTTGATTTTGTCCTCGTATCTTTTCTTTGACTTTTCATCAAGTCTGTCTTTGTACGGCCCGGCATTGTTCTCCTTCGTTTTGTACATAACCTTTTTGGGGGGCAAAGAAAAAGCAAGAAGGTATTGGAACTGGAGAATGAACATTTTGCGGTGCTGCAAATGCTTGTGTTTGATGCATTGCTTTGATTGTACTTTCTGTAAAGTGGTTTCAATAAAACAGACAAGAAAAGTATGTTGTTTTTTTAAATTCAAGATCTGTTCACATGTACTTAGAAAGTATGCAAACTATTTACATGGCAACGCACAGCTGGCATCAATCGTTCATCTAGAGCAATTTCTGGGGGCAGCTGCTGAGGAGAAGTCCATGTTATGTGCAACCTCTGGCTGTATCTTGGTCATATGGTCAACATACTCACAACGTGGAGGCTTAAAAACGGCCAAATCTTGTACCCAACTGTTTGTGAATTAGATATGCACCTCCAGGGATTTATATTCACGAAAATGATTTCCCCTATGCGCTGACTCCACAGGCAAGGTAGGCGAAGATATTGGGATAGGACATCGGCGGTAGGCTGTCTGGGTTCCTCTCCACTGCCTTTTTTCATACGGGTCCACATTACCCATGCACGCTATTTTTTCCAAGTACCGTCTCTTGGCGTCTGGGCGCAATCGGTCGCGATACAGCCCTTTGTCTTTTGCGCTGACTTTAAGCATGGTTCTGGCAGTCCCGCTTCCAACACTCCAACACTGTGGGTTTGTTTTGATTTGTTGCCTCCTGACATGGCGCCGCGATCCCACAATGCACTGCGGCGTGACGTCAACCCCAAAGCCCTATCGGTACATATCAGCTGCTTCCCAAGTTCCACAGGTTAACTAAGCCCAATAGGACTCCTTCTTCAGCTTGGTGGCTCCCCTCAGCTCTGGTGTCCACCATTTGGTTCGGGGGCAACTCCAGACTGAGACAGAGTCCAGCCTCTCTCCAGGAGGCTGATTCCAAAGCCCAAGCCATGTGTTGAGGTGAGCCTGCCTATATCTAGCCGGTACCTGTGTGAGCAGCAAAATAATCTCTGAGGTCTAAAAGTCAAATCAGTAGAGATGGTAAATGGTAAATGGCCTGTATTTGTGTAGTGCTTTTCTAGTCCCTAAGGACCCCAAAGCGCTTTACATATCCAGTCATCCACCCATTCACACACACATTCACACACTGCTGATGGCAGCTACATTGTAGCCACAGCTGCCCTGGGGCACACTGACAGAGGCGAGGCTGCCGGACACTGGCGCCACCGGGCCCTCTGACCAAGATGAACATTCAACAGGACAATCAAAAAGAAGTGAGTCACATCTGAACACAGAGACACACACAGGGAAATAAAATACAAATTTAATGTAAATGAAAGAGGAAGAAAGCAGAGAAATGTTGCAGTGTCCAGTCAAATGAACTGATGAGCCCCTCCCACCTGTGCTGCTGGGTCTGCTCTGTTCCTTCTTCCGTTCTCATGAATGGAAGTTGTTGTTAAAGGACAGCATGAAGAGTCTGGATCAGACTGCTTCTTGCTCTGCAGGTCCTCACCTCTGCTAAACAGGAGACCACAAGGTCTCATACAGACTTTGAGCTGATCACACCTGATGTAATCCTTGTTAAAGTGGTTCTGATCTTTACACCTGAACATCTCCAACAAACCCGCTTCACTGAGTGTCTGATGTAGAAGGACATTATAATAAAATACTATCAACTTATTATAAAGTGATGTTGTTGCTATTAATGGTGAACAAGTGACTGATTAATGTTCTTTTGTGCTTTTGACTGTGTGTTGTGTGGTGATGTTAAACTTTACATGAGTAACTCAAATAACATCGTTAAGTGAGCTTCATTCAGCTGCACATTATGACTCAAGACTCAACATGCAGATATATGAATGCTGAATTCTTAAGAACAAACTGAGTTTATCTGATTGTTTCCAGTTAAAGAAAGATCACTGATCAATGTCTGATGGCTCCAAAGTTTGGTACAGATCTATTGAAAATGCTCATCACAGTAAAAACAACAACAAGCTCCACTCTACAACTGGACACTAAACAGGGTCATGAATCATGAGCAGAGTGGGTCATAGGAGGCTTCTACAGCTACGACCTAAAAACAACATCTGTTTACCACCAAGTAAGGTAATGTACACACTACAATGAGTAAACAGCCGCGATGGAGGCTTCAGAAGGGTAACCCGCAGATGATCTCTGCAACACCAAGGGAAGTCAGGTGACCAAAAAGGAGATCACAGGTAAGCGATCCAGGAATGGTCAAATGGCCACTATTTATACTAGCGCCCCCTAATGCGCCAGGCCGGAAGTGGGTTGAACCGAGACATAACATTCATCCTGCCACACATGGATCTGTTTCAATCTTGCTCAGCAAGCTATGACATTTGACACACTTTATGACTGAAAGATGGCCCGTTTTAATATACTGGCCGGCATAAAACAAAATAATCAGCAAATAAGCACTAAGAAAAGTACGTTGATCCTAACAGTTTAAAATTGCAAACACCATTGTGCATATCACCCACAATCTGGAGGTGCTGTGGAGAGAATAAACGGCTCCTTAAAGTCCAAGCCGGTGAAGTGCTGTGAAGAAACTGGCCTCACATGGCCAAAAGCACTTCCCCTACTCCTGATGTACGTGTGCATGCGGACCACACCCCCAGCACACCTCAGCCCTTATGAGGTCTTGTAAGGACGACCTGCCAGAGTGGGGGAAGAACCCCCGAAATGGACAGGTATGTCTACAGAGTTGTGCAACAGTGAAATGATTGTGTACTGTCAAAGTCTCTCTTGGACCCTCTCACAGGTACACCGAGCAGTAAAAGCAGCCCTGCCCATGCAGAAGGACCCCTGCACCCATTTAGACCAGGCGACTGGATACTGGTGAATGATTTCAGGAGGAGACATTGGAAGGCAAAGCGGTGGCTGGGCCCATTCCAAGTCCTGCTGATCACACAAACAGCGGTGACGGTTGGAGAATGAACTACTTGGATCCACACAAGTCACTGCAAGCTGTTTGCAGGAGAGCCACCAGCAGAAGAAGACCAAGCTAATAAGACACATGGGGCAGAATAATCCCCGCACCTTATCCAGGTACTAGGCAGTCTAACCTCTACCTGGAGCAATGCACCAGACTGAGAAGATTAACAGTTGAGCACCACACCAAGGCCCCGGGATGCCCGTGCTGCAAGGAGAGCTGCTTGGGAGACGAGAGACTGAGCACGACGGACACATTCAACAAGACTACGTGAATTCAACCACCCAGCCTTTCAGTTTTGATCTGTGCGATGCTACAGTCCCAGAACACTCCAGCTCACATGTTAGTCTGCTCCAAGCATTTCCACAAAGGTCAGTCTGCTGTTGTAGTTATTACGTCATTTTTCTTAACATAATTGGTGATATAGGTTACAGGCAAGTCTGGCGCTGAACAGAAATTGTTGCTATGCTCCTTTGTTTATTGTGCATAAATAGTGAATTGTCCTGACACAATATTGCGTTTCGCTTCTGTTATTATGGTACATTGACAAAAACATATACTTTTATTCACAGGATAAAACAGTTTTTTTGTATCACTAATTGTCCAGTACGATTACAGCATACAATATTATTGTCACTGCTACATTTCTGTAATGAACCAGAAATTATTTCCACTACTAATTAATTACCGTTGAGCTCAAAGGTTATATTAATAAACGGTTAACGAATGTGTATTTATGACGACGATTTGTGAGACTGGTAAACTTACCTTTGTTCGTACGATGGTCTTTGTTCTACACGGTGCATTTCAAGGTCCTGCACCCATCCGTCGGTAAACTGTACCTGGGCTTGTTGCAGTGACCTGAAGTTACTAAACTTCATGAGTGTATGCACTCACTCCAAGAACCGTATGATTATAAATATGAGCGTGGTGAAAGTTGGCAGCACGCTAACGTCTTTTGTCCACTCTGTGTGCTCTAAGGGTCTGACCCTTTCACTCCTTTGATTTTGTCCTCGTATCTTTTCTTTGACTTTTCATCAAGTCTGTCTTCGTACGGCCCGGCATTGTTCTTCTTGGTTTTGTACATAACTTTTTGGGGGGCAAAGAAAAAGCAAGAAGGTATTGGAACCGGAGAATGAACGTTTTGCGGTGCTGCAAATGCTTGCATTTGATGCATTGCTTTGATTGTTTTGCCACCAGTGCCCAGCATGCAATGCACGAAAGTCATGTGGTCTGTCAATCTCTATAGGGCTTTGGAGCGTGATGTCACAGGAGGGGAGCCACGCCCCCTCCCGCCATGAAAGTAGGCCAAACAAAGCACACGGAAGCAACAGCTATGGTTCGTACGTGCTGTGTTGTCGGTTGCAATGGCAGATCACACGATAAGGAAGGCAAGAAGCTGGAAAATTGGCTCTCTTTTCATCGTTTCCCCTTCTGGAGGCAACGGGAGGGATCTCATGTATCCGATATTACTAAACGAAGACGTCACGCTTGGATTGCAGCGGTCAGCCGAGCGCATATCGAGTTCTCTGCCATCCCAAAACGAGAGCAATTGCCCACCTGAGAATTCATGTTGAGCGAGTAATAGTAGTTTGCGTAACAAGTTCAAGAAGCTACACACTACAATTCCAATCTGATTACTCATATCATGTGAGGGTGAAGACACAACACTGCTTGATAAGACTGTTAAGGTGTGCTGTGTTTTGGTGAATATGTGCCCCATGTGTGGTTGTCAAACCAGGGCCAAATGAAACTTGCTCTTGTTGAATATTCATAAAACTGCTGTGTTGCATGCACAGTTCATTGTAAATAATTGTACTTTCTGTAAAGTGGTTTCAATAAAACAGACAAGAAAAGTATGTTGTTTTTTTAAATTCAAGATCTGTTCACATGTACCTAGCAAGTATGCAAACTATTTACATGGCAACGCACAGCTGGCATCAATCGTTCATCTAGAGCAATTTCTGGGGGCAGCTGCTGAGGAGAAGTCCATGTTATGTGCAACCTCTGGCTGTATCTTGGTCATATGGTCAACATACTCACGTGGAGGCTTAAAAACGGCCAAATCTTGTACCCAACTGTTTGTGAATTAGATATGCACCTCCAGGGATTTATATTCACGAAAATGATTTCCCCTATGCGCTGACTCCACAGGCAAGGTGCGCAAAGATATTGGGATAGGACAACGGCGGTAGGCTTTCTGGGTTCCACTCCACTGCCTTTTTTCATACAGGTCCACATTACCCATGCACGCTACATATCAGCTGCTTCCCAAGTTCCACAGGCTAACTAAGCCCAATAGGACTCCTTCTTCAGCTTGGTGGCTCCCCTCAGCTCTGGTGTCCACCATTTGGTTCGGGGGCAACTCCAGACTGAGACAGAGTCCAGCCTCTCTCCAGGAGGCTGATTCCAAAGCCTCTGTCAGTGCGCCCCAGGGCAGCTGTGGCTACAATGTAGCTGCCATCACCAGTGTGTGAATGTGTGTGTGAATGGTTGAATGACTGAATGTAGTGTAAAGCGCTTTGGGGTCCTATGGACTAGAAAAGCGCTATACAAATGCAGGCCATTTACCATTCCAAAGCCCAAGCCATGTGTTGAGGTGAGCCTGCCTATATCTAGCCGGTACCTGTGTGAGCAGCAAAATAATCTCTGAGGTCTAAAAGTCAAATCAGTAGAGATGGTAAATGGTAAATGGCCTGTATTTGTGTAGTGCTTTTCTAGTCCCTAAGAACCCCAAAGCGCTTTACACAATCAGTCACATACACATTCACACACTGGTGATGGCAGCTACATTGTAGCTACAGCTGCCCTGGGGCGCACTGACAGAGGCGAGGCTGCCGGACACTGGCGCCACCGGGCCCTCTGACCAAGATGAACATTCAACAGGACAATCAAAAAGAAGTGAGTCACATCTGAACACAGAGACACACACAGGGAAATAAAATACAAATTTAATGTAAATGAAAGAGGAAGAAAGCAGAGAAATGTTGCAGTGTCCAGTCAAATGAACTGATGAGCCCCTCCCACCTGTGCTGCTGGGTCTGCTCTGTTCCTTCTTCCGTTCTCATGAATGGAAGTTGTTGTTAAAGGACAGCATGAAGAGTCTGGATCAGACTGCTTCTTGCTCTGCAGGTCCTCACCTCTGCTAAACAGGAGACCACAAGGTCTCATACAGACTTTGAGCTGATCACACCTGATGTAATCCTTGTTAAAGTGGTTCTGATCTTTACACCTGAGCATCTCCAACAAACCCGCTTCACTGAGTGTCTGATGTAGAAGGACATTATAATAAAATATTATCAATTTATTATAAAGTGATGTTGTTGCTATTAATGGTGAACAAGTGACTGATTAATGTTCTTTTGTGCTTTTGACTGTGTGTTGTGTGGTGATGTGGTGATACTTCCGGCGCCCCCCGTGTGCGGCAGCCTGTTACAGCAGCTCTGCTCATTCTGAGTTTCTTTCTTTCTTATCTTTTTTCTCGTAATTTTTTTATAACTAACGTATTAGTAATTAGACTCTGCAACCATGTTCTACCGTTTTGTACTAGTCCTGGTCGTTTTTCTCAGTTTATTTCTACTTTTTTCACCCGTGTCTGGGGACCCAGAGCAGAGATCCTTTGTTTACAGTAAGGATCAGCTGTTAGCGCTGCGTCCTGCAGCGGTACTGCCGGCGGACAGACCCGATATTCCCAGCGAGCTGAGGAGGAAAAGACGGGGGTGTCGTGCTGGGAAGGAGTGCCGTCGCCCGAGAAGGAGACGTTATCGACCATCTCTTCCTTCTGTAATCATTGGAAACGTAAGATCTTTGCCCAATAAGATGGATGAGCTCACGTCGCTAACCTGGTCACAGAGGGAGTACCGGCAATGTAGCATCATGATGCTAACGGAGTCGTGGCTAACATCGCTAACTCCGGACACAAGCGTGACACTACCGGGATTCCAGCTGCTGCGAGCGGACAGGACCAGAGACAGCGGTAAGAGGAAAGGAGGGGGACTGGCAGTTTTTGTGAACGACAGATGGTGTAACCCTGGGCACATCACTGTAAAAGAGCAACTCTGCAGCAGAGACATTGAGCTGTTAGCCGTTAGCAAGCGTCCGTACTACCTGCCCCGGGAGTTCTCGCATGTTATCGCGATAACAGCGTATGTCCCCCCCTCGGCCAACGCGGATGCAGCCTGTGACTCTCTTCACTCAGTGGTCAGCAGACTGCAAACACAATCTCCGAGAGCCCTTCTCATAATATCAGGGGACTTCAATCATGCCTCACTGGACTCCACACTGCCCACCTTCACCCAGTATGTGACCTGCCCAACCAGAGTCAATAAAACACTGGACTTACTGTATGCCAATGCTGAAGAGGCATACAGTTCATCACCTCTCCCTCCCCTGGGCAGATCTGATCACAACCTGGTGCACCTTGTCCCTGTGTATGAGCCCTTAGTGCGCAGGGAGCCACCAGCCACCCGCACAGTACAGAGATGGTCAGAGGAGAGCGAGGAGGCTCTTAAGGATTGTTTTGAGTCGACTGTGTGGGAGGTGATCTGTGACGACCACGGTGAGGAAATCGACAGCCTTACTACATGCATTACTGACTATATAAACTTCTGTGTGGATAACACCGTACCTACCAGGACTGTACGGTGTTTCTCCAACAACAAACCTTGGATTACCCCAGAAATTAAAACCGTCCTCAAGCAGAAGAGGAGGGCCTTCAAATCCAGAGACAAAGAGGAGTTGAAAAGGGTGCAGAGAGAGCTGAGGGGACTGATAAGGAATGGGAAGGAGAGCTACAGGCAGAAGATGGAGAACCAGCTTCAACAAAACAACGTTGGTGAAGTCTGGAGAGGCCTCAGAACCATCTCAGGCCACAAACAGCAGAACTCTCTGCCTGGGAGGGATGTGAGGTGGGCAAATGAACTGAATCATTTCTTCAACAGATTTGATTCAGCCATGAGGCAGTCTGCAACATCGGCTGCAGACTCACCCACCCCCACTGCTGCTGTTCCACCTCTGACACTTCACACCTCCTCTATTCACCCTGCTCACTCCCCCCCACCCCCAACAACAGCATCCAATACACACTCAACACAAGGCTCCAGCCTGTCTCTCTCAACCACCCAGGTTAGGAGGGAACTGAGGAGGATTAAAGCCAAGAAGGCAGCGGGTCCAGATGGCATCAGCTCGAGGGTCGTCAGGTCCTGCGCGGACCAACTGTGTGGGGTGATGGAGCACCTCTTCAACCTGAGCCTGAGGTTGGGAAGAGTCCCACAGCTCTGGAAAACCTCCTGTGTTGTACCAGTGCCAAAGACTTCACGCCCCAAGGACCTCAACAGCTACAGGCCGGTGGCTCTGACATCCCACCTGATGAAGACCCTGGAGCGGTTGGTCCTGGCTCAGCTTCGGCGCCTAACAAGCTCATCACTGGACCCACTTCAGTTTGCCTACCAGCCTGACATTGGAGCGGATGATGCCGTCATTCACCTCCTACATCGTTCCCTCGCTCACCTGGAGACCGCTGGAAGCACTGTGAGAATCATGTTCTTTGATTTCTCCAGTGCCTTCAACACTATTCTTCCCTCGGTTCTGAAGGACAAGCTGGAGAACTCTGGAGTGGACCATCACCTCACTACCTGGATCCTGGACTACCTCACCGACCGACCACAGTATGTGAGGACTCAGGGCTGTGTGTCGGACAGGGTCGTCTGCAGTACGGGGGCCCCACAGGGAACGGTTCTGGCTCCGTTCCTCTTCACCATCTACACTGCAGACTTCTCCCACAATTCCACCCAGTGCTTCCTGCAGAAGTTCTCTGATGACTCTGCAATAGTCGGCCTCATCACTGATGGGGACGACAAGGAGTACAGAGGTCTGACCCAAGACTTTGTGGACTGGTGCCAGCTGAACTACCTCCAGATCAACGCCAGTAAAACCAAGGAACTGGTGGTAGACTTCCGCAGGCACAAGCATTCTCCACTGCAACCACTGAACATCCAGGGTATGGACATTGAGGCTGTGGACAGCTACAGGTACCTTGGTGTTCATCTGAACAACAGACTGGACTGGACTCATAACTCAGACGCCCTCTACAGGAAAGGGCAGAGCAGGTTGTACCTGCTGCGGAGACTCAGGTCGTTTGGGGTGGAGGGCCCACTCCTAAAGACCTTCTATGACTCTGTTGTGGCTTCTGCTATCTTTTATGGCGTGGTCTGCTGGGGCGGCAGCATCTCTGCTGGGGACAGGAAGAGACTGAACAGGGTGATCCGAAGGGCCAGCTCTGTTCTAGGATGCCCTCTGGACCCAGTGGAGGTGGTGAGTGACAGGAGAACGGCGGCTAAGCTGTCATCCCTGATGGACAACGTCTCCCACCCCATGCAGCAGACTGTGACAGCACTGAGCAGCTCCTTCAGTGGGAGACTGCGGCACCCACGGTGTGGGACGGAGAGATTTCGCAGGTCTTTCCTCCCCACTGCTGTCAGACTCCATAATAAAGACTTTAACTGATCAAGCACACACATCCATACATATGCAATAACACTAAGTGCAATAATCCTTTCTGTCATCGTTGTATTTTTACTCAGTTGTATATAGTATTTGTATTTGTATTCTATTTTTATCTTATTGTATATTTTATTCTACTGTATATAGTATTTTATTTTATTCTATTCTGTACAGTTGTGTACTGTATTTATTCTTATTGTATTCTAATTTTTGCCTCATAACTTTTGCACTGTCCACTTCCTGCTGTGACAAAACAAATTTCCCACGTGTGGGACTAATAAAGGTTATCTTATCTTATCTTATCTTATCTTATCTTATCTTATCTTATCTTATCTTATCTTAAACTTTACATGAGTAACGCAAATAACATCGTTAAGTGAGCTTCATTCAGCTGCACATTATGACTCAAGACTCAACATGCAGATATATGAATGCTGAATTCTTAAGAACAAACTGAGTTTATCTGATTGTTTCCAGTTAAAGAAAGATCACTGATCAATGTCTGATGGCTCCAAAGTTTGGTACAGATCTATTGAAAATGCTCATCACAGTAAAAACAACAACAAGCTCCACTCTACAACTGGACACTAAACATGGACACGCAAGTGAGCTGCTTCTTGGAAGGACGCGGGACTCCACCTGACGGTGGACAGGTGGGAGGGACTCAGCAGACTAGCACTGAGCTTCATTTTACTGTGAATTATTTACTGTCATTATTTTGTAAAAAAAAAAAAAAGTCCTTTTAGAGCAGGTATACTCATAACTCTGTTTAAAGCTACGTCCACACTAATGAAAACTCACATTTAAATGATCGCAGCTGCGACAGCAAACTTCCCCTGCAGCTGAACAAACAACCCCAGCCTGTCACCACATTTGAATGAAGCTCAGGTGTTGATGCTGCTCACTGATTGGATAGTTGGTTTCAGCTCTGCTGTCACTCTTTACTGCACAGGTGAAGGTAAAAAGTGTGACGGGATCTATAGACTGGAAACAGAGAAACTGTGAATGTTGGCATTACTCATATTCCAAATAAAGCAAACAGTGTGGCAGTGTGAGAGCTGATCTGGGATCAGTGTGTTCACTCTACAGCTACAACAAGGTTTCAGGTCAAAAATGGAATTTTACTCAATTCAATTTTATTTATATAGCGCCAAATCACAACAACAGTCGCCTAAAGGTGCTTTATATTGTACAGAAGATCGTACAATAATAGATACCAGTGTTGGTTACTTTAAATTAGTAACTTAGTTACATTACTAGTTACTTCTATCAAAAGTAACTCACTTACTTCAAGTTACTCGTTACTTTCAGAGTAACTAGTTACTAGGGAAAGTAACTTTGGTTTTACTCAGACTTCTCTTGTTAATGTGTTGCTTCCATAACTTTGCAGTCTTCTAGCTTGCTTACTTGCCACAGTGCACTGTGCCACCTACCAATAGAAAGGAAAAGATAATGTGCACATTTCCACGAGAGAAATCCCACGCCTGGACCGTCATTGACTGCTGCCATGATTCTAGCCTACGTCACAGCGTCATGTGTGCTTTTTACATCCAACACAAAAACTGCAGTCGTGGTGCTTTGATTGTACTCAGAACTCGGAAATTCTGCCTTCTGAATAGGAAGATGTAGGTAACACCAGACTGCAGATGAGCTGCATACAGGGCTGGACTGGGACAGAAAATTGGCCCGGACATTTTGACTAGAGAGCGGCCCACCATTATAGGAAAAATCATAAAGCCTTTGAATGAAAACAAACACTGTTGTGACAGTGATGTACACTGTTCTGATGGTATATATGCATCAACCTATCAATCGTTTGTTGTAAGACTCAGATAATTATTTAATAAAAGCTAGACATTTTAAATGAGAATAAGAAAGTATTTCTTTGTGCCCCCCTCTCCCTGTTAATGCTCTACCTGCCCCCTGGCAACACTTTGCTAGACCCGCCCCTGCACAGTTACCAGCTGTCAGCTACTTAGAAAAGGATCCTGGTGTTATTTGTCTCTCAGAAACAGTTCATAACTTCAACTCATTCATGTCACCTAAAAGGTAAACCTGTTTCTCCATCACAGCTCTGATGGTTCAGTAAGGACATCTCCTGGTTTCATCTTCATGTTTCCCTCTCACCACATATCCAAACCATCATGACCAGCAGCTTTACAGCTGTGGCTCCAGCAAACATCAGCTGATACTAGAAATTAATATTAAATAAATTCTAACAACAGCTGATCAAGCTTAAACGTGCTGCTGTTGTTTAGCGCGACATCTGCTGGTTTCCTCTTTCTGGCGCAAAGTGGGCGATAAACAAACAAGAGAGTCGATCAGCTGATCACTGATCAGTTTCATGATTGAAGTAGAAACAGGAGAGGGAGGGGGGAGAATGAAAGGAGAAGAGGCAGCTGTGCAGCAAAGACACAGAATAACTCCAGCTTTGTGTCTTTTTCATTGTAGCTGAAGTCCAGGACAAACTGTGTTCCTTTTCACCTCAATAAGAAACGCGTAATATTTTCTCTGAATACCAGACGATTCCGTTTTTTACGGGACGGTTGGCAACTCTACTAATTAACCGTATGAACAAAATAAAGTTCAGCATCATTAACTTCATAGCACCACCCAGCTGTATAGAAACCCCATCATGCTAGCTAGCACGCAGTACGGAAAAGTCAGCATAGCGAAAATAAACTCCACCTAAACTTGGTTCATATCAGTGCGCACACTGTGTCTGAGGAGGATGTGCGGAAGTGCTTCAGGAAGGTGAACGCGCGCAAAGCTACTGGTCCGGACGGGATTCCCGGCCGCGTCCTCAAGTCATGCGCGGCTCAGCTGGCTGGAGTGTTCACGCACATCTTCAACCTTTCCCTCTCTCTGTCTGTAGTCCCAGCCTGCTTCAAAATGGCCACCATCGTCCCTGTACCCAAATCCTCCACCATCTCCTCATTGAACGACTGGCGACCTGTAGCCCTGACCCCCATCGTAAGCAAATGCTTCGAGAAGCTGGTCAGGGACTTCATCCGCTCTGCACTACCCGACTCACTGGACCCTCTACAGTTTGCATACCGCCACAACAGGTCCACTGATGATGCCATAGCCCTGACACTACACACTGCCCTGTCACACCTGGAGAAGAGAGACACGTATGTGAGGATGCTGTTTGTAGATTACAGCTCAGCATTCAATACCATCGTTCCCTTGAAGCTGGACAGGAAACTGCAGGATCTAGGACTGAGCAGCTCCCTCTGCAGCTGGATCCTTAGCTTCCTGTCTGACAGACGCCAAGTGGTCAGACTGGGCAGCATCACCTCATCCCCCGTCACACTGAACACTGGTGCTCCACAGGGGTGTGTACTGAGCCCTCGCCTGTACTCACTCTACACCTACGACTGCACAGCCACTAACAACTCCAACATCATTGTGAAGTTTGCGGACGACACTACAGTGGTGGGTCTTATCACCAACGGTGATGAGACGGCTTACAGGGAGGAGGTCAGCGCCCTGACCCACTGGTGTCAAGACAACCATCTCACCCTCAACGTCGCAAAGACAAAGGAGTTGATAGTGGACTTCCGGAGGTGCAGAGAAGTACACACCCCCATCACCATCAACGGCGCTGCTGTGGAGAGAGTGAGCAGCTTCCGGTTCCTTGGTGTACATCTGGCTGAGGATCTTACGTGGTCAGTACACACAAACAAAACAGTGAAGAAGGCGCAGCAGCGCCTCTTCTTTCTCAGGAGACTGAAAAGATTCGGCATGAGCCCCCGCATCCTCAGGACCTTCTATCACTGTGCCATTGAGAGCATCCTCACTGGATGCATCACCACCTGGTATGGCAACAGCATCGCCTACAACTGCAAAGCTCTCCAGCGAGTAGTGCGGTGCTCTGAACGGATAATTGGAGGTGAGCTTCTAGCATGAAATAAACTTTTAAAATTATTATCTTAGCTCCTCCTTCACTATTTACCTTTATATTTGTCTCTTCAAGCCCCCTAGACTAGCCAGGGGAAGTAACACTGTGGAATGTTTTCTGCTGATTAAGCAACATGAGTGAGTTACTGTGGGGAGGAAACTCTCCTCTGTGATAAGATTTAAACATGCATCTCTGTTGTCCTGTTAACTGATTAGATTACAGAAAAGATGAGATGACTATATTTATTAAATAAAAAGGTGTCTGATAGTGTGGATAGAAGGTGTAGCGGGAAATGAAAAAGCAGCTTCAGAAGAAGTGCCTAAAGAAACACCTAAAAGTGAGATATGAGAGAAGGAGAAGAAAGGGGAGGGAGATCTGACACAGAGCTTGGGCCGGCGCTTCTCCCCTCTCCGTATAATATGGTAAATGACCTGCATTTGTATAGCGCTTTACTCAGTCCCTATGGACCCCAAAGTGCTTTACACTACATTCAGCCATTCATGGTGATGAAAGGCCTACATTGTAGCCACAGCTGCCCTGGGGCGCACTGACAGAGGCGAGGTATAATACACCAAATAGCACATCATTTTCCTGTTCGTCCACCCCTGTCTGTTCTTCTACTTAAGCCCCATTACAGGCTGCTCTGCAGGCCCTGGAAGCCGAAGCTGACCTGGACTCCTGCTCTCCCCTCGTCGACGTGACCCTGACCAACCGCAGCAGCAGCTGGACCCACCACAACAACCTTAAAATGCCAACGGAGCTGCAGGAGGGAGACCTCACACAGTGGAGACGGAGGGCGCTAAACCCAATTACCTCTGCAGGACTGGCTTCTGTGTCTTCTGTGTCTTCTGGATACTGGTGTTTTTCACTATTTTTCTTCTCAATCCACTTTGAGTTTTGAAATATTAGCTACATACATACATGACAGTATCCAGAAGACACTCTGTTTTCTAAGCCAGTCGGCACCGGTACCATAATATACGTAAACTAAGTGCAACAAGATTGTAGGTGCGGCTGGCTAGCTTGAACGTGACTTCGCATGTGAGGGCTCACTTGACCGGATCCAACGCCACCTCCAACGCTTACCTCCCCCATGATGTGGACATCGGGTCAGCTGGAGGCGCAGTCGAAAGATTGCAGCGGTCCCAGATCAGATGTACACACTGGAACTCTTTCCCATGTTGCTTGTCTGTGTTTATTGTGCTATGGTGTGTTGATACCTGTGCATTCCTGTATTATCCTTTTGTGTTGCACATTTCAATGTTTTTTTTCCTCGCTACCTGGCCTGACCTGTCTCCCCAATGTGATGTTTGTATTGTATGTACGGTCGGCAAGGTCTGTCATCTCGGTTGTGGGCAAAAGACCTGCAACTGACAAATAAAGACTATCTCATCTCATCATCTCATCTCATCACTCCATCTGGTCCGGCGGCCTTCCTGGGGGTCCTGGAAATGTGTCATGGAGAGTGGAATGAGAGGACTCAGGCGCGAGACTCCTTGCGAAGTGATGGTGAATTTATTTACAGTGAAAAAACGGCAACAGTTCGACTCCGTAATCCGAAAGAGCAGTGAAGTGACAAGGTGACTTCTCCCTGACAAGGTGACAGTGCAATATGAACACCGGTGTACCACAAGGCTGTGTGATGAGCCCTTTACTCCCTCTTCACCCACGACTGCAGACCTGCCGATGGTTCTATCATTCATTCATTAACATCCACATTAAGGGGACGGCTGTGGAGCGTGTGAGCAGCTTCAAGTTCCTGGGAGTCCACATCTCCGAGGATCTCACCTGGACGACCAACTGCTCCAAGCTGGTCAAGAAGGCTCACCAGCGCCTCTTCTTCTTGAGGACTCTGAGGAAGAACCACCTGTCCTCAGACATCCTGGTGAACTTCTATCGTTGCACCATCGAGAGCATCCTGACCAACTGTATAACAGTCTGGTACGGGAACTGCTCCGCCTCGGACCGGAAGGCGTTGCAGAGGGTCGTGAAAACTGCCCAGCGCATCGCCGGAGCACCACTTCCTGCCATAAAAGACATCTACAGGAAGCGGTGTCTGAAAAGGGCTGGGAAAATCATCAAAGACCCCAGTCACCCATCACATGGACTCTTCACCCTCCTGCCCTCTGGGAGGCGCCACAGGAGCCTCCGGACTAAGACCACCAGGTACCGGAACAGCTTCTTCCCGGAAGTACATGTTCCCACATCACAACAAAGAACACACACACTGGGCGGAGAGGAGAAAACCGCACACAGAGTGCACACAAACACAACCCAAACTGGCAGATCGACCGGTGAGGACCTTCTGGCCATGACAAAATGAGCAGATGAAACAACAGCCGAGGGAAAGATGTATTGTCTGGTAGTAGTAATGTTTTCTAAGTGGGTAGAAGCATTCCCCACAAAAAGTGCAGACAGCAGTGCTGTGGCAAAAGGCCTCCTGTCAAAAATCATTCTCGGGTGGGGTATCCCGGGGAAAATCACAAGTGACAGTGGCACTCACGTTGTGAACCTGACATTAAAGAAAATCGGCGAGCGACTAGGTTTTATTGATCCCAGTTCTTTTATTCTTCTACTGGACAGAGAAGACGCGACTCAGTGTGGTCAAAGTATTTATAATCATTTTATTCAATCATTATCTTCCGGAAGACAGATGTGCACAGTGCTAAGCATCAGCAGATCTGAAGAGCCGTCCTTGTGTGGCAGCACGAGGTGGGAATAAAGTAAATACTGTTCACAGTTTAAAAGACAACGCCACCCTGGGAATTTCACCCAGAGAATACTGGAAGTAACACTAATCACCAAGAAGGCAGTTAGGTTCGCTATACTCAGTACAGAGACGAGGTTCAATGATAAAACAGTTTGACAACTTATTAATAATTATTTAAAACAACATATAAAAGCACAATCATAAATATCAATGTACAAATATGCTTAAAAAAAGGTATTCAGAGCTGAGGCTTACCAGTGGAGGGGCAGGGATGCCACGCACAAACTCAAAAAAAAGAAAAGAAAACACACCAATACACAAGTGCAACACACTCTCACACACTCACACTAATAAAAGAAGACAGGTGTGTAACACTCAAAGGATCCCACACCAAGGTACCCCCAGTCTCCTCCACGTCAGCCCTCCACATCTGAATAAAAGAAACAAATTTTTTTTAATATATTACAACAAAACTAATATGCAGCGCTGGGGGATAACCCAACTGCAGGACCACACTGGTGATCTGCAGATAGAAAAAGGGCCTCCCACCAGTGGCGTAACAAAAATCCAAACTGCAAATCCAAACAACAGAAAAACAACATACAATCTAAATAAAACTTTAGAATCTGGAGCAGACGGAATCGCCGTATTGCTCCAACTTGCCGTCTGCCCGACTATAAGTTAATCGTCCAGTCAATCAATGTGCACGCCAGCCGACTCCCGTAGCCGGCATGCATATGGCCGCTGTCCACGCCGACGTCCACTTTAGGAGGCTGGCAGCAGCAGGAAAAGAAACCTCGAAACAGGAACAGACGGTAAAAGCAAAGCAGCAGCACTTCAGTTAGCGTAGCGTTGTGTAAAACTAAGGCCCACACTTCTGAGTAAACAGCGTCATGAATCATGAGCAGAGTGGCTCATAGGAGGCTTCTACAGCTACGACCTAAAAACAACATCTGTTTACCATCAAGTAAGGTAATGTACACACTACAATGAGTAAACAGCCGTGATGGAGGCTTCAGAAGGGTAACCCGCAGATGATCTCTACAACACCAAGTCAGGTGTTTACGTTTACACCGTAACTTTAAGCTAGCACCATAAAGACGGTAAAACACGTAATAATATCTACAAATGCATCTTAAAGCTGTTATATTAGCACTCGGTGTATTACTAACATAACCACATTAACATTACTGACACTCGCTGACTTTTAACAGTCATTCTATAAATGCTGTCTGTTTAAATGGTCTTACCTGTACACACTGCATATCCACCGGATTCCAGCCAGAGTGGATTCTGGAGTCTTCCACGCTCCTGTTAGTGATCCTCCATCTGGATGGATGAGAACAACCTTCTGAACAATCTAGCAGGAGATGGCCCACATCTATGGGACTGATTTGTGCTAATAACGCCCATTGTATGGACTGATAACAGCCGAAGAGGGTGAATAAAGTCACCCAGTAGCTAGCTGTGCCATTACCCAGCATACATCACTCCCTCCATAAATGCAATAAACGATACAAAAGTAATAGCCCATAATTAATTTATCTGCTGTATCTGCTGTTTCTCAGGTAGTTGTTTACATTATATAATTTATTGTGTTCTGTACACGTCACTACCATGTGATTTTGGAAATATATAAATATACGGACAACAGGCTCTTCCGCGGCATGTTTAGGGAGCTCTATAGCATTCAATAACAGGACCCTGCACATCAATTGTGGACACGAGGGGGGTACCCTGCGCGTCGATACTGTCACGGTTCTGGGTCCGTTGGACACAGTATTTTGAGTTTATTATGTTTTGGTTTTATTTTGCATCATGGATTGTTTCCTTGTTCTCTTGTGGTTGTGGGGATTATTATTATTATTATTAGAGTTTCATGTTTCTGTTATCCATGTTTTAGGAATTGTGGTTTCATGTATAGTGCAGTTCCATGTGTCATTTTCTGTCTCTGTGTTGAGTCCATGTCTCTGAGTGGTGATTCATGTTTCCTGTTTTATTGTGAAAGTCTTTGTCTTATGTTAGTGTGTGCAGCTTTGTCCCCCCTGTCTCGTTAGCCCTGATCTCTCCCAGCTGTGTCTCCCTCCTGTAGCCGATTCCCCCGTTACCACCCTGTGTATATAAGCCCTGTGTTTTCCTGTGCTTGGTGTCGCGTCGTACCCTCAGATTATGCCTGTGTGTTCCTGGTCTCCGGTTTCAGTGGTCACTTCACGTTTGGTTTTCATGTCAGCAATAAAGCTGAGGTTTTGAGTTTCACGTTTGTGTCTGAGTCCTGCGTTTGTATCCGCCTGCCCGCACACAGAGCCCTGACAGATAAGTGACGCAGAGGGAGCCTCACCATGCGTCAGGCTTGAGTTTGCTTGGTAACAGATGACTCAGAATAAGCCATGAAGTATACCTTTAAAATGTCTTTGTTTCCTCTGTAAAGTGTGCATTTTTTGGTTGTTATTTTGAGGAGCTGTTTGGATGATGCTGTTTGAATAACCAGGTTATTCATTATTATCTTTTATTTGTTTATATCCTTTTTATTAAGCTTTGAGTAGTGGCATTTGATTAAAACATTTATTCAACATATTACATATATGGGCTGTATGGCCTATATTTGTATAGCGCTTTTACTAGTCCCCCCTAGGGACCCCAAAGCGCTTTACACATCCAGTCATCCACCCATTCACAGCTACAGTTGTAGCCACAGCTGCATATATACATATATAAAGAAGTCCAGACGCTTTTCTTTGCAAGCTCCTTTGACAATGTGCATATATAGTTTCTGTTAGGTTATTACACACATGAGAGTGGCCTCTGTCTGTGAGGTGAGACAGAGTGCATTTGAGGTCGACACACATAGAGTAGACACACTCATTTTTAGGTAAGAGTTCAACCATAGCTTGCAAAGCCTGTGACTGCAACTGTTGTAAGACGTGCGTCTGATGTTGCAGGAGATAAGCGAGGGTTAGAAGATCAACAGGAAGCACCTGACGTGCTGACGGAGAAAACGTTCTTTTTAAATGTGTCGAGAGTTGTCAACAGAACATTTGTGGTTTTGAAACTTAATCATGTATTGTACCTGCTTGATGTAAGAGTCCAACCGTGATGTTATAAAAACAACTGCTTGTATATTATTGGGCGGAGATCGATGCTGATGTTGCAGTGTTCATCTCCCCACGATGCGTGTTTCATTAAAATCATCATTTGACTTAACTCTTCTGGACCATGGTTGTTTTTGCTTTCATCCTCAATATTTGAACCCGCAACACATATACATATATCTCCACACATCTCCACAGCAAGAGACCAAGTTCCCTTCATTAATAAACGTTAGAGCTATACTCTACTGCCCTCTGCTGGCTTCTTAATCAAGGATTTTATTTTTAAACACTATATAGACTGTAATATAATTCTAACTTTCACGTCATCATCACCTGGATGAAGGAGAACAGCAAAAAGAACAAATAAGTCCAATGAAAGGAAATTGATCAATATCAATTTACAGGATATGGAATAGTGAAAACATCAGTCATTTGGCAGTTTATTGAAACTACAGATATATAGTTGCATCTACAAAATGCCAGAAAATAGTTAAAATTGTAAATGTAGGTGCAAATAATGTGATTTATAGAGCAGCTATGATTTTGGGTTTTTTGTTTTTCCTTTGTTAACTTGTGTGGTTGTTTTTACTCACACAGAGATGGTACATATTTGTTTAAACATGCTTAAATGACATAAATATGTTCCTTTAATCCCTCTGTACACTTCTTAAAAATCCTTTTAAATAGCTGAAAGTAATTTCACAACCCAATGGGCTACACTGTGCAAGTTAAATAAAGGCAAGAAAGACTAAAACTGCTGGCAAGAAGAGAAAAACCAGAAAGGAGAGCTACGTCATCTACGTGTACAAGGTGCTGAAGCAGGTGCACCCTGATACCAGCATCTTGTCCAAGGCCATGAGCATCATGAACTTGTGACATTGTCGAGCAAATCGCTCCTGAGACCTCCCACCTGTCTCACTCCACCATTTCATCCAAATAAACAAACACAAAAATGTTCAAAAAAACCCCTCAGCACGTTGTTCACTACCGCCTGAAAAACAGCAGGGGCAGTAGTGAGTCCAAAAGACACGGCATGATTCAAAATGTCCATGGTGTGTGTTCAATTCAATTTTATTTATACAGCGCCAAATTACAGCAACAGTCGCCTCGAGGTGCTTTACATTGCTATGCTAGCTAGACCCAACAAGAATACATACAGAGAAAAGCCCAACAATCATATGACCCCCTATGAGCAGCACTTTGGCGACAGTGGGAAGGAAAAACTCCCTTTTAACAGGAAGAAACCTCCAGCAGAACCAGGCTCAGGGAGGGGCGGGGCCATCTGCTGTGATTGGTTGGGGCGAGAGAAGGAAGACAGGATAAAGACATGCTGTGGAAGAGAGACAGAGGTTAATAACAGATATGATTCAATGCAGAGAGGTCTATTAATACATAGTGAGTGAGAAAGGTGACTGGAAAGGAAAAACTCAATGCATCATGGGAATCCCCGGCAGCCTACGTCTATTGCAGCATAACTAAGGGAGGATTCAGGGTCACCTGGTCCAGCCCTAACTATATGCTTTAGCAAAAAGGAAAGTTTGAAGCCTAATCTTGAAAGTAGAGATAGTGTCTGTCTCCTGAATCCAAACTGGAAGCTGGTTCCACAGAAGAGGGGCCTGAAAACTGAAGGCTCTGCCTCCCATTCTACTTTTAAATACTCTAGGAACAACAAGTAGGCCTGCAGAGCGAGAGCGAAGTGCTCTAATAGGGTGATATGGTACTACAAGGTCATTAAGATAAGATGGGGCCTGATTATTTAAGACCTTGTATGTGAGGAGCAGGATTTTAATTCTGGATTTAACAGGAAGCCAAAACAGGAGAAATCTGCTCTCTCTTTCTAGTCCCTGTCAGGACTCTTGCTGCAGCATTTTGGATCAGCTGAAGGCTTTTCAGGGAGTTTTTAGGACATCCTGATAATAATGAATTACAGTCGTCCAGCCTGGAAGTAATAAATGCATGAACTAGTTTTTCAGCGTCACTCTGAGACAGGATATTTCTAATTTTAGAGATGTTGCGCAAATGGAAGAAAGCAGTCTTACATATTTGTTTAATATGTGCGTTGAAGGACATGTCCTGGTCAAAAATGACTCCAAGGTTCCTCACAGCGTTACTGGAGGCCAAGGTAATGCCATCCAGAGTAAGAATCTGGTTAGATACCATATTTCTAAGGTTTTCAGTGTTGTACAGTGTTGGGAAAGAAATGACACCCACCTCTCCCACAGGGGAATTGTAGAAAAGGGGAGGGGCCAAAAGGGGTACCCCAAAATTTACAGGGTTGCACCAAAGAAGAAGAATGAGGAGGGGCTCCAACTGATAATAACCATAAGTGCAGACTTGGAGGTCCTGAAAGTCAGGTATCAAAGGAACAGTTTGGTTCCATTAATAAACTACATACTAATGCTCACTATTGTGTAGTTATTATAAAGTGCGACTAAATCCTCCCTCTGGATGGGAAGAGTCCATGTGTCAGTATTCAGACACCTGGCTTGGGTTTCTGCAGCTAATTTGTCACCAGTGAGGACTCAAACCCACAGCATGCAGGACATTTCTACATCTGTCGGTGTGTCCTCAGTTTCCCAGCATGCCTTGGCTGTGCTCATGGAAGTGAATGAGGGGGAAAGATCAGTACTCGGATTTCATACCTGGTGATCTCAGAGGACAACAGCAGCGTTACAGCGGCGCACATCGATGAGAGCTGATGCTCTCAACACTTCAGACCTCCGCCCATCTCTGAGAAAACCAACAATGGCTGTCAGCAGCAACTACACCTGCTCCACCAGTGCTGGGAGAGAAGAGCTGAGACTGACAGCTCTTTGTACAGGTCAGTACTGCAGAGGTCAGAGGTCATTTAAAAACATCTTTGAGCTAAAATCCATGGAAGTCACAGAGGAAAGAAGAGACACTGCAGAGAGGATCCAGAATATTTGATGTTTTCTGATGACAGTTAAAGTTTCCAGCTATCAAAAAGTGTCACAGCGCAGCCTTCATGTCCTTTCAGTTCTCCATCATTAATGATGACTGTCCGTTATAAATCCTGTTGGCTAGTGTCTCCAAAGCAAACTTGTGTCCCACACTTTCTGTGCTGAGTCTTCAGGGATTCTTTTCACTTGGTGCTGAACTAACTTTAATGAATTGGGGCTCCAAAGAAACCCAGCCCTCCCTAAACAAGGCTAACAAGCAATGCAACAACTCTGTGGGCACTCTGTAGTGTAGCTATTAATCACAATCAGCTTCACTGACCACAGATATGCACACATGACAGCTTCATGACAGAAACACACAGCCCTCATTTACTCAATACCATTAAATAAATGGGCTTTGGGTGCTTTCTCTAGTGTACTCTCGTACGATACTCTTACATTAACTCCTCTTTTGTTTCTGGGATCAATGAAGCTTATTCCTTAACAGTAGCAGTACACACGAAAATGAACACAAGTGTCTACAGTGCAGCAAATCATGTCATACACATTGTAAAGTAGAGCATGCAACCCTTCTTTAATTTACCAAACAATGAAAAACAATAAAATAATAAAATGTCAGGTTTCAGTATTCAGGCAAACCAAAAACACACACAGCAATTTACCCACTGTACACAGAATCTCCACACACACAGTGTAAACCACCAGTGATAACACAATTATAGTCCCAAACTAAACCTAAAGCCGGCAGAGATAAACCCTACGTTGCAGGCCTGTGTTGATCCATGTTGTTTAATAAAGTTTCTATGGAGAAAAAAGGGGGCTGTCCACAGCCGCTCACTTCCTGACTACCCGTCAGTCTAAGGACACTACCTTGTGACGTAGGTAGGTAGTGTCCTCATGAGCATCCTTCCCCTGAATTCGGACACAGCAAGAGTTTTCTATCAGATTGATCCACCCTGAGGTCAGGGGTCAGCTCTGTCTCACACCCAGTACAAACCACCAGCATCACTCAGTCTGCAAGTGTCACGTTAGTCGACTTTTTTTAATTCATAAGGACTGAAATACACACACAAACAGTTTTACTGCAATGACAGCTCCATGAGGTAACTCCCATCCCAGCAACACAGCCACTGTGTTTAAGGTGGACTGGATGAAGAGTCGTCAGTAAGAACAGACAGATGAAGGTGAACGAATGCTCAGACATGTGAGATAAAGGCTGTGTACTTGTGCTGGTAGATGTCTGGGTCTGGGCTGGTTCTGATGTCCAGGTCGTCCCATAGACAGCAGCACCGCGTACCTCATCACTCCAATCCTGTTTGTAATCTACAAGAAACCAGGAAGGCTCACTGCTCTGTGCAAGCAAATGTGTTTTTGAAAGGATTTCCTCAAACTACCAGTCTTTGCATCTCGTATGAGCACATCACACATTATCAGGAAATGATGCTTTTGTCTTCTCTGAAAGCTGTGATGCTGCTTGGAGACATAAGCACCAAAGTAACGTGTTCAGCAGCAGCAGCTCAGAGCTGGAAGTACAAGTGTGCAACATGTGGCCAGAGTGGTGACAGAGCTGAACACTAACCTCTGTTATAAATAATGCAGCTGCATCATTAAGGCTCCTCATGGCTGCACAATACAGGCACCAGCAAAGGACAATGATCCCAACTAGGAGGAGAGCCCAACCAGAATACGGTATTCAGAAAGGCACGAATAACCTGTTTTTTATGAATACTTATTTCGAACAAATACTTTTAAAAATATTTGTATTCTGGAACAAGAACAACGTTATGTCAAAAACCTTTATTTAAGCCGGAAGTGAAGGTTAGAAACTCTTTGTGAGAGTGTGTTGAAGTGACACAGGCAGTTTGAACTTCATGTCAACATGACTCCATCCTGTAGGACACGGTGGAGGCTCTTCAGGCTCTCTGCTCCACTCTGGTGTTCAGTCCTGAAGGTCGGAGCACAGGGACAGTTCAGGCTCCAGCAGTCAGCTGACGTTTGATGGAAATCAGGGCAACAAACTGCTCTTTTACTTTCCAAACACCAAAAAAGTCCAAGAAAAGGCCGTGGGTGGCAACGGGAGGTTTGTTTTAGAACGCACTTCTGACTCCATTGTTTAAAAATCATATGCCGTTTATTTCGTGAAAAATTACAAACAGAAATCAGCCAAATAACTTCTTAAAACTTAAAATTAAATGAAAGTTAACTTAATTTGCTTTAACAACTTCAAAAGTGGTCAAAAAAATCATTTTCTAACCCTCCCGTCTTCCCTGACATTTGGCAAACAAAAACCTCTCTACCACACCCATCCAGGGTGCTCTTAATCTCTTGATTAATGGGAGCTACTCTGACCTGATGAAACATCCCTTTAATGTCTGTCATAAGTGCTATTGAAGCACAATCATACACAACACGCAGTGTTTTCATGGTAGACCCCATGATGAGGTATATACCACACCTCCCCTTCCTCATTCTTCAACTGTTCTTGTGGTATGATTTCTGAATGTCCATACTAACATTGTGCATGAATTCTTTGTATTCTTTAAAGAATAACTGGTCCTTCTGAAACCGTTTTAGCAGATATTGCGCCCTCTGCTGAGCCACCTGCTTGTTGTTTGGCATTCTTACTTCAGGTTTACGAAAGGGTAATTTCAAGTAATAATGGCCATCCTTAAGTACAGCTGACTCTGACATTATGTTCATGAACTGTTTATCTTCTACAGACATTTCTGCACGCTCATTACACTGGTTCTCCACAAAATCTTGATTATACTGCTTAACCAGCATTTCCTCTAAACTACTTATAGAAATGCGGTTTACCTGGACAAAACTAGCATCATGCTCATCCTTTTCACTACCCTGATTGAGTGGCCCATTGACAACCCAACCGAGACGAGTTAGCACAGCATAGGGTCCATTACCCTCACTGTTAATGATTCTCCAAGGTTCCAGCACTTTGGGGGAATTTACACCAATAAGCAGCCCAATGCCAGCATTTATCGGTGTCAACTTAACCTCCTTTAAGTAAGGCCATTTTCTTAAGTTTTCTTCTTTAGGGATATTTTCTTTAGTGACAGGAATGAACTTGAGTGTACACATCAGGCAACCTCAAATACTCATTCTGCTTCAAAGCAGCTACTTCCATACCAAAAGGTTTATAGCTACTTACTGGCCTTTCCTGACCCATAGTCTTTAACATGATTTCCACTTTCTTTCCAGATGCATTTAACTGCATCATCAACGCCTCAGTGCAAAAGGTTGCAGAGCTGCCGGGATCAAGAAAGGCGTACGTCTCCACAACCTTCGTCCCATTTTCCAACTTCACTTTTACTGGAACAACTGACAAGGCACATTCATTAGACCCGGCCCCAGTATGGCTATCAAAGTTCAAAGAAACAAGAGCATTTGAGACTGATGATTCCTTACATTCAGCTTTAGCTGCTTGCCACTGCCGTTCATTTGAGTCTATGTGGAGAACAGTAGGGTGATTTTTGTTACAGGTGTGGCACGTCAAACGATGTGGACAAGCTTTACTCATGTGGCCTCTCTGTAAGCAACCAAAGCATAAACCTTTACTCTTAAGGAATGTCACCTTTTCTTTGTTGGCTTTTAGTTTGAATGAGTCACATACGTCCAAAAAATGAGTTTGGTCACAAAACAAGCACCGAGTTTGATCTAACCCTTTATCTTCATGGCTTATCTGAGTCCGTTCCGGTTTGTGTTTGTCATTGATCTGTTCTGAAACTACAGCAACAGAAGTAGCAAAGCTACTGCTTTTAGTTTTAAGCGGTGTCTTTGATGGTTTTGAAGCCATCTTTTCTGTTGTGTTTTGACTTTCTCCAAAAACAGGATCTAATGCAGCTCTTGTTTGCTTTTCAAGAAAATCAAGAAGATCTTTAAATCCTGCTCTGCGATTGCACTTTTCTGTTATATCAACGATTATTAGTCGCCATTTATCACGAAGTCTAAAAGGCAACTTTGAAACAAGAATCCTCATATTGGTTGAATTTTCCAGCTCATCAAGAAACCCAGCTTCATCCATTGTGTTGAAGCAGCTTCTTAGAAAGAATGTGTAAGCTCGTAATGCTGAAGCATCATCAGACTTTAAAACTGACCAGTTAAGAGCCTTGTCTATAAATGCAGACGTTATCTTTGCTCTGTTACCAAAGTTCCACTCAAGCTGCTTTTGTGCCTCAACATAAGCTGTCTGTGGACTCATGTGCATACAACTTCTCACTAAAATTCTGGGCTGTCCTGTAGTAAACTGTTCTAAATAATAAAGCCTATCCTGCATATTATCAGTTTTAGTCTCTATTCCTTGTTCAAAAGCCTTAAGAAAGGATCTAAAATGCAAAGGATCACCACCAAAAACAGGAATGTCTATAGCTGGAAGCAGTGACAACCTCTGTTGGTTTACAAGCATCTGAGTAATTTCATTTTGCTTTGTCATAATCTCTATTAGGGCACTGCTGTGAACATCAACCTGTGAAGAGATTGGCCTTGGGCTTTCCCCTTCTGGTTTGACCTTAGCAGGTGCATGTGTCTCTAGGGGCATTGGCAAAGGAGAATGAACTAAAGGGGCTTTCTCTGTTCTTGGAGCCTTTCGAGCTGTAGCAGCAGGTATGAACTCAGTAGATGTTCCAGAAGGCGCTGTAATCCTGCCTTCTGATTCAACCTCAGCCCTGGATGCGAGGCTCTGCCGATCCTGAGCAGAGGTGAGAATTTGCCTTTTTGCATCAGCCTTCACCAACTTAGTTCTTAGAGCCAATGCTTCTTTTCTTGCTTTTAATTGAACTTCTTCCAGTTCGAGCGCATGTTTTTCTTGCAGTGCGTCCACCTCCGCTTTCAAAGCGGCTCTTTCCACTTCCGCTTCCATCAGCGCAATTGAAGCCGCACGCGAGCTTTTACTCCTTAAACTTAAGGCTGCAGTAACATTACTGGGCGCTTTACTAGAGCCCTTGCTGCCAGGTTTAGCAACTCGTTCAGAAATCATGTCGCTCGCTTCTTGCGCTACTTGTGAGACACTATCATGCGGCGCAATGTCACTGTCATGAGATGCTACCTTTGATTCAACATTAGAGGCTACAACTTCATCCTTTTGTGGATCAGGGTCTGCATTTATCCAAGTGTCGATTTCATGCAGAAAGTCTTTAAAACTGATCAGCTTAGGTTCATACCAATCGCTGTGATCCGTTTCTTTTTCATCATCGTTCAGCAATTTTTGAACTGAAGTCTGTAAGTCCATAAACTCTCCCAAATAATCATTAAATGTTCTCATGTGTTCATCTATGGAGGCTTTTGATTCTCCAGCATCAATGAGAGCATTAATGTCATTTCGTTTTCTTGTCAGAACGCCAAGCTTCGCTCTGCGTTTTTTAATTAAATTAAAAAGCTCTCTTTCTTGTTCCTCCATTTTAACCAGAAAATTCGTTTCACAAGGTCCAAAAGATAATTGTTTAATACAAATGTTTCATGTTGCAGCTCAGCATCTCGGTTGATCCAAACAAAGTTTCGCATTTACTCACGAACTTTGCGTCATTTTTTCAGTCCATTCTGCGAAGATCCAATCTTCCAAGTCCAATTCTTGCAAGTTTTCCCATCTTCCAAGTTGACATCCAAGCGAGTCAAAATGATTTTTTGACTTAAATGTCGCGGCCTTTTACGTTCCAAACACCAAAAAAGTCCAAGAAAAGGCCGTGGGTAGTGATGTGACGTTCTGTATCGAGGCTTCGGAGCGTGTGTCGAGTAATGGAGGGGGCGTTTCCGCGAAGCGCGTATCGAGGCTTGCTTCATTTATGGGAGCTATTCATGCCAGCTATTATTTTTACGTCCAGTAGGTGTCCTGCTAGAGCAAATGAAGCTTCAAGAAGCTTTGCGTTGGGGTGAATCAATTGGATGGAAAGCTTCAGTGCTTCATGGGGCTTCATCTGCCCATCACTAGCCGTGGGTGGCAACGGGAGGTTTGTTTTAGAACGCACTTCTGACTCCATTGTTTAAAATCATATGCTGTTTATTTCGTGAAAAATTACAAACAGAAATCAGCCAAATAACTTCTTAAAACTTAAAATTAAACGAAAGTTAACTTAATTTGCTTTAACAACTTCAAAAGTGGTCAAAAAAATCATTTTCTAACCCTCCCGTCTTCCCTGACATTTGGCAAACAAAAACCTCTCTACCACACCCATCCAGGGTGCTCTTAATCTCTTGATTAATGGGAGGGTCCATAAGCTAACATACCAATCACTTTCCAAAAGCTTATCCAATAAAATTAATTACAAATTTACAGAACAAAACCAGGTCAGTATATTCTTACACCTTTAAAGAAAGAACAAAAATGAATACAAATTGCATTTTATAAACATTCAACAAAAATGGCCACAACATGCTCTACCAGGAGGAGGCGCTGCAGGACGTGTCAGGAAAATACAGGCTGGAGGTGAAGACTCTGTGGACTGATGAGACAAAAGCTTTCTGACAGCTTTGAGTCCTGTTACATCTGAAACTAACACAGCATCAATGCCTCATAGCAACAGTCACATATGGTGGTGGTAGTGTGATGGTCCCATGTGATGCACCATGGCAGCAACAATACAACAACAAATACACACACGTGACAAATGTACAGTAACAGATCATTAAGTGTCACGGCGCCGTGCACATTAGTATGTTTGACTTAAGCTTAATAATCAGAATGATGCTCTGATCTCTTCAAATAAATGAAATCATACCTTTCTACTGAAACCTTTTCCTGAACCAGACCCTGCAGGATCCACCTGAGTGTCCCAGTCCTGGACCCTGTTTGTAACCAGGAGGATCCCAGGCCTGATTATTGCTGATGTGTTATAAATATTCTGGTTTTATTCTCATTAAATAAATATGTGTATAAATATGTGGACTCATGTTTCAGTCCTGGACGTTGAAGCTTGTTTGAAAGGACACAGATGGACCTTGTCTCCTTCTTTCCTTCCTTTTGTGTCCTCTGTGCTTCATCTGCTGCTCTTCACTCTGTTACTTTGGACTGATTTCACTCACACTTTGTTTCCATGGTTTCTGTGCGTCACGCTGACAGCACGTGAACAACACGACATGTTTGATCTCAAAGAAGGAGCAGCATCCTCCAACCTGTTTCTCCATCTTCTACAACACCTGATTCATTCCAGTTTCTCTGCTTTCACTTTGATTCCTGAGCGTCTGTGATGAACACACTATCAGCATCACTGACATGTTTCATCATTTAAAAACACTTCCTGTCCCTCTGTGGTTACAGTGACATCATGCAGTTTGTGCTTTGACCTCCAGAGGGCGACAAATCAGCACAGACAGAGAGCTCCATTCAAACTTTGCTGCCATTGTAACCCAGTGTTAGTTTGGTTATCTGATATTGTGTGATATTCAGTATATATGTATATATCTATATTGGGTGTTATAAAATGTTCTTCAATGATTTTGAGTTTTTTTTAATTGCTATTGGTTTGCGGCTGCTTTACGACAGTCGACTGTGGTAGTACATCCTAGCGGGAGGGGCTATGAGCTCACGTGGCTTGTAGCTGTGCCAGAGAGCAAGCTTGGGTGAGCTAGCGGGGAATATCTCCTTCTGCAGTAGCCTTAAAAAAAGAGACTATTGTTCGTTCTCCTGCCAGACGCCTCGCTGCTGTGCTGTCTTACTGCTGTGCTGTCTTACTACTGTGCTGCCTTACTACTGTGCTGTCTTACTGCTGTGCTGCCTCGCTGCTGTGCTGTCTCGCTGCTGTGCTGCCTCGCTGCTGTGCTGTCTTACTGCTGTGCTGCCTCGCTGGTGCCATTAAAGGACAAGCGGCTGCCATCCGTTCATCCATCCGGACCTCGATTATTTGGACCGAAGTACTCACACACACGCCCGCACTCAGTGCCATACACTCTCTTTATTTTGCTGGCCAGCTAACACCATTGTTTTTTTTGTTTTTTTCTGTTTGCATTCACAAAGACTATCCAAAGACATTTTGGTTGTTGTCAAATAGACACTCTCTGATTACGGACTGAGGAGGTTGTGGTGTTACAACCCCAGGACTGAGAAAAAGGACTCTTTACATAATATCTTCACTTGTCTCCTGGTTAGAAGTGACTATTGGTGGAAATATTTTTTTTCTTCTTCATGTCTTTGTTTACATTGTATCCCAGAGAAGTTTTAAGATGTTCAGGTTGAAACATTTGCACTTAGAGTCGGCTAAGTTTCCTTTGATGTATCAGTGTCACGCTGATGTTTAAGAGGGTATGTTAAGGACAGATGTGCTCCAGTCCAATCCTTTAAAGTGCTGGACACCGATGGTAAATTGCCATCAGACCCTAAATAAATTGTCCTCTGCTGTTATCCATATTGCTTCACTCATTCTTTGGTGAGTAGACGTATTGGTTACACCATCAGTAATAATGCTTCAAATATAATCATCAGTGTTTGAGCAGTTATGATATCAGGGACAATCTAGACATGTGTGACAATACTGAACATGTCACATGACTCACCTTAAACATCATGTGATCCACTCTGTCTGCACTTTCATTCATGACTTCAACAGGTTGAAATGAGCTTTGAACCAACATCAGTTCAGTGCTGAAACATTCAAACGCTGCAGGAAGAACAACAACAAAGTGATGACACATGTTTGTGCTTCAAACAGGAAAACCGGCAGAAATGAATCAACCAAGGTGTTGGTTGAAGATTTGTGAATTTCCAAGTTTCACTTGAATGCAACACAGACTTCCTTCTGAGTGTCCTCAAACGCCTCTCTGGGTGTTTCCTTCCTGCTCAAAGTTCGTCTTTGCTGAGCTTCGTGGAGTGGAGCTTGTTGTTGGTGTGAAGAAACTGTAAGTTTGCTTCGTTTCCTCCTTTAACAGTTTGTCTTTAGGAACTTTACTGTTTGTTCAGCTCATGTTGGATTTATTCACACAACAAACTGTGCGTGTTTGTATTTCCGGTCTCTCCGTTAAAGTCAGTGTGTAATGTTTTCTAACGAGGCCGAGTGTGTCCGCCATTTTTTGTTAGTGTGTGATCAGACTCCGGGAGTCGGACCAAACACACTGAATGTGGTCTGAGCTCGGCCGGAGAGCCTCTGAGCTCCGGGTGTTTATATTTACAGGGACAGCAGGATATTACTTAATATTTAGATATATTTACTTACATTCATATTTAGGATAGAAGTGTGCTAGATACAGATTCAACATGGCGGTCTTACAGAAGTTATTGTAGTTCACTAAAACTGAACTCACAACTAAAACTAGAGCTCAAAAAGTTCAAACAGAAATAAAAACTAAACACAAAAAATGAAGCTAAATTATTGATAACAATAAATGAAATTAATTTGGAAGATTAAACAACGTTTTATAGGAAATGTCCTGTTAGTGTTTTTTAGTTTGGCTAAAAAAAACAACAAAAATGAAAAACGTGCCTCATTATTTTTCAATAGACATTTATTTATGACAATGAAGGCTATTCTATTATTTAGATGTTGGATGTGAGTTCAGTTTGTAATGGCTGCATTAATCTCTGACACAGACCCTGAATACATAATAAATAAAACTAACATCTAAATTTAAAGAAGCAAACAAAACCTGATTAAACTGTAATATAAAGTATAACACCTGTGCTGTCTGTGGATATGTTTTGGGTTTCAGCCATCACAGACGTTCATCAGGACTCTGTGCTTAGTTTCTAGCCAGTCCTTGGTGGATTTGCTGGTATGCTTTGGTGTATTGTCAGTAGGGGTGGGTTTTGATAATCGATTCATCGATTAAAATCGATTCTGGCTTGGATAACGTGATATCGATTCATTAAAATCCTGAATCGATTTTTTAATATAAATTTATTTTGCCTGAAATGCCAGAATCTCAGTTTCGACAACCACCAAACATTTAAAACAGTAAATGAGAGCAGGTACACAGCTTCTGCACAAAGACGTAAACACAAAGCGCGGACCCGCAGATCAGAATCAGTGAGACGTCGCCTTTCTCACCCGACGGCACGGACATGGTCGGGGCTGAAAGCCGACAGCTCGCTGATTTTGATGTTTCGGCGGGTCGGCGCTTTGTGTTCACGCCCTTTTTGCGCTGATTCTAAAGCTGTTAGTTTGATGTCTCTCCAAACAATATTGACTGAACCAGCAGCAAAAGAAGATCCAAACTATGCTTCACATAAACATCGTCATGAATTCACTCTGACTTTTACTGTTTTGCTTCCACCACGATGCACAGCTCTCTCTCTCTCTGTCTGTACTTCAAGAACAGTTTCCCGTCTAAAAATCTGTTTTCTGCATTATTCGCTTGCTTGCTATCACAAGTCTACCGTTGTTTACAGGCTGTCGGCCGCTGTTTTTTCCCTTTTACTTACTTCCGAAAAGAAAACCTAATTTCTGCCGTTCAATAGGCTTCTGAACAAATTTAAACTTTTTAAAATTATGCAAAATGCAAAACGCTGTGTCTCTAATAAAACCGCTGTAACGTCAGAGGTAATGTTCATAAGTTGATTAATGGTTTTGTTTCGTTTTTGATGTACTGCAGAATATTTTTATAAAATCCCAGAACAGGAAAATCACCTTCATGTTTTTCTGTGTTTTATCTTCAGCTACTTTGACACAAAGGCCTCTGCTGTGATGCTCACACCTTTGATAAAGTCTTGTGAGTGTCAGCTTCCTTTTTATAGATACAAAAATATGTAAATGTACTGATCTGAATTCTAATATTTCTGACTGTCTGAGGCAAAATTTCCCAGATTCAAATCGAATTGAATCGAATTGAATCGAATCGTGGATCGAATCGATTCGGGACCTTGTGAATCGGAATCGAATCGATTCTAGAAATCAGTGACGATACCCAGCCCTAATTGTCAGGCTGCAGTGTCCAGTTCTGCTTCAGCTTTAATTTTTTAACAGATGGTTTCACATGTTCTTCAAGCACCCCCTGATACACAGTCAGATGATGATCTATGATGGTGAGCTGGCCAGGTGCTGCTGCAGCAAAGCATCCCCAAACTATGATACTGCCACCTCCATGCTTCACAGTTGGTATGAGGTTCTTTTCTTTGAAGATTGGATTTGGTTTACGCCAAACATCTTGACTGCTCTGGTGTCCAAATGACTCATCTCTCCAAAGAACTTTATTCCAGAAGTCGTGGTCTTTGTCTACGTTCGGTCTGACTTCAGTCTAGCCTTAATGTTTCTCGTGGCGATCGTGGCTCAAGAGTTGGAAGTTCGTCTTGTAATCGGAAGGTTGCCGGTTCGAGCCCCGGCTCGGACAGTCTCGGTCGTTGTGTCCTTGGGCAACCAGTCATCGACACATTCACACACTGGTGATGGCAGCTACATTGTAGCAAGACACTTCCCCCGTTGCCTACTGGTGGTGGTCAGAGGGCCCGGTGGCGCCAGTGTCCGGCAGCCTCGCCTCTGTCAGTGCGCCCCAGGGTGGCTGTGGCTACATGTAGCTGCCATCACCAGTGTGTGAATGTGTGGATGACTGGATGTGTAAAGCGCTTTGGAGCCCTTAGGGACTAGTAAAGTGGCCATTTACCATTTTCTCAGAGAGCAGCGGTTTTCTCCTTCCACAGCTCCTGTGAAAGTCAAACTGGTGTAGTCTCTGTCTGATAGTAGAGTTGTGCACTTTCACATCGAGCCAGAGCCTGCTGTAGTTCCTGTGATGACATTTTAGGATTTTTGATGACTTCTTTGAGCATCTTGCACTATGAATATGCAAGAATATGCTTGGACGGCCAGACCTGGGCATGGTGGCAGTTGTTTTGAATGTCCACCACTTATAAACAATCTTCCGGATGGTGGAAGGGCTGATGTCAAATTCTTTTGAGTTGTTTTTAAACCCCTTACCAGTCTTTCTGAGGGCATCACACAGCTCTTTAGATCTCACCATGGCGCTCACTTCGACAGTCAGGAGCACACCAAACTCAATCTGAGGTTTAAATAGGGCTCCTTTAAAATGCTGGGTAACAATCTACTGATCGTGTGCACCTGACGTGATGTCTAACCAGTTTAAGTAGGATGACACGTGGGGGTGTACTAATTTAGTCCTTACCAGAAATTGCATTCTTTCTAAATTACATTTCACATAAAGTTTTAAAAAGGATTTTCTTATTTTTTAATTGTTTAGTTATGTTGTTTGGATCCCTCAGTATGATTTTAATTGATATTAAATATCTATATGTCCAAATATGTTGTACAATATACAGGTTTTCATAGGGTGTCCTAGTTTTCTCATGTGACTGTCCTCCGATGAGTAATTTAGTCAGTAAATGTTGGATCTACTTCAACAGGGAGTCCTTATCACCACCAGTCTATGACAGTACACAGAGGTTGTTGCTTCTGTTATTCAGACTGACGTCTTTAGACCGAATAAAATGATTATATTACTGGGAACATGAACAGACATATGAGCTGTCAGGTATGTCAACAGGTGAAGTCAGATGTTGAGACAGAAGAAAGATGTTGCAAATAAATTGTCATGAACTGTGTGGAGCAGGCAGGACTGTGGCTCAAAAACATCCAGCTTTATTGCGTGAAGGAAAAATAAATACAACACTCGACCAGGATAAAACACAAAACTCAACTCACAAACGAACACACAGCCATGAGGGAGGTCGCGATGCAGCACAGAGGGAGACACACACATAAATGTGGGCAAATGGGGACGGCAGCACAGCTGAAGGTGAGCTAACTTACGAAACAGGCAAACAAAGCTGAACAGGAAGCACACCAGACTACCAAAAGTAAAACAGGAAACACTATGGCGCAGACTAACTCACACAAGAGGTTGCTTTTGTGTGGAAAAGACTTTCAGGGTTAGGGAGATAATGGGAGGAGACAGCGAGGCGATGTGGAAACGGTTAATGGAGACGAAATTCAAATTCAAATTTTATTTGTCACGTACACAGTCATACACAGTACGATATGTAGTGAAATGCTTGGACAACTGCTCGTGACCTAAAGAAAACAAAAAAAGGAAAAGGCTATGAATAAGATAGGAAATAAATATGAAAAATTAAAAAGGGTAAATTTAACTAGGAAGGAATAAAATATAAATTAAGGTTAAAAATGAAATAACTGTACAACACAAATTAGAATGAAGGGTAAATTTAACTGGGAAGAATAAGATAAAATATATAAATTAAAGTTGAAAATAAAATAACTGTACAACAAAATACACAATATAGAACTATATAAGAATGTATGAAGAAATCTAAATAAATATATACACAATAACAGCAGCTGTACAAGTATTAACTGGAAATGAAGAATATAGTGACCAGTGTTGTGCAAAACCAAAGTCCAGAAAGTCCAGTGTGTGTGTAAGAACCATATGTGTGGGTCAGTACTGTGTGGTGGTGTGATTGAGAGACCGTATCGCCTGCGGGAAGAAGCTCCTCCTCAGTCTCTCTGTGTTGGTCTTCAGGGAGCGGGGAGCGGAGACAGAGTGAGGAGAGATTGAAGCATCAGGAGAGACATGAGAACAAACTGAAGGACATAAACACAGAGACACAAGGGGAACCAAAGAAGAATATTAGAAACTCAAGTCAGACTAACCTAAAGACTGCTAATGTAACTAAAAAAAGGTTTAAAAATAAAAATACGACTGAGCCGTACTCTAATGTATTTCTATATGTTAAAACCAAGTAACACTTACTGATTTCTGTTTGTACACAGACATGATTTAAGTGACAAGTGCAGACGTCAGGACCTTATTAGTGTTTGACCCCAGCTCTTGGTCTCTCACAGATACAGTGTAACAGACCAATTTCTATAAGATACAGTGGGGCAAAAAAGTATTTAGTCAGCCACCGATTGTGCAAGTTCCCCCACTTAAAATGATGACAGAGGTCAGTAATTTGCACCAGAGGTACACTTCAACTGTGAGAGACAGAATGTGAAAAAAAATCCATGAATCCACATGGTAGGATTTGTAAAGAATTTATTGGTAAATCAGGGTGGAAAATAAGTATTTGGTCACCTCAAACAAGGAAAATCTCTGGCTCTCACAGACCTGTAACGTCTTCTGTAAGAAGCTTTTCTGTCCCCCACTCGTTACCTGTATGAATGGCACCTGTTTGAACTCATCATCTGTATAAAAGACACCTGTCCACAGCCTCAAACAGTCAGACTCCAAACTCCGCCATGGCCAAGACCAAAGAGCTTTCGAAGGACACCAGGAAAAGTATTGTAGACCTGCACCAGACTGGGAAGAGTGAATCTACAATAGGCAAGCAGCTTGGTGTGAAAAAATCAACTGTGGGAGCAATCATCAGAAAATGGAAGACATACAACACCACTGATAATCTCCCTCGATCTGGGGCTCCACGCAAGATCTCATCCCGTGGGGTCAAAATGATCATGAGAACGGTGAGCAAAGATCCCAGAACCACACGGGGGGACCTGGTGAATGACCTGCAGAGAGCTGGGACCAAAGTAACAAAGGTCACCATCAGTAACACACTACAACGGCAGGGAATCAAATCCCGCAGTGCCAGACGTGTTCCGCTGCTGAAGCCAGTGCATGTCCAGGCCCGTCTGAAGTTTGCCAGAGAGCACATGGATGATACAGCAGAGGATTGGGAGAATGTCATGTGGTCAGATGAAACCAAAGTAGAACTTTTTGGTATAAACTCAACTCGTCGTGTTTGGAGGAAGAAGAATACTGAGTTGCATCCCAAGAACACCATACCTACTGTGAAGCATGGGGGTGGAAACATCATGCTATGGGGCTGTTTTTCTGCCAAGGGGACAGGACGACTGATCCGTGTTAAGGACAGAATGAATGGGGCCATGTATCGTGAGATTTTGAGCCAAAACCTCCTTCCATCAGTGAGAACTTTGAAGATGAAACGAGGCTGGGTCTTCCAACATGACAATGATCCAAAACACACCGCCCGGGCAACAAAGGAGTGGCTCCGTAAGAAGCATTTGAAAGTCCTGGAGTGGCCTAGCCAGTCTCCAGACCTCAACCCCATAGAAAATCTGTGGCGGGAGTTGAAAGTCCGTGTTGCTCGGCGACAGCCCCAAAACATCACTGCTCTCGAGAAGATCTGCATGGAGGAATGGGCCAAAATACCAGCTACTGTGTGTGCAAACCTGGTAAAGACCTATAGTAAACGTTTGACCTCTGTTATTGCCAACAAAGGTTATGTTACAAAGTATTGAGTTGTATTTTTGTTATTGACCAAATACTTATTTTCCACCCTGATTTACGAATAAATTCTTTACAAATCCTACCATGTGAATTCATGGATTTTTTTTTCACATTCTGTCTCTCACAGTTGAAGTGTACCTCTGGTGCAAATTACTGACCTCTGTCATCATTTTAGGTGGGGGAACTTGCACAATCGGTGGCTGACTAAATACTTTTTTGCCCCACTGTACGTGTATTCTAGCTAAAGCACTTCTGGATGGATGCAAACTGCATTCTGTTGCCTTGTACTTGTGATGTGTGCAATGACAATAAAGTTGAATTCTATTCTGTTCAGATTCTGATGGCACAAAGTTCTGCTCATATCACGGCTCCATCTAGTGGCCTGATAGCAGAGCAGCTGATGGCAGCTTCCTCTGCCTCACACTGCTGTCTGACTGCATCCAGCTGACACTGAGATGAAGCAGGAAAGAAGCAGCTGATGTTTGGACAGCACACATGATGGACATCAGTTGATGTGCACATGAATGATTTGTGTTTCCTCTGCAGGTAGAAAGTGTGTGTGAGCTGAGCAGCATGGATCAGTGTGAGGACAGAGAGGAGGGAGCCCCTCCCTCTAAAAGCACTCTGTGTGGGGAACATGAGAGCCAGACCAAAGCTCAGAGGTGAGATGACCATCTCTAACTGTCCATGACTCTTCTCCATGTCACAGCTCAGCACTCACATCACTGCTGCATCATTATTCACAGGGACCCACCTGGACCTCCACCCAGCTGTGTGTCCTGTAAGAGTGGCTGGTCTAATGGTCACATCGTTAATTTTAAAGGCCAGCCTGTGTCTGCTGCAGAGAGGTGAGCTGTTAGCAACATGAACTCTTTGCTGTCACTTTGGTGTCTGATTTAAATGAACTGTTTGATGTTTCCTGGTCTCTAATGAATGAGGAATTCCTTTATTCTATAAAACATTTAAAACTCTTGCTGCTCACAGTGGGACCATCAACAACACAGATGCATTTAATGTAAGGTACAGGTATCTGTTTAAAAACAAATAGCCCTGCACAGTGTAGATGACTGTGTTTACCTCTGGGTGGCGCTCTGTTCTTGCACTGCTAACACTAGTTCAGATGATCCTTCTGCTCATTCGCAGCCTTTAAACAAGTTTCTCTTTGGGATGATGAAGTTATTTTGAGTCTTCATCAGCTTCTGTGGCTCCAAATGGAAAAACACATTTTTCTTCTGTGACAGGATCAGTGGGAGACCTGCTGGACCTGGACCTGGACCCAGCTGTGTGTCCTGTAAGAGTGGCTGGTCTGAAGAGCGCTACATTGTTTTTAAAGGCCAGCCTGTGTCTGCTGCAGAGAGGTGAGCTGTTAGTAACGTAAAGTAACCTGTTTCTCTGTTTGGGATGATGAAGGTAATCTAAGTCTTCATCAGCTTCTGCAAATGAAAAACACATTTTTTTCTCTAACAGGATCAAAGGGAGACCTGCTGAACCTGGACCCAGCTGTGTGTCCTGTAAGAGTGGCTGGTCTGAAGAGCGCTACATTAATTTTAAATCCCAGCCTGTGTCTGCTGCAGAGAGGTGAGCTGTTAGCAACATGAACTCTTTGCTGTCACTTTGGTGTCTTCCACCTGTCCTCCTCCTCTTGCTCCACACCTCCACTTTAGTGGTCACAGAGGGACTCGGAGCTGCTTCTGAATGATGGTGCCTGTGTTTCAGCAGACTGCTTAGCCTCAGCTCCAGAGTACAGAGCTGCTAACACTGCTTTTATTGACACTTTTAATCTGTTTGTGAAATCCTTTTTCCCACGAACCCACAGAGTCTGTCATCGTTTGCCTGATTTGTCATAACTAACTGCCCCTTCTTCACCCTGACCTGTCGTGTTTGGCTCTGCAGAACTAAAATACCAGCGTAAATCCTGCTGCTTTTACACACGTACTTACATAACGGTCAGCGATTCTTTGCACACTCAGCCTCTCACATGTTTAAGCTTGCTGCGAGAGATTTCACTTGTCGCGTTTGAATAGTAAGCTAACGATTGATAAGACGATGTCAGAGGAATTGGTGCACAATTAATCTGTGACTCACCAATCAGTGCTGCTGCTCTCTACACACAGTTCGTGCGATTGCAAAGTGAAAGCAAAAAACAAGCGCAAATTCAAACGTGATTTCAATATGTCACATATTGACAGTGGCTCATCGATGACGTAATTACTCAGCTACATTTGTGAAAGAATGCAAAAGCATTGACATATCTTTCCTTAATATGACAGCCCGATTATGGAGTGCCAGGACTGCTATAATGAATGAATTAAATACACCAAGGCAAGGCAAGTTTATTTGTATAGCACAATTCAACAACAAGGTGATTCAAAGTGCTTTACAGAGACATTAGAAACAAGAACAAATAAAAAGCAGGATTTAAAATTGATTAAAACAAGCAAATAAACTAACTAATTAACAAACAAACAAACAAAACAGTATATAAAATCAAAACAGATAAAATCAAAACAGATAAAATCAGTAGTTAAATGTAAGTTTTGAAATTTAAGCTTAAAGTGTGGATTTGGTGCTTTATTCAAATGCAGCTGAGAACAGGTGAGTCTTCAACCTGGATTTAAATAAACTGAGTGTTTCAGCTGATCTGAGGCTTTCTGGGAGTTTGTTCCAGATATAAGGAGCATAAAAGCTGAATGCAGCTTCTCCGTGTCTGGTTCTGACTCTGGGAACTGATAAAAGACCGGATCCAGATGACCTGAGGGATCTGGAAGGTTCATACTGGGTCAGGAGGTCACTGATGTATTTTGGTCCTAAACCATTCAGAGCTTTATAGGCCAGCATCAGAACTTTAAAGTCTATCCTCTGACGGACAGGCAGCCAGTGTAAAGACCTCAGAGCTGGACTGATGTGGTCCACTTTTTTGGTCTTAGTGAGGACTCGAGCAGCAGAGTTCTGAATGAGCTGTAGTTGTCTGACTGATTTTTTAGGTAGACCTGTAAAGATGCTGTTACAGTAATCAAGCCTACTAAAGATGAATGCATGGACTAGTTTTTCCAGGTCCTGTTGAGACATCAGATCTTTTATCCTTGATATATTCTTGAGGTGATAGTAAGCTGACTTTGTTATTGTCTTAATGTGTTTTTCTAAGTTTAGGTCTGCATCCATCACTACACCCAAATTTCTCGCCTGGTTTGTGGTTTTTAGATGTATAGATTGAAGTTCTCTGGTGACCTGTAATCGTTTTTCTTTGGCGCCAAAGACTATTACTTCAGTTTTGTTTTTGTTTAGCTGGAGAAAATTGTACGGGGCCTTGGTCTCCTGGTGACATTGTGATATATATTTGTGTGTCATCTGCATAGCTGTGGTAGTTTATTTTGTTGTTCTTTATAATCTGTGCCAGTGGGAGCATGTAGATGTTAAACAGAAGGGGTCCCAAGATGGAACCTTGGGGAACTCCACATGTGATACTTGTCTGCTCAGATGTGAAGTTACCTATTGATACAAAGTATTTCCTGTTTTCTAAGTATGTCTTGAACCAGTTTAGTACAGTTCCTGAAAGACCTGCCCAGTTCTCCAGTCGTTTGAGTAATATGTTGTGGTCAACTGTATCAAATGCTGCACTGAGATCCAGTAAAACTAGGACTGACATTTTTCCACTGTCTGTATTCAGACATATGTCATTAAACACTTTGGTCAGAGCGGTTTCAGTGCTGTGGTTCTGTCTAAAACCTGACTGGAAGGCATCGTAGCAATTATTCTGTTTTAAGAAGTAACTGAGCTGTTGAGAAACTGCTTTTTCAATGATCTTACTTAAAAACGGGAGATTTGAGATCGGCCTGTAGTTGTTCATTTGTGTCTTGTCAAGATTGTCCTTTTTCAGTATAGGTTTGATTACAGCAGTTTTTAGTGATTCTGGAAACACACCTGATAATAAAGAAAAGTTGACGATCTGTAACAGGTCTGACTCTAAAGTCTTTGAGACCTTTTTGAAAAAACCTGTTGGCAGGACATCTAAACAGCAAGAGGAGGAGTTCAGTTGACCTAAGATGTCCTCCAGGTCTTTGCTGTTAATAGGTTGAAACTGTTTCATGGTGTTTAAACAGTTTTTTGGTGGACACAGTACATATCCTGGATCTGCTGTTGATGTACCAATTGCTTGTCTTTTGGATTTTTTCAGTGAAGAATTTGGCAAAGTCATTGCAGGCCATGGTCGAATGAAGTTCAGCTGCCACTGACACAGGAGGGTTTGTTAGCCTGTCAACTGTAGAAAATAAGACCCGAGCATTATGGCTGTTTTTAGTGATGATGTCAGAGAAGTAGGACCTCCTTGCATTCCTCAGTTGTAAATTATAATTGTGAAGTTTCTCTTTATAGATGTCATAATGAACCTGGAGGTTTGTTTTTCTCCATCTGCGCTCAGCTTTCCTACACTCTCTTTTTTCATTTTTCACCAGTGTGGAGTTTCTCCATGGAGACTTTTTCCTTCCAGAGATAACCTTCACCTTAATGGGAGCAATAGTGTCCATTACATTTAACATGTTAGCATTGAAGCTATTGACGAGCTCATTGACTGACCCTCTGGGCAGGTCAGGTGTTAATGGGAAGACCTGGTTAAAAATTGCACTACTGTGTTCAGTTATACACCGTTTTGTGATCACTGTTGTTGATATATTTGTGTGGGCTGAGATTTTACTTTCAAAGAAAACACAGTAATGATCAGACACGCCCACATCAGACACAGTAACCTTTGAAATGCTCAGGCCTTTGGAGATCAGTAGGTCAAGAGTGTGTCCTCTATTATGTGTGGCCTCTGTTACATGCTGAGTCAGCCCAAAGTTGCCCAGAGTGTTACTCAGGTCTTTAGTCCCTTTGTCCTGAGGGTTGTCCACATGAATGTTAAAATCCCCAACAATAATTACACAGTCAAAATCAACACAGATCACAGACAGCAGTTCACTGAGGTCATTAAAAAAGTCTGTGCAGTATTTGGGAGGCCTGTAAACATTAAGAAACACAACTTTGGATGGGGCCTTCAGCTGTAAAGCCACATATTCAAAAGACTGAAAACTTCCAGGAGATAGCTGCTTACATTGAAATGATTCATTAAATAAGACAGCGACCCCTCCTCCTCTCCTGCTCACCCTGGCCTCACTGATAAAACTGTAGTTAGGAGGGGTCGTCTCGATGAGAACAGCTCCACTGTTACTTTGGTCCAACCAAGTTTCAGTTAAAAACATAAAATCAAGGCTGTGCTCAGTGATTAAATCATTAATTAAAAATGTTTTCCCAGCTAAAGATCTAACGTTTAATAAAGCCAACTTAAGTGTTTTAGAGGCATTACTTGTCCCCTCGTGTTTGGGAGCAGTCTGTGGCACACAAGGTATGTTTACTATGTTTAAAGATCTTTTAGAGTGCAGCTCTCTGTGTTTTGACCAGGCCACATGTCTCCTGTCACCTAAAAGTACAGAAATTTTAAAACCTTCTAGTAAACAGGGTCCCAGCTTCTCCTGGGAAAAGTCACCACTGCCATAATCCTCGCAGCCCGGACCCTTCACACATCACGCATCAGGCTGCGGAGACAGGGCATGAAGAGGAACTAAGGGGGGCGAGGCTGGGCAATGTGACTTCGATTGCTCTGTTGAGGGTGGGGCACGATGGCGAACCTTTGGCCGCTCTGGTGGGGGGTTTATGGGGGACAAAAAGGGATTGGGCCGGGGGGTAGATCTGAGCCCAGCATTGACCCGCTCCATCATCTCCTCAGTGAATTTCAGGTGTGGGGAGGAGGGAGAAAGGGAGGGGGAGGAGGGTGATGGCCTGTCAGGGGTTTTGGGGACTGGGGAAGATCCTGGTCCCTGGTCCTGGTCGTTGGTGTTGTTGAGAGAGTTGGAGGCAAATAGGGACCCCTCTTCTTGCCTCAGATGTCTCTCCTTTCTGAGGCTCTTCCTCAGATGCCATGGATGTCTCTCCTTTCTGAGGCTCTTCCTCAGATGCCATGGATGTCTCTCCTTTCTGAGGCTCTTCCTCAGATGCCATGGATGTCTCTCCTTTCTGAGGCTCTTCCCGGGTGGGGGCAGATGGAGCTCCTCCTCAAGGTTTCTGCTGGGCTTTGTCTGTTCTTGGAGTTCTGTTTGTTCCTCTTTATGAGATAACTCCTCGTTTATCTCAGCCTTGGCTCCAAGCACAGATGGATGACGTATGGAATAAAACAAGTTGGAGGTGAACAGTTTCACCCCTGACTTGTTAAAATTAAATCCATTTTCTTTGAACAGATGCCTGCGTTCCCAAAAAATATTAAAGTTGTCGATAAAGTGAACTGAGTGGTCAGCACATGCTGATATAAGCCATTTATTCAGTGTAAACAACCTGCTGAATCTCTCGTCTCCTCCTCTGACCGGCGGTACAGGTCCACTGATGAATACAGCTGCATTCAGAGAGTTTACAGTATTTAATAATCCAGTAAAGTCCCGTTTCAGAACCTCCGACTGTTGTTTGGACACATCGTTTGACCCTGTATGCAGAACAATGTTTGTCACAGTTGGATATTCATCTGCAATTTGAAGAATTCTCTCCTTCAGGTTGTTGACCATATCGTTAGGAAAGCAGAGGACTTTAGTGTTCTTACCGCACATCCTTTGTACATCCTTTACGGCAGAGTCACCCACAATCAGAGTTTCAGGCCTAGCCTTTAGCTTTCCCTGTGGCCTTTCACTTTTCAACAGATTTTCAGACCTTACTTCGCTGCTTTTAGATGGATGGTTGTCCGATATAGATCCAGGGTCCTTTGATAGTGACACCATTAAATAATTAATTTAATGTGGCAATAATTAATTAAAATTGGAATTAATTAATTAAATAAATAGTTATGACACATGTAATTAATTATTTAATGATATATTTATTTATTTCATTTTGGCAGTCCTGACGCCTGGCTCTCATCATGAAATAATTTTATCTGTCAGCCTCACCCATCAAACTCAGGGGGCGGGGTTAACGCTGATCGAGTCAAAACCATTGCTTTGGCCTGGTGGCCATTGTTTCTAGCACACAACAACCGGCATGTGGAAGCTAACAGAACTGAGCTTTGAAAAACCCTGTTTGTGTGTTACCAAATACCGTTTTAATATTTTTTAGCAGAGAATGTAGTGGTTTAATCTTCATGTGTTTGGTCGGTTTGTCAAGATACAGCCTCTTTGCAAAAGTGTTTCGATGATTTCGGAGATGTCTGCCCAGTCTCACGGCAAAGCGTGGGATAGACCCGCTCGCCTCGCAAGCAATCCCACCGACAAAGCGCAGGCCCCGGTACACAGCTGTAGTAACCCCCGCTGACTTCTTTTACTGAGGTTATATTTATCGGTCTTTTATTTCCTGATGTTCTTATGTGTCCTACGTGTTTCAGTCTGAATTATAACTAACATTAAAAACATGTTTAAGGAGGAGAGAGAGCAAATAAACCTGTTTAACATCTGATCTTTGGGTTTTTGTTCAGTAATCAGCGTGACCTGTGTATAAACACATAAAAGAGATAACGTTGGTGTAGAGCTGGGCGATAGAACGATAACGATATGTATCGCGATATAACTTTTACTCGATAGAGAAATTAAGCTATCGCGATAGACCTCGCCGCTCTTGTCCTCTTAAAATAAAATAAAAATAAATAAATAAAAGTTTAGCCAATCCAAACTAAGTAGCGCAGAGCCGAACCAATCACAGCCGCAGCGTCACGTCGCGTGACTTGTTACGTACAGCACAAGTGCCAAGCCGCACGTGTGTTTGTTTGGGAAGCAGCCAGCGGGTAATGGAGGAAATGAGTGTGCCGACTAGAAAAATCAACCGAGCGTGACCGAAGAGAAAACAGACGATGGTTCCAACGCCGGAGAGATTGTCGAACGGAAGAGCCATAGAAGTTCCGTAGTGTGAAGGTATTTCGGCTATTTCAAGTCTGACAAAAAACAGAGTAGCTGCACTGTAAATGTGCCGAAAGCAAGTCTGGAAATACAATAAACTGGTGCATGCGTCACACTGTGCGCCACGTTATTGTTTCGGTGAAATGAATTTCTACAATACTGTTACTGTTAATTTTACTCTCTGCAGTGTTTAAATGCTTACATATACACACAGTTACTGTCCGTCCACACATACGACTCGGTTCTGCTTCTATGCCCCAGCTTTGTTTACTTTTTCCCACCGAGGCTTCTAGACTTCTGATTGGCCAACATTTCTGCACGGTTAGGAATCTAGCGCCACCTGCTGCTTTGGCATGTTCATAGCAGCGTTTTCCTTCATTTCTGCCTTTATGTGTGGACGGGATTATTTTTTAAAATGAAAACGGAAAATCTCCGTTTTCAAAAATACCCGTGTACGTGTGGACGTAGCCTCAGTCTCTGACTGGAAGCGCTAATTCGTCATTCGGCTTTTGTCAGACTAAAGTAACTGTTAAAACTGTTTGAAAAGCTCAGCTATACAACAAGGAGAGATTGAGAATTTCCTTTTAGTTCTCAGTTTATTTGATATTGACAAAAGTTAGTCAGTTTTGTCTGTTATTCTGTAAAACAAACTAAGATTTATTTTTAGAATTAATATTTTGTTTCTAAGTGGAATTGACAATTTAGTCTGTTTCGTTTGTTCTATTTTGAAACTTAAACGCTTTAGCGGCTGCCTTTTGTGTAGTTTGCAATATTTGCCTTTATTTATCTGAAAAAGTCTCATGTTCCTTAAGTACATCTGCCCTGTTGAACTTATTATGGGAAATAAATATTTAAATAAAAACAAGCTGCTGATTATTTCACATTTTACTTGTGAGCAACGGCACATTTAAATCTTACAAATATAGTTATTTGGCTTATATCGTGATAGATATCGTTATCGCCTGAAATGAAAAAAACATATCGTGATATGAAAAAATCTCATATCGCCCAGCTCTACGTTGGTGTTTCCGTCATGTAGTAACTGCTGGCTTTAACTGTACAAAGGTTGTTCGACACTATGAAACACATACAGACTTCATGATGTTCGGCTAATATTTTTATTGTGAATATTAATCATGCTGACCTCGCTCTGTACACCACGCAGCGAGGTCAGCATATCCACGATATCCTCAGCTCCATGAGTTAACACAAAGTTTCCCAGCTGACTATCTAACTGCCAACTATTCCAGAGACGTGAAAATCTACAGCATAAAAAACACAAACACATAGCAGTGTAACAACACTGTAGCAGAGATGAACCGTCAGTTTGTCGCAGATCAAAGTGGAATGAAAGTTGTAAATAAAACAGCGAAGTAAACGTGACCCGACAGACAGAACCTGAGTGAATGAAGTCCAGCGTTTAACCACTGAGAGCTAAAACTCAGCTGAGGTTTCAAAGCTGTGTGCTGGTGATTGGACATCAGCCGCTGATGAAGCTGTTCGCCTATAAAGTGCTCTGTAAGGAAACGAGCTCCAGCAGCTCTGCGCTCGGGGAAAACACTATATTTACTTATCTTGTGCAGAAAAATGCGCTGACATTGCTTTATATCGAGCACCGGCTGCCCAGTTAAACTGTGACTATCACCAGGTAACTAGGCGTGTTTCTTGAATTAGCAGCAGGTGTTAAACAGCTGACAGATGAGGAGGAGGATGCATGCAGGTAAACTGAGGGTCTGCTGAGCTGATTGCTGGTTTCGTGAGAAAAATGTCAGCTCGTTCTTTATGTTACAGAAGCACAGAGACACAAGACCAGGCGGAAAGAGACGATCGTTCGGTGAAAATGAGAATCTGCGAATGCAACATGTGGAACACGAGAGTGGAATATGTAAACAAACCGGTTAATGTACCCCCTCGGTGCACTCTGCATGCTAACTGTTAGCAGAGCTAGTGAAATCTCTGAAAACATCTGAGCACTTTTGCAAACATGTTCTATGTTGACAACCTGACCAGACATACGTCGCGACATTCGCGGCTTAAAACACTGTTAAAAGTGTAGCTGGTGACAGAAAAACTACACCACCACCATTGCTGCTTGTGATTTGATCTGCATTCTGGGATACCTGGCTGCCCCAAGTCTACACAAGCAATCGATTATCTAGGATCGACCTGTTTGTTTGCTGTGCAAAGTAAGTCAAATCAAATGTTAGAGAAGCTGCATGGGCAGCGTTAACCCCGCCCCCTGAGTTTGATGGGTGAGGCTGATTTTGGTGGCCCAACTCGAGAAATCGCTAGCCCCGGGACGTCGGGCAGGCGGTTTTGCGAGCCCTGGACATCACAAACATTTTCTGTAAATTCTGTGAATCTCAGGCAAATCGACTTGTGTGAAGTGTTTCCAGCTGGGTGTTGTGTAGCTGGAGTCGAGTGTTTTGGCTGATGCATGAAACGATACATTCTTACACATGAGGAACGTTTTCTTTGTATTTATCACACGGCGTGGTGCGGGGAAAAGCCTTTCTAAGGTTTGAATCTGAGGTTTGTTCTTTGCTCCTCATCCGTAAATTCTCTCCACACTCTGCCTCTGTGATCACTCTGTGATTCTTGTGTAGGTGGTAGCCGAGGTTTGTTGTCTTTGAGTCTGTGGTTTGTTCCATAATTTGCATCGTACACTTTTCTGGTCCATGTCAGACTTTTCCTAACCAAACCACGTCCGTGCTACAGAGCTAGCCCCTCGTTTAGGAGTAAGGTCCTTGATTTATTTGGACTGGTCCTTCTGTTTGTCATTTGTCAGTTTATTTTGAAAAGTCTCAACAGGATCTTGAGTAGGGATGGGTATCGTTTAGGTTTTATCCGATACCGGTGCCAAACCGGTGCTTTTGAAACGGTGCCGGTGCTCAAACGGTGCTCAAACCGGTGCTTAACGAATGGAGAACACAAAATTGGTCCAAAAACCTCTCATGGTCAGCTGTTTTTTGTAAAAAGATAACAATGTTAGCCTTTTCTGCAGCTATGGGGCATATATGGTATCACTCTTGGCTGGAAGCAGTGCTTAAACAATGGAAAAAACACAAACTTTGTCCAAAAACCTCTCATGTTTAACTGTTTTCCTCTTTTTCTTTGGTCATTTTAGCCTTTTTGGCCAGGGTGAAGGGAGTATCTGCCATCAAACAAGAAGACAGCCGCATGTAGCTATGATGATGTTTGCTAGTTCACCTTACATGCATTAATGTAATAACGTGGTTAGCCTACTGAACGTAAATTACACACCAACAACATGAAGCTACTCACGCAGAGAAGAACGGCTGCTGCTGCATCATCATCCTCATCATTTCTGCTACACTGGCAGGGCTAGGGGCCAGGACTCTCCTCTTCGGGTTTTTGGGGGATGTTGCATAACAGGCAACCCACGCACAGTAGATGTGCTCGGTGTGAGGTCTCGCAGCAAGCTATCAAATACGGCGCATTTCTGGGCTTTTAAAAAAAACGCTCTGCGTCGCCAGGTGTTTCATCAGATTTGAGGTGTTACCTCCTTTGACAGTATCACAGCATCACAGTATCACAGTATCAGCTTAAAGCACTTGTTGCTGCTGAGTTTACATCTTTTGCTGTGAAGTACAGCCAGACTTTTGACCGCTTCACCTTGGGCATTTTTAATCGGTAGCTCTGCTCTAAAAGAACGTACGTACCTGGCCCCGCCTACTATCCTCGGAAACGTAAAATGATTGGCTAGAAGTGTATCACAGCTCAGGAAAAATAAGCACCGAAATAAAGCACCGAAATGTGCGCTGCTTTTCGGTCTGGTTACTACCGTTTATGTCAGAACCGGTACCCATCCCTAATCTTGAGCTTTATTGTGAAAGGTTTATGTAGAAAATAAACAAACGGATGGATTTACCATTGTTGTTGCTAATGACTACGCCTGCCTGCCTGTAGTGGTTATTTCAAATATGAGAGGAAGCGAGAACTTGTGACCATCAAAACGATGATAAAAGAAACAGTTTATTTTGTGACACCACGAAACAAACAATAGCGCATAATATGAAACGATAGACGTCCACATATCGTCATAGATGGTTGTATCGAACAGCCCTAGCAGAGAACGCGTCGATGCTCAGAGAATAACCTGAAGCTGAACATCACCCAAAGAAGTCATAATGGACTGCAGGAGGCACAGACAGCTCCACTGCCCTCTCATGACACCATCACCCTGGTGTAAAAGGCCCAGCAGCTGCACGTCCTTTGTGTCCTGAGGAAGAATAACCTGGACCAGAAGCTGCTGCTGGCCTTCTACCCTCCTCATTGGAGAGCGTGCTCTCCTCCTGCCTGCTGTTTGTACTCAGCGGCCACGACTGAGAACAGGAAGGCTGCAGACAGGGTCATTAACACCCCCAAATCATCACTGGCTTCCCTCTGCCACCCCTGGAGGCCATCATCAGTTCCTCCTGTCTCAGGAAAACCAGGTCACATCATTACAGCTTTAAGTGTTTAAGGTGCTAACTAAAAATAAAGACAAGATGATAGTTTATTAAATTTTAATGACATTTGCAGATTGTTTCGGTGAAGTTTAATAAACTCCTTCTATCTAAAATATAACAGGACACCGGAGTAAATTCTCCAGCATCTCACACTTCTGATAATCAGCTGTCTGCTTGACGTTTATTCAGCTGTGTAAAAACTTTAATCTCAGCCAAACCGATTTACTCAGGAACAAATAAAATACTGAAAAAAGCCAAACAATAACATTTTAAGTTATCTAAGTGACTCATATATATTTAACCTGAGTAGGAAAGACGGCGGTGGGTTTGAAAGCGATTTGCCGGGAGTCCGGTGTTCTCACGGCTCTAGTGACCTAGCCCCCGGCTAGCTATCGAGCTGGTGGGTAACAGACGTCTCCGAAAACGTCGGAGCGCTTTTCAAAATATGTGGTGTCCTGATAAACTGAGCAGATATTTGAGGTTTACACAGCTACATTCTCGTCTGAAAATATGTTAAACGTTTATTTTGTGACCCAGAAAGAATAATAAGAGTAACATTAAAACTAACTAGCTGCCGCCATTGTTGGAAACTGAGCTGGGCCGCGCTATGAATTCTGGGACAGGTTGGGCCACAAAGGTTTTACACCCGTCCCATCATTCAAATCTGGGGAAAAGAAGGACGCGTTTGTCGGCCACACTTGGAGGAGTCTTCAAATTTGTACAGCCTTTGTCAAACCGCTGTGACGTAATCGGTCTACAAATGCGTCCGCCGAAGGATGCAGGCCCTCGTTCTTCCTGAAGCCCATTTGTGAGGTCAGACACTGTTTGACGAGAACTTTATATTTAAGTACTGTTGTCCAGGCAACCACCAACCAAACTCAGCCTATCAGATTGCCGGATGGAGACGTGTGATTGGTCACTCCAGAGAACACGTCTCCATGCTCTAGAGTCCATCAGAGGCTTTCATTGTGCTTGATGATGTAAAGCTTGGTGCAGCTCGGTTGCCATGGAAACACATTTCATGACGCTATCTGAACGCCAGGTGAAGTTTGGTCGTCTGTAGTGATTTCCAGAAAGTCGGCGACCTCTGTGTCCCTCAGCATCCACTGACCCCACTCTGTGATCGTAACTCTTCATCGCTGTTCCACTAACAGTGACAGTGGAACATGTAGCAGTGGGGAAAGTCCCACCTGGACTCGTTGCACTGGTAGCATCCTGTCACAGTCATACGCTGTAGTTCACTGAGCTCCTGAGTCATCCTTCCACAGATGTTTGTAGCAGCAGCCTGCATGCCCAGGTTTTATACACCTGTGGTTGTGACTGGCACACCTGAAGTCTGTGGTTCAGTGGAGACTGAATACTTTTGACAGTATAGTGTTTCTGAGCTGAGTCTCAGGAGAAAGTGACACAAAGCAAACAAGTCGTTCTTACGAGGGACGTCAGAGAAAAATAAGAAACGGTTTTAGAAGCAGCAACTAACTCAAACTGACGTGAACGATCAGCAGTTACACAAATGTTTAGAGTTGCTGCACAAAGACGTCACAGCAGGTAATGCTTCACATACTTTTATCTTATAGGTGGAGAAGACTGCAGTGATCACCTGAAACAGTTTTGTCTGATTGGTTTGATTTCCTTTTAATCCACTTCATGCATATGACTCATTACAAGAATGATAAAAGTAACAAAAAGAAGCTTTGACAGAAAAGTTTCCTAAAATAACATTTAGAAGTGTCTGTGAAGGTACTCAGTCATCCAGGTCATCGTAGTCAAAGGAGCTTGCAAAGAAAAGCGTCTGGACTTCTTTAAGTTGCTTGAAGACGTTTCACCTCTCATCCGAGAAGCTTCTTCAGTTCTAAGGTCAAATGGTGGAGAGTCCCAGATATAAACCTAGTGGGAGTTTCCCCCCACAGAGGGACAAAAGGACCCCTGATGATCCTCTAATCACCTGAGCCAAGGTGTGAAACTGGGTGTGGGTCCCAATCAGCCAGAGTTTCGGGTGAGTTCATTGTGAAACCTGGCCCCACCCTATCATGTGAATTCCTGAGGTCAGATGGCCCAGGATGTGAGTGGGCGTTAAGGCGTCTGGGAAGGGATCTCAAAACTGGATTATAGATGGCAGAGAGTTGGTGTCGTTGGCTCTTTCAAAGGAAGAGTACCCAGCCACTGGTACAGATATGTGGACGACACCTGGGTCAAAATCAAGACACAAGAAGTGGAATCCTTCACTGCGCACATTAACGCTGTGGATAAAAACATCAAGTTCACCAGGGAAGACACAAAGGACAACTGTTTGCCTTTCCTGGACTGCGCTGTGCACATTGAAGAGAACGGCAACCTCAACATCGAAGTTTACCGGAAGCCCACACACACGGACCAGTACCTCCTCTTTGACTCCCATCACCCTCTGGAACACAACCTTGGAGTAATCAGGACCCTACACCACCGGGCAGAACATGTTCCCTCTAAGCCTGAAGGAAAAAAGAAGGAACACACGCACATGTAAAGGAAGCACTCAAAACGTGCGGCTATCCTAAATGGGCGTTTTTAAAGTCAGCAAAGAGACACAGAAAAGAAGACCAGACACCAGCGAGGGAGGATAAGAAGGACAGACGCAACAACATTGTCATCCCCTATGTAGCCGGTGTATCAGAGACACTCAGGAGTTTTCTCCAAGCATGACATCCCGGTGTATTTCAGACCCAGCAACACACTCAGACAAAAACTGGTTCACCCGAAAGACAAAACTCCAAAACACAGACTTAACAATGTGGTGTATGCTGTACAGTGCAGCGAGGAATGCTCAGACCTCTACATTGGAGAGACCAAACAGCCACTTCACAAGCGCATGGCACAACACAGAAGAGCCACCTCCACAGGACAAGACTCAGCAGTCCATCTGCATCTTAAGGATAAAGGACACTCTTTGAGGATGCCAATGTTCACATTTTGGACAGAGAGGACAGATGGTTTGAAAGAGGAGTGAAAGAAGCATCTATGTCCACTGTGAGCGACCATCTTTGAACAGAGGCGGGGTTTACGACACCAACTCTCTGCCATCTATAATCCAGTTTTGAGATCCCTTCCCAGACGCCTTAACGCCCACTCACATCCTGGGCCATCTGACCTCAGGAATTCGCATGATAAGGTGGGGCCAGGTTTCACAATGAACTCACCCGAAACTCTGGCTGATTGGGTCCCACACCCAGTTTCCCACCTTGGCTCAGGCGATTAGAGGATCATCAGGGGTCCTTTTGTCCCTCTGTGGGGGGAAACTCCCACTAGGTTTATATCTGGGACTCTCCACCATTTGACCTTAGAACTGAAGAAGCTTCTCGGATGAGAGGTGAAACGTCTTCAAGCAACTTAAAGAAGTCCAGACGCTTTTCTTTGCAAGCTCCTTTGACAACATTTAGAAGTGTGTAGTTCTAATATAAGTGTTGTAGTTTGATCAGCAGAGACCGGAGCTGTGAGCATGATTGTGGTGAAGCTTCACTCCTGAGACTGAACTTAGGAGATGCTGTGAAATATTTAGAGAAAAGTCTGATTAGTTAAACTCAGAGGAAAACTTGTCCTGGTCAACATGAGCTTGTGCATCGTCCCCTTTACTGGGACTGGTGTCAGAGTCATGTTTAATGAGTTTTGCATTATGGAATTAATGTGTGAATATTTCTCCAGCTTTACAAAGTCTGGCACAGACCTTTTTGTCCATTGGAGAATGAAGAGAATAATCAGAGCAGGTCTGCATGAATAAAGATAAACATACACACAGTTATATAACGCTCTATGAAAGTCATTTATTCCTTTGGTTTGTGTTGTTAGGAGGGGGGTCGTGGGAGGGTCCATGTTTATATAGGCAGTGAGAGGCAGTCTGAAAATACAGATGTGACAAAGATAATGAAAATAGAAGAATCACACACGTGAATAATAAATAAATCTATAAAAAGGGTCTGACTGGTCCCCAGGAGAACCCAGAGATGGTACAGAAGCTGATTTGTTAGTGTTCCCTTTGATTGCATCCTTTCCTTAATCTTTCCTACCTCTCCTCCTTCCTTGTGTGCTTTGATATTATGTTACGGGCCCCAGCAATGTTGCCACAATAACAAAGATGAAATCAAATGCTGGTCAAGTTCAGGAGCGATGAAGACACCGTGCACTCGGTTTGCCTTCCATCTCAGCAGTGGGCAAAAGTCCCCAAAGCAACTGGGGAGCACCTGACCTGACATCAATAGTTCCACCTGTGATGTTGCTCCATGTTTCTGTCCTTCTGTACAGTCCCTGTCACAAAGTAATAGATTACAGAAATTAGTCATGTTTCCAAAATAATTTGGAGTCGTCATAGTCACTGAAAATAACAAATATACTAATGAATTAAATGATTAACATAAAAGTGGACACATGGTTGGCCCACTGCATGACCCACTGAGTCAGCAGTGGGTTGATGGTAATAACTTCTCCTCTCCCTGTGACGGCTCCTAAAGGCTACATAACTAATGCTCAGCTGGGACAAGAACTACATGTTGTGTTCAATCAGAACAAAGCAGCAAAGACAAAGATGTTTGGACCTGTGTGTGTTTGATCCTGCAGCTGGAGCAGCTGTCAGAAACCACATCTGTAATGTGGCTGACAGCTGGGACACTGTTTACATTCATACATGTTTTAGCTGCTTAGAGTTTATGCTGGAGGGGAACCTGCTCACCTTGGATATGTTTCTGGTTCTGCAGACAGTGCATCTGCTCATACTGGGACCAGTCTGCTTCATCAGGAGACTGGTCCTGTCCCCAGTGTGGAGAAAGATCCAGAGCTGGACTGCAGACAGCCAGTCAGAGCAGCTGTGTACAAAGTAAGACTGAACATCTGTCTGCTGATGGACTCATTTCTGAAACTGGACTTCTTGTTGTTGTTCAGACATTGAAGAGTTTTCTTTCTCTTTTTCTTTCTTTCAGCAGATGTTGGTCCTCAGGAGGTTTTAGATGAACATAAGATCAGTCTGAGGAGGAGATGTGAACGTGTGACTGAAGGAAGTGATGAAACAGGAAGTAGAACCCTCCTCAACACCATCTACACTGAGCTCTACATCACAGAGGGACAGAGTGAAGAGGTTCATACCCAGCATGAGGTGAGGCAGCTGGAGACAGCTTCCAAGATGGACGCCCTCCATGACGCTCCAATCAGGTGCCAGGACATCTTTAAAGCCTTACCTGACCAACAGAGACCCATCAGAGTGGTTCTGACCAACGGCGTGGCTGGTGTTGGAAAAACCTTCTCAGTGCAGAAGTTCACTCTGGACTGGGCAGAGGGCTTGGAGAACCAACATGTCAGTGTGGTGGTTCTGCTTTCATTCAGGGAGCTGAACCTGATCAGAGATGAGCAGTACAGTCTTCTGGAGCTGCTCCATGTTTTCCATCCAACATTACAGAAGGTCACAGCAGAGAAGCTGGCTGTCTCTCAGCTTTTGTTCATCTTTGATGGCCTGGATGAAAGCAGACTTTCATTGGATTTCACCAACAGGAAGCTGCTGTCTGATGTCACACAGAAGTCATCAGTCAGCCAGCTGCTGACAAACCTCATCCAGGGGAATCTGCTTCCCTCGGCTCTCGTCTGGATAACTTCCCGACCTGCAGCAGCCAATCAGATCCCTCCTACATGTGTTGACAGGCTAACAGAAGTACGAGGCTTCACTGACGCCCAGAAGGAGGAGTACTTCAGGAGGAGATTCAGTGATGAAGAGCTGTCCAGCAGAATCATCTCCCACATGAAGACATCCAGGAGCCTCCACATCATGTGTAGCATCCCAGTCTTCTGCTGGATCACTGCTACAGTTCTGGAGCACATGTTGACTACAGAGCAGAGAGGAGAGCTGCCCAAGACCCTGACTGACATGTACTCACACTTCCTGCTGGTTCAGACAAAGAGGAAGAAGAACAAGTACCACGAGGGACATGAGACGAGTCCACAGGAGCTGACGGAGGCTGACAGGGAAGTTCTTCTGAAGCTGGGGAGGCTGGCGTTTGAACATCTGGAGAAAGGAAACATCATGTTCTACCAAGAAGACCTGGAGCAGTGTGGTCTGGATGTGACGGAGGCCTCGGTGTACTCAGGAGTTTGTACAGAGATCTTCAAAAGAGAGTGTGTGATCTTCCAGAAACCAGTCTACTGCTTTGGTCATCTGAGCATTCAGGAGTTTCTGGCTGCAGTCTACATGTTCCACTGTCTCACCAGCAGGAAGACAGAGGTGCTGGAGGACTTCCTGGGGAGAGACTGGAATGAGGATGAGGAGTATGATGATGATGATGAAGATGATGATTACCAATGTATTCTGGATGATTTCCTGAGCAGAGCCATGGAGAAATCCCTCCAGAGTAAAAATGGCCACCTGGACCTGTTTGTTCGCTTCCTTCATGGCCTCTGTCTGGAGTCCAACCAGAGACTCTTAGCAGGTCTGCTGGGTCAGACAGAGATCAGTCCAGGAACCATCCAGAGTATCATCAACAACCTGAAGGAGATGAACAGTGAAGATTATGTTGATGATGATAAAATCTCTCCTGACAGAAGCATCAACATCTTCCACTGTCTGATGGAGATGAACGACCTCTCAGTACATCAGGAGATCCAAGAGTTCCTGAAGTCAGAGAACAGATCAGAGGAACTCTCTGAGATCCACTGCTCAGCTCTGGCCTTCATGCTGCAGATGTCAGAGGAGGTTCTGGATGAGTTGGACCTGCAGAAGTACAACACATCAACAGGAGGACGACAGAGACTGATTCCAGCTGTGAGGAACTGCAGAAAGGCTCGGTGAGTCCAGATGTGATCATTAACATCATTGATTAGTGTAGATCAGTAGTTTAGTTCTTCAGATACACACAGCACTAAACGACTCTCAGTAGTTTCTCAGATAAAATAATATTTTGTGTTGATCAGAAATGTGTGTGTGCACTCAGCATGATGCTGCTTTGGTAGTCGTACGCTGTGTGTTGTAGACTCACATCTACATGTAGTACCTGTGTGGTGTCATTAGGGGGCAGTATTTTAATCTGCTGCTGTTGGTCATTCAGACGCTGCTGTTAGACAGAAATAAGAATCTGTGGAGAGCTTCTTTGTAGTGAACTCTGATGTTACAGAGAACAGACAGAACTACAGACACAGAGTTTAGTGGCATAAACATGGGGAGTGAGGATGAAGGTGCTGAGGAAGACTCTGGTTCAGTGTGATGTCCTGATGAGTGACAGAGCTGTGGTTCAGAGTGAGGCTCAGAGGTGAACCAGCTGTGCTCTGCCCACAGTGGGACAAACTGAGTGAGAAGACTCTGCTGACATCTGAACATGTGTCAGATGTGTGAGCTCACGCTGATGTGACAGCAGCTCATGGATTCACTCTCATTCCTGCTGCTGCTCCTAATGTCTGACTTCATGTCCTCATTAATCACAGAGCTCATTGTTCAGTGTTTAGTTGTTGCTGCTGAAATGTCGTCCCTGTTTCCACTGATATTGATCCTGTTCAATGACACGTTTCATATCAGTGAATATGTTCTTTAGGACGTCCACTGACATGTTTAAGTGTCCTGCTGGAAATCAAACCATCCATGAAATCCATGAAAAATCCTTTTAGTGTTTCTAACTTCAGCCTCTGTCCTCTCTCTCTCTCCATCCTCCTCACTGCTTCTTTCACTGATAATCACACAAACATCGTATTCAGCTACAAAATAACACAATAACATCATCTGATCATCATTATTATAAGAGCAGGATCCATGTTTGATATCAGAGTAACACACTGCTTGGTTATGTGCAGTCATCATCAGTGACTGGGTCAAACAGAAGCTCTCTGATTGGTTGCTGACCTTGGTCACCTGTTTCTGTTGCTCTCTCTTTGCTGTCTCCATCCTCTCTCTCCTTTCTCTCCCTCTCTGTCTTTGTACGTCACTCAGGTCCAATGGAAACAGTGACCTTCACAGACCAATCAAAGACGAACTGATCCATGTCAGGTTATAACAACATATAAGTGAAATCAGATCTGATATCAGCAGCTCTGAGTTCATCATTATTGTCCAGTGATGAGATTTCTGCTCCGTTTGGTAACAGTCAGCAGGTTTTTCCTGCGTGTGGACGTGAACAGTCGTACCTGACAGCAGGTAGCAAACAGAGATCATCTTTCCAGCTGGAACTCTTCACTGAGCTCAACTCATTCAAATGTTCAAAACAGGAAACAGTCCAAATGTGTGTCTTCACTCTGACTCTGGATCAGATCTCAGTGACAGGCTGTGGACATTATGGAAGCCTAAATGTGACACCATCTTCCTCCTTCATCTGCAGATTAAAGCCAAACAAAGATTCTCATTCAAAGTCTGCAGGTCTGAGAGAGACTCAGTCGTTGTGTCATGTCAAACACAGTAAGAGGAGCTGAAGCACAGATGTGAAGAGCAGATGTTCATCAGATTATGACCTCACTCTGTTTTGTCTTCATGTACATTCAGTCTGTGTTTATAATGCAGACTTTCTGCTTTTATAATAACACATTTTATATTTTCTATCATCACAGACTGACTCAGTGTCGACTCTCAGAGGCTCACTGTGAAGTTGTGGCCTCAGCTCTGAAGTCCAACCCCTCCCATCTGACAGAGCTGGACATGAGTAAAAACAGCCTCCAGGATTCATGGATGAAGCTTCTGTGTGCTGGACTGGAGAGTCCAAACTGTCGACTGGAGGCTCTGAGGTGAGTTCACTGACTGCAGCTGTTGTTGTTTTTCTATATTTCAGGTCTTTGATGTTTGAAACTTTCTTTAGTTCCTAAATGTTCAGGATGTGTCTGGAGACAAACATGAAGAAGTTTGAGTGCTTTCAGAAAAGTTGTGTCTTTCCAAACGACTGAACAACAGTTTTTCCTTTTGGCTCCAAATACAAGTGACAGACTTGAGCAGGTTTCATTTAAAGGCTGACAGAAGTGGAGTGGTGACGGGGAGATGTTTGACAGGACAGTGTTTCAGCCTCCACAGGTTCATGTTGTGCTCCATCAGTCAGTGAAGATGAAGTCTGCACTGATGAGGCTATAGACCAGGGGTCCTCAATCCCAGTCCATGAGGGCCGGTGTCCCTGCAGGTTTTAGATCTCACCCTGGGTCAACACACCTGAATCACATGATTAGGTCATTACCAGGCCTCTGGAGAACTTCAAGACATGTTGAGAAGGTCATTTATCCATTTAAATCAGCTGTGATGGATCAAGGACACATTTAAAACCTGCAGGGACACCAGCCCTCGTGGACTGGGATTGGGGACCCCTGCTATAGAGTGTGTGAGGGATGTGAATGAGGATGATGAAGATCTGATGATAGCAGATAAAAACAGGCTGCAGAGACTTTGAGCTTGTGTGGAAACAGAGAGAAAAGAAAGACATGAATGTCAAAGCTAATGAAGGTGAAGTTAGGAGCTGTGATGATGTTCATGTATCAGAAGCTGATCTGGCTGCTACAGAGACGACCCACACAGCTGCTGTGGTGAGGTGTTTCAGCATTAACTGTACGCACAGGGCGAAGGAGGGCCTCAAGTTCAGTATTACCTAAGTCAACATCAAAGATGACCGGGGAGTGGTCAGAGAACCCAGCATTGTTTATATCCTTGATGCAAATGTCCAAGCCATATGAGAAGACCAGGTCAAGGGTATGGCCTTTAGCATCATACCCTGGCCTTGGGTTGGTTCATTAACCCACTGAATGAGGTTAAAAGATTCAGTTAATGCAAGAAAATCTTTAGATAATGGGTCGTTCTTACAGCAGACATGTATATTAAAATCACCAGTAATAAGAACACAGCCATATTGAAAAAGAACAGATCCTAAAATGTCAGCGAGTTCAGAGATGAAAGTCTTGTTGTATTTAGGCGGACGATAGACCACAACACACCGAGTAGTCAAAGAGTCAGTCGTCTCCAGTAGCTGTGCTTCAAAGCTAGGGTAGGTAGGGAGGGTAGCAGCCAAACTTTGTTTTTAAAAACCGAAGCTAAGCCACCACCTCTGCCAGTGAGCCTCGGCGAGCTAAAAAAGACACAGTCTGCAGGGAGAAGCTCAGAGAAGGGGATGAACTCACCGGGACAAGTCCACGTCTCCGTCAGGAGTAAAACGTCCAGTCCCGCGGCGAGGAAAAAGTCCTTTAAAAGAAAAGCCTTGTTCGCCAGCCACCTGGCATTAAATAAAGCCATCCGTGTGACGCTGAGGTTGTTGTGATGGATGCCACGACCGGAGGATGTTATCCAGGACCGAACAGGGAGGCAAGCCACTGGAAGGGCTGGGTAGGTTTGAAAACCAGCGGGGCAGATCCAGCGGTGGCTCAGCAGTTTAGCATCAGGGCGGCCTCTGCAGGAGGGGATAAAGCGTAGAATATCCCGGCTTGCATATGGATCATCCGTAACCTTGGCTTTGAGGTAGGCCTTAAAACAGACGCGAAAACCACTCCTTTTACCCCGTTTCCTGTAACGTTTCCTGTGCAGGTTGGAGTGAGGTAGGCAGTACATACTGGTGAGGGAGTCTGGCCATAGAGGGGTGGCATCACCCAGGGTCCAACATGGATCCGGGCGATGGGAGTAAGAGAATCGGAGATTCAAAAGCATATGTCTGTCGTAAGTTATTAGTGCACAGCCACCTAGTGAGCATAAAACCAAATGCAAAACAATAAGGAGTACTAAGCCAAGGCGCAGGCGAGGATGGCGTGCCATACACACCGGCGCCATCTTTTGGCATGATGTGAAAGTTGTGCTGACACTAAACTGCAGGACTCAGGCTGATATTATACTGATCCACACTGAGGATCTTCATGGTAAAGTCTGTGTTGTTAGTCCAAATCAGATTAATCCAGTCACACAGGATGAGAATAATGCGATGAGAGTGACGCAGGTAAAGATAAGGTTAACAGCTGTTCCTCCTTTAATGTGTAGAGTCGACAAAAAAGACTGGAGAAATGCTACATGGCTAACCTGAAGCTAACCTGAGAAACAGTACTGATGATTCCTACAAAGTGTTTAGAGTGGAGTTTGGTAGTACTGTGTGTGCACAGATGGACAAGCCACCCTCAGTAGTACTGACATGTAAGAAATGTGTCGTCATGACTACAACTAACCTAAATCTAAGTGAATAATTCTGTCTGAACCCGAACAAACTGGAAATGAAAGATATGGAAAAAAAACTCAAATAACTTCTGTGAGCGTCTCTGCTCTAAAGTGTTTCTGCCACAAAGAGCTGAAGGCCAACTTCTCCTACTGCTTCCTTTGGCCAAACCATGACATCAGAGCTAGGTGATTGGTCAGTTTCATGATGGTCCTGAAACAACATTAACGATGATGTTAATTAATTCTGATGTACAAACAGCAGCAGCACAGTAAGTCTGCATTTGTCCTGCAGTTTCAGTCCAACACTGAGAGTCTGTTACTGGAGCAGTTTGGCCCTCAGCACTTAAATGACCACCTCTGGATGTTCAGTGTTGAGAGTGTAGAGCGGTCGAGCTCCTGAGGAGCAGCCTTTAGCAGTTTAAACTGATCCAGGATCTGTTTGTTCCTCCAGCTCCCTCTGATACAGAGCTCCCCAGGATATCTGCTTTATCAAGAAAACTCTGAAAGGTTTGTCCAACAGTGCGGGAAACATTTCAGAGAATATCTCTGAAGCAGAAGCTGAACATAATTGAACAAAACCAACAACAAAAATGTTATTCATGCATACGACCAGATTAACTGAAAACACCTTCAGCTCACGTATGAACTAATAGGAAACTTTTAGCTGTTATTAACTGGGAGTCAATGAAGTGATGAATTAATGAAGTAATACTGGGGTGATGTGGTCACAAATCTCTGAATTTCTTTAAAACAGAGATTAAAGGAAAACATTTGATTAGATTTTTATTGAGACTATATTTTCTTTATCCAGACTGAGTCAAAGCTTTTTGTTCTAGAAGACAAACACATTGTGATTACTCTAATATTAGATCATGTGTTCAGCTGTTTGGAGTATGTTTCGTGTCTGAGCTGCCTGCTGTTTGTATCTAAGCTTTGATTTGACTTGAATGTCAGCAGCAGACTGATGTGACGATGAACAAATAGATTTAAGTTCTACTAACTTTTTCAATTCTTTTACGTGATTCTGTGTTGTTGGCTGTTTGTGTGGTGTGAAGGTGACTTGCTGCTGGCTGCGAGGCAAACTGCCCCCCGGGAATAATAAAGTTTATCTCGACTTTGACCTTGTTTTACAACAACAGAATGATGAGTGTGTCTGATCATGTTTGAGAGAATCTCCCTGATGAGTACAGATGTGAACGAATTAGGAATTTATCTTCATGTTTTGTTCTTTATTCAGATTGTGTGGATGCAGTTTGTCAGAAACCATCTGTGGTGATCTGGTTGCGGCTCTGAAGACCAACCCCTCCCACCTGACACATCTGGACCTGGGTGAAAACAACCTGGGGGCTTTGCATATGAAGCAGCTCAGTCTTTTCCTAGAGAGTCCAGACTGTAGATTGAACATCCTGAGGTCAGTATAGAGTAACAGCGGCACTTTCTCATAATTACATTTAACAATTTAAGCCTGAGGTTACAGTCCCACACACCAACATAAATCCTACACTAATGAGGACACACACGATCTTTCTCTTACTATTTCGGTGTGAACACAAACCTGACAATAGAAAGCAAAGCTCCTAGGCTCAGGTGTCAGGAGGTAGAGCAGCTACTAATCAGAGGGGTGGTGGTTCGATGCCCGTCTGCTCCAGTTTGCATACCTAATGTTGGGCAAGATGCATCCATCGGAGTATGAATGTGTGTGAATGTTAGATAAAAAGCACTTGTGTAGGAAAAGCATAGAAAAAAGTGCTTTGATGAGTCAGTGAATGAGGCAAGTTGTATAAATATGCTTTGAGCGCTCAGCTGGAGTATAAAAAGCTCTATATAAAAACAAGTCCATTTACCAAAGATGTAAACCAGCACAAAGAGACTTTAAAACAGTCGAAAGCTGCCTAGCTGGGGTCCCTTAAACCACCTGATAAACATTCAAGTGCATGCAAAGCTGTGCCATGGGTCCTTTACGTCACAATCTGAAAAAGGTGTTGGAGATAACATTTTGTATGACTTGATCACAAGAGTTAAGATAGTTTCTTTACAACTTTCCTCAGAACTTTCCACCCCTGACCAATCCCCTAGATGTTGTTGTTTCTGTTCAGTGGCCCTGAAACACTATCGTGTTACCGATTAATGAGAAGGTCTACATTCTGAACCCTCTTCAGCTCTGAGCAGATGATGAAACACTGAATGATTACAAGCTCACTTCGTCTAGTAAACTTACATCTTTCATTCTTTATTCAGACTGGCCAACTGCAGTCTGTCAGAGATCAGCGCTTTTGTCTCAGCACTGAGCTCCAACCCCTCCCATCTGACGGAGCTGCACCTGAGTGGAAACGACCTGCAGGATTCAGGAGTGAAGCCACTGTGGGGTTTTCTGAAGAGTCCAGAATGTCGACTTCAAATTCTGGGGTCAGTCACCACATTTTAGTTGTGCTAACAATAAACAGCAGGCTAATAAGATGCTGACCGACAGGTTTCCATTAAAGGTTGTAATTTGTATATGAAAAAGTGCTTTGGCTCAGCAGGGAGCAGCTTACAGGTAGAATCCAGCTGCTGGATGGGATCAGCATGTCATAGCTATCTACCAAACTGCTAACTGGGGGATTTCAGGCCATCTATGGATCATTCTTGCTAACTGTTTATTCAGCTTAGGCTCACAGGGCTGCAGCCTGTGCCCCAGCTGTCATAGGGCAAGAGGCGTGGTCCACCTGCACAGGTGAGCAGTCCATCACAGGGCCAACAGACAGAGAAGCACTCTCTCACATCCACACCTACAGCCAATGTAGAAGCACCAATGAACCTAAGCAGCATTTCATTGGACTGTGGGAGAACATCCAGCCTCCACAGAAAGGCCAACAAGCTTCAACCTACAACCTTCTTGCTCTAAGGCACTACTGCGAACCACTTTTCCCCATTTCAGCCCAAATCCTGCATCTTCCTGTTTCTGACTCCAGGCCAGCTCCACTAACACTTTCTCATCAGACACTGCCACCTAGTGGAGGAAGTCTTAGTTCCATTACAAGCTTCAGATTACAGTTAGTTCCTTTACAAAGAGGTGGAGGTGGTGGGGCCACAGCACCATCATCACTGAGTGCCATAGGACACTTAACCAGAGGTGGGTCGAGTAGCCAAAAATTGTACTCAAGTAAAAGTAGCATTACTTTAAAATATTATTACTCAAGTAAAAGTGAAAAGTAGTCGTCAAAAAAGTTACTCAAGTAAGAGTAAAAAAGTACTTGGTGAAAAGACTACTCAAGTAAGAGTAAAAAAGTACTTGGTGAAAAGACTACTCAAGTAGGGAGTAACTGTTTGAAATGTCAGATTTATTTTATAAATAAAAGCTATCAAACAAAAATAAATAAATATACAAACTTTAGTATTTTCAACAGGAATATGTGTAAAAACATCAACAAAATAAGGCACAACTATTCTAATGTCCAGGTTTCAGTTTTTCACAACATGAAGCTTTTTTCACCAAAACCTGCAGTAAATAATATAAACATATAAACAGTGCAAACAATTTCCAGTGACAAGATATGCTGTAAACTTTATATTCATCTTTGCTCCAAATGGCACAGCAGCCTCAGAGAAAGCAGAACGAGGCATCTTCAACATGTGTTCATACAAGGCAGCTCAGGTCACCATAAGTTGTTTGGGTGTGCATCTATTTCTGCATATTCAGCAAAAATGTGCCCTTTCTTCACTCACTGAGGAGATGGTTCAGCTTCAGCAGCAGTTTGCTCTCAAGGTTCTTTCTGTGAAGCTGTAACTGTTCAGCAGTGAACAGGAGTCCTGCATGACTGAGACGTCCTTCACAAGCTCCAGATGCAGGAAGAGCTGTGTTGATTTTGATCGACAGCTTCTTGATGTGAGGAACGCCATGCAATAGATCCACACCTCCAGTGACATGAAAGGTACCTCTCCAGCCCTGCTTCTGGCTTTCCTGACCCCATGGATCCATCATCTTCGTCGGTTAGGCTGCTGTTTGTGCTGGCCTCATCCAGCTCTGAGTCTAGGTGATGTCTGATGAAGTGGAGACCTGTGGAAAGATGTTTTCAAAAGAATCAGGTCTGGTCATTATGGCGCTGTATACACTGCCAAGCTGCAGATGTTTGGCAAGAAGATTGGATCACACTGGAGATGTTTTTACTAACTCTTGTAGAAAAACAAAATCCTGTCATTCATATCCTGCACAAACAGTTTGCAATGAAGTCCAGATCAAGTTTAAAATAAGAACGCGTGCAAGGCTAAGCAGTGCTCGCCAATAGATCCTCCTGTTTGGCTGTTACTCTGGGATCTCCTCCATACCTTCTTCATGCCCTGCAGGACGGGGCTGTGGCCCCCCCACACCCTCTAGCAGATCATTACATGAAGGAACCTTTAAAAACAAGCGCGTCCATGCTCACAGGTGTACACACGGGTGATCACACCCACAAACTACACCCTTTTTGGCTCCTACCTCAAAGCACACTGTGTTCTGTTGATCTTATGTGCTGCACAATAATGTTTAACATTTAGTATTTACTGTCATATTCCCATATATCATTGTGATGTTGTTTATTCTATTACTCTTGTTCTCTTCTGCTTGTTTTCTTTTTTCTTTCTCAACAGGTGATCCAGGTGATCGATAGATGCATTTTTTTTCTGCCCATTCTGTTGGTTTTTGTTTTTTGCCCTTCTCCCCGTCCCTCTTCTCAGCTCTTTCTCTTTCTTTCTCCCCTTCTTTCCCCCAGTCAAGTCTGTCCCGTATTCAGCAAGTGACAATAAAATAAACAATAAAAGGTGAATCAAATGGACCATTATGGCAAGGCTGGGATGGTCAGTTTGGTAAAGTAAATCCGTTGGGCATCTTTCTTTGCCTTTAGACAATAATTCTGATGCAAAAGAGCCAAACGGGACAGGCAGGAAACAAAAAGACTCTCAGCCAGGTTCCCCACAGCACTCCTTTTATTGTGGTGACATGAATATGCATAGGGTCATTAACATATAACATCTTACATAGGTATACATGTGAACAAAGAATACTGTGTGTGTGTGTGTGTGTGTGTGTGTGTGTGTGTGTGTGTGTGTGTGTGTGTGTGTGTGAGACCCCATAAAATCTTCCCTAAACCTGCTGGTCTCCAGCAGTTCATCAAACCAAAGGCACTTAGACTAAGACAGATGTAGCTACGTTCATCCTACCATAAAACACTAAGACAAGGTACGACCTCTCTCGTGCTGCCAGAGTGCTCTCTAATGCACACAAAGTTTGCAGACTATCAAGGATCAAACCTCTACCAATCTACAACTAATTACAAAACTCTAAGCATATATAAGTAGATATTTCTAAGCATAAATGACAATCAACAATACAAAACCTAACAGGTGATAGTGTGGCCTGTGTAGGTTGTCTTCAGGTTCTCTGCTTCCTCCCACAGTCCAGAAACATGCATGCTGGGTTAACTGGAGTGATTGTGAGCATAAATGTTTATCTGTCTCTGTCCTAGCTCGATGTCTACCTGGCTACATCACCGTGGTTACTGATGCTGAACCCATAACCTGGTCTGGATCAGGTTATGTTCAGAGTTTGTGTTTAAAATCGACTGAAGTGCCTCGTTTTCACTGATTCTTTCATTTACAGAAAGCTTTAAGTGTGATATAGATTCAGTCATATCTGACTAATGTCAGTGAATGAGGCCCAGCTGTAAAGGAGTTTAGGCTCCATGCATTCAGCTGGTGCTGCAGAAAAAGTAGAAATGTTTCTGTTTGGTTCTAATCTGCTGCTGAGTCTCTTTTACAAAGATGGAACTGTAGCTAGTCCTGCTCATGTAGCCAGTTAGTAAAAACCCAAGTCACCGTCAGACACAGCAGACATTTAGTGATAATCTCCCTGTATGTGGTCTTTTAGCACCTCCTAGTGGTGAACATGTGGAGTGTTGTTAGTCTGTGCTGTGTGACAGGTGTAACTATTGAGTAAGACACACTCAACATGCTGCATGCTGGTAGCTTAGCCACAGCTCAGGTGTGGAGAAGCTGAAAAAGAAGGTTTTCTATTTTGTAAGAAGGAAAAAACTGAGAGGACTGAGTTAAAGAGAGGCTGGAGAGTAACACAGAGCAGCCACAAAAGCTGCTCACACAGTTTAGACAGTTTAGCATCAAATGTTCTAGTGAGTTAGATCCCAGCTAACTAGCACACCAGCTAACTAGTACACCGGCTAACTAGTACACCGGCTAACTAGCAAGCCAGCTAAGTAGCAGACCAGCTGACTAGTGAACCGGCTAACTAGCACATTGGCTAACTAGCACACCAGCTGACTAGCAGACCAGCTGACTACCGAACCGTCTAACTAGTACACCAGCTAACTAACACACCAGTTGACTAGCGAACCGGCTAACTAGCACAGTAGCTAAATAGCGCAGCGGCTAACTAGCACACCGGCTAACTAGCAGACCAGCTAACTGCAGCCACAGGCTGAAGGACGATTAAATGTAGTGGAGATATCAGGGATAACACTGGTGTGTCTGATTCACGACAAATAAGATGAATAGATAAGTTACATATCCAGTTAGCTCCATACGTCAGTATAGCTAACATAAAGTAGCTGAAGATAAAACACAGAAAAACATGAAAGTGATTTTCCTGGCCTGGGATTTTATAAAAATATTCTGCAGTACATCAAAAACGAAAGAAAACCATTAATCAACATATGAACATTACCTCTGACGTTACAGCGGTTTTATTAGAGACACGGCTAAGCGTTTAGCATTTTGCATAATTTTAAAAAGTTTAAATTTGTTCAGTATTGAACGGCAGAAATTAGGTTTTCTTTTCAGAAGTAAGTAAAAGGAAAAAAAAAACAGCGGCCGACAGCCTGTAAATAACGGTAGACTTATGCAGAACAAGCAAGCGAATAATACCCACCCCTACTATCCTATCAGTGATCAGAGTACTGTAGTATACTTCTACTACATAAACTATACAAACTGAACGGCATTAGTGTGACTTTAAGTTACCATCAGTACAGACGAACTGATGGTAGTTGGACAAAATAAAGGCTTTGCAATTATTGTGAAGGGCTTCCGCTTAAACTAAGATCAGCTGATTACCTCATAACAAATTGTTTGCTATAGAACGCAGCCCCCACTCTTCATTAATATCATGTACTGTAACTCCCAGGTAACCATGGTTACCCAGCCACGCCCAGTAGTCTCCTGAGAGACCAACAGCTGGTGCACGGTGTAACGCCGTGGCTTTCGTAGTCTCTCCTTTTTCTACAGCTCATGTGTTCTTCTTCCAAATTAGACTTTGGTGACAAACTGGTGTGATCTCCATGTTTCCTTTGTTGGACTGTGGGCGAGTGTCAGAACTGAATGTACTGAGTAACATGTAGAGTTTAAATATGTGTCAGTTCCAGTTTTAGAGCTCTAAAGTGCAGCTATCATGTTAGGAATATGTGAGGAATAGACAGGAACACTGAGCACACTGAGGTCAGATCTTTATTTTACCACTCGCTGCATTCTTGATGTTCATGAATTCAGCAGGTTCATGATTGTCTGCAGCATCAATCTCATATTTCCATTAAAAGTGTTGAATTTGACTGATGTTCTTTATGATCTCTGGCACCAGTTCATCTGTAGGCTGAGCCCAGTCCATCCAGTTAGTGAAATGATGTTTAAAGGTCTCCTTGTTCTGTGAGCGTGCACAGATCCTGAAGCAGGAAGCCTGGGTTACAGAGAAATGATCATCACTGTGATGATGCTCATCATCTCTGACTGGGATTTGAGGTTTTGTCAAAGCAGCAAAGAAAGCCTGGCTATGTTGGACTGGGTGTGGAAGCAGCTCCCAGTTTGAGTTCAGGAGACAGACACCCTCTCTACTTTGAAGATCAGCTTCAAACTTTCCTTTTTGATAAAGCTTATAGTTCGAGCTGGATCAGGTGACCCTGAACCATCCCTTAGTTATGCTGCTATAGGCTCAGGCTGTTGGTGGACTTCCCATGATGCTCTGCTTTCTTCTCCCCTCTTTTCACTCCTGGTGCTTTTATATGTCACTACTGCATGTCCTTAACGTTTGTCTTCTGTCTCCTTAGTTTGTGTTTTGTTCTTGTCTCTCTGAGCTCATCTCTTCTCTTTCCCCTCACCCTGCAACCAGTCATGGTAGATGCTTCTCCTGGAGCCTGTTTTCACTGGGAGGATCTTTGTGTCAAAGGGAGTTCTTCTTCCCACCATCACCAAGTGCTGCTCACAGTGGATTGTCTGATGTTTGGGGCTTTCACTCTGATATTGGAGGCTGTTACCTTACTCTGTTAAACAGCTTGAGATGTTTTGTGTGTCTGCAGTCTGTCAGGCTGTCTGATCACAGAGGAAGGCTGTACTTCTCTGGCCTCAGCTCTGAGCTACAACCCCTCCCACCTGAGAGAGCTGGACCTGCGCTACAATCATCCAGGTGATTCAGGAATGAAGCTGCTGGATGATGGACTGAAGGATCCAGGCTGGAAACTGGACACTCTCAGGTATGGAGAGAATGTCTGATAGAGAAGGAAGAGCTGGAAACACATAACCGTATTGGCATTAGCTGCTAAGAATTAGTTGCTCACATTGTTTGAAACCAAAGGAAAACCGTGTCAGCATTAGCGGATAATACTAATTCACATTAAATTAGCAGTTTCTGTGACGGTGACCTACTTACTGTATTAGCATTGGCTGCTAATGGGTTTTCACCTTAATTTATCAGTAGGCGCTAACGGCTGCCTACTTAACATTTGCTGCTCACATTGTATTAAAGCTAGGCATAACGGTATTAGCATTAGGTCCTAATGAATTTTCACCTTAAATTAGCATTAGTCGCTAATAGTGAGGAGTTAATCCTTAGCATTAACTCCTTACATAGTTATAATGCAAGGCAAAAGGGCATAAGTGTTAGCTATTCACATAGTTAAAAAGGAAGGGGAAATGATGTTAGCGTTAGCAGATAATGAAAATTCACATCAAGTTAGTATTAGTCGCTAAATGACGTCATCACCTAATTTGCATAATTGATCATGCTAATCTAATTGTAACCTACGTTGTTGGAGAGAGAAATAACATCGTGGAAGAGACATAAAGTGAGTTAAAAACGTCCTAAATGCATTTAGAGTTTATTTAGAACTACAAATTAAATTTCTTTTAGCAATTATTGTTTTTTTTTAATGTCACAATTCCAACCCTGCTCCTTTACCTGGGCTTGGACCGGCAAAAGTGACCCGAAATAGGCACTCTGGTGGAGTTACTGTGTGTGTGTGTGTGTTTATAAGTAGTTTTAAACCTTGTGATCCACAAAACAGCATAAGAGTAAAAGAAGAACTGACTGCGTTACAGCACCCGCTGCTTGTTGAGAGTAAAAGCGATACGCGCTTTCACGTCTTTTTTTAGCGACTTTCTTTAGAAAAAAAGTCGCTAAGGGGTCTGAAAACTCGCTAAATATAGTGACAAAGTCGCTAAGTTGGCAACACTGGCTGTCGGCTGGACTGAAGGATCAAGGCTGGAGACTGGACACTCTCAGGTATGGAGAGTGTCCTCTGATAGAGGAGGAAGAGCTGGAAACATTTCCTGTCCTTCACTTCCTGTTTGTTTCCTGCAGATGAGACACGAACAATCACACATGCAGGAATATTTTCACGCACAGACACACTAAAACTAATTTGAGGTGAATTAGCATTATCCGCTTATGCTAACAATATTTTTTCTTACTTTTTAACAATACGCCATTAGTGGCTAATTCTAATTTGAGATGAAAAACCATTAACAGCTAATGTTCATACTGTTTGCTTTGTAAGAATGACAGAAGGTGATGTGAATTAGCATTATCCGATAATGGTAACTCTTTTCCCCTGCATTATAATGATGTCAGGAGTCAATGCTAAGTAGGCTGCCATTAGCAGCTAAAGGTAATTTGAGGTGAATAAGCACTAGTAGCTAATGCCAATACCATTTTCTCTTGTGTTATAATGATGTGACCTTAATGCTAAATAGGCTGCCATGAGTAACTCTTTTCCCTTGCATTGTAATGATATAAAGGGTCTATGCTAAGTAGGCTCCTATTAGCAGCTAAAGCTAATTTGAGGTGAATAAACATTAGTAGCTAACGCTATTACCCTTTTTTCTTGTGTTCTAATAATGTGAGACGTTAATATTGTTCCCAAACAACAGAATGAGAATGAAATATTGATTCTAACAGGGCCCATAAACAGCATTAGCTTAGCAGCATTAGCTTATCAGAGTTTCTATGATGGTCACACAAATTCTTAGCAGAGCAAAGTGGCCTACTTAGCAATAGCTGCTCAAGTTGTAGAAAGCAAGGGAAAACAGTATTAGCATTAGCTGCTAAATGTGCACTTGAGAACAAATTTATTGTAAATTCAGCTGTGAATGTAGAGTTTAAGCTTCCATTTCCAAATGTTAGTTGCTCCTGTCTGCGTCTTTGTCACACACACAGACTGAAATGATTCACAGCCTTGTTTCATACTTCTGTCACTATCACTGTGGACATACAGCATGGGAAACATACACATGGCTTACACTTTATTAGGTACAAATTAGCATTAGCTAGTAATGGCAGTCTACTTAGCATTAAATCCTTACATCGTTATAATGCAAAGGAAAATAGTTAGCATTATCTGGTAATGCTAATTCACATCAAATTAGCAATAGTTATTAACGGTAACACACATCACATTGTTAAAATGGAAGGAAAAATAGTATAAGCATTAGCTACTCATATTGTTAAAATGTAAGAAAAACATTGTTAGCATTAGCGGATTAATTAGTATTACCTAATAACGGCAAACTACTTAGCATTAGCTGCTCACATTGTTAGAAATCAAGACAATATGGTATTAGCATTAGTTGCATATTTATCTAAAATTAGCATTAGCCACTAATAGTAGCCTATTTAGCATAAACTTCTTAATGCTAAATTAAGTTAAGTAATGCTAAATTGGCTTAACTGAAATGAAAGTAGTGTTAGCATTAGCTGCTGATATTGTTAAAAAGTAATAAGAAGTAAGACAAAACATTGCTAGCAGTAGCGGATAATGCTAACAAACATCAAATTAGCATTACCTAATAATGGCCGCCTTCTTAGCATAAACTGCTCATATTGTTTTAATTCAAGGGAAAAGAGTTGGCAAAAACATTGTTAGCATTAGTGGATAATGCTTATTCACCTAAATTAGCATTAGCTAATTATGGCTACGTACCTAGCATTAACTACTGATATTGATTTAAAGCAAGAAAATACGGTATTAGCATTAGCTTCTAATGCTTTTTCATCTTAAATTAGAACTAGCCACTAATGGCATCCTATTTAGCATTAACTCTTCATATCGCAGGGGAAAACTCAAAATTGAATAAAAAAAGTGTTCACATTAGCTACTCGTATTGTTAAAGAGTAAGAAAAAACATTGTTAGCATAAGCGGATAATGCTAATACACCTCAAATTAGTATTAGCTCATTACGGCAACCTACTTAGCATTAGCTGGTCACATTGTTATAAAGCAAGAAAATATGGTATTAGGATTAGCTGCCAATTCCTATTCATCTAAAATTAGCATTAGCCACTAATGGCAGTCTACTTAGCATTAATTGCTCACTAATATAACGCTAATTCACATCAAATTAGCATTAGCAGCTAACATCAGCCAACCTAGAACTAGCTGTAAACATTGTTAAAAGGGAAGGGAAAACGATATTAGCATTAGCTGGTAATAATTATTCACCACTAATTAGAATTAGCCACTAATGGCAGCATACTTAGCATTAACTCCTCACATTGTTAAAAAGTAAATGTTAACATTAGTGGATAATGCTAATTCACGTCAAATTAGCATTAGTTAATAATGACAGTCTATTTAGCATTAGCAGATAATGTTGACCTTGGCCCACTGGAAAAGTTCAGAACTAAAGATTTAGGAGTGTTTCTTGATAGCTCTTTCTCATTTGAGAAACAAATAAATTCTGTTATTAAAACCAGCTGTAAGGTTTATAGTGTTGATTGTCATTTATGCTTAGAAATATTTACTCATATATGCTTAAAGTTTTATAATCGATTGCATAATGATAGAGGTTTGATCCTTAGCAGTCTGTAAAGACTCTGTGTGCCTTCCAGAGTGCTCTGGCATGCACACACAACTTGGGGTCATGAGAGAGGTCGTACCCTCTCTTGCTGATTTATGGTATAGGAGGACACCTACTCTGTGTCTGGATAAGTATAAGAGGCCTTTGTTAGGGGGACCGCTGGACTCTTAGCACCAGCTTTGGGGTCACAGGGTCACATCTGGAACACACACCTACACTATGCACAGACTGGTACTCTTTGTTCATACCTGTGTAAGACGTCATAATGAACTTGTGCATATTCATGTAAGCTCAATAAAGAGCAGTGTTACGAGGGAGCAGACGAGAGCGACTGAGGTCAAGTGAAGGAACGGCGCTGTCACAGTTCTCTCCCTCATCAATTGTCTGGTTCCAGCGGTGGGTCTGTGCTAGACGACCCATCACCAGCTTTTTCCACTGGTTACCAGTACGTGGTAGAATCCACTTCCAGATCTGGTTGTCTTTAAATCTGTGAATGGATTGGCTCCATCTTATCTCTCTTTAACAAAAGAATCCAAGTGGAGCCCTCAGGTCTGCAGATAAGCAGCTTCTGACCAGAACTAGACGTAAAAACAGAGGTGAGCTTTATCGATGGCTGCAGCCAAACTCTGGAACAGTCGCCCTTCACATCAGGTCGTCACCAACACTGGACATTTTTAAAAGCCGGTTGGAAACACATTTGTACTCTGTAGCTTTCAATCCTGACCAGTCTTTATAGTCATTACTGTGTATGTTTCCTATTTTCTCTCTACTCTGTGCAGCACTTTGGCTCAAGCTGTTTTTAAATGTGCTGATAAATAAATGTAGATTTCTTTGAATAAAACAGTGGAGCCGAGCTTTGAGCTCAGTGTGTAACAGTGTGTGTGTGAGAGCCATGTAATGTCCATGTGTGCATGCTGACTGTGCTGCTCTGACCCCCCTCCTCCTTTCAGGGTGGAGCCTGCTGGAGTCCGATGGTTGAGACCAGGTCTGAGGAAGTGTAAGTGTGTTTTTAATGGGATTCATGAAAACAAAGCAGCACACATTCAACCATCTTCATCATGTCAGGAGTCATCATCAAAGTGTCAATCAATGAACAGATGATGGATCAATAACTGCAGCTGGATTGTGTTTGTTCTCTCCATCAGATTCCTGTCAACTCACAATCGACACAAACACAGTGCACACAGAGCTCCAACTGTCTGACAACAACAGGAAGGTGACACGTGTGTGGGAGGTTCAGTCATATCCTGATCATCCAGACAGATTTGATGGTTTTTATCCTCAGCTGCTGTGTAGAAATGGTCTGACTGGTCGCTGTTACTGGGAGGTCGAGTGGAGAGGAGGCGTTGAGATATCAGTGAGTTACAGAAGCATCAGAAGGAAAGGAAATGGTGAAGACTGTGTGTTTGGATACAATGATCAGTCCTGGAGTCTGAGGTGCACTAATGATGGTCCTCATTCTGTCAGGCACAATAACAGTCGAACATCCGTCTCCTCCTCCTCCTCCTCTGTCTCTAACAGAGCAGCAGTGTATGTGGACTGTCCTGCTGGCACTCTGTCCTTCTACAGAGTCTCCTCTGACACTCTGATCCACCTCCACACCTTCAACACCACATTCACTCAAACTCTTTATCCTGGGTTTATGTTCTGGTCTCCTGGTGCCTCAGTGTCCCTGTGCTGAGTGGAGTGTAAAGAGTGTCTCCTGTTACAGAAACACTCTGACTGTTGAACAGATAGTTCAGTCTGTACATGTCTGTCTCTTTCACTCACAAACACGTTTTCACATTCATGGATTCAATCAGTTGATGTTTGAAACTCTTCTAAATGATTCCTTGTAAACTTCTTCCTCTTCAGTCCTTTCAGTCCTTTCACCAGCTCTCACACAACATCAGCACCAATGATCCACGTCCTCATAAACCTCTGAATCAGGTCCTGAAGCAGTGACGTCCTGAGTGAAGACCTCACTGATCACATGACTCTGGTCACCTGACTCAGTGTTTCTGAAGCAGTGTGCTGGGTTTTTAAAAATCCGTGGCTGCTGCCTGATGTTGGGCCCACAGAGGAAGACGACTCACTCGCTCTTCTTCACTTCCTCCTTAAACATGTGGAAGGAGAGCAAAGTGCTGCCAGACTCTTATTTCTGACAGGAACAGAAGAAACCACAGCAAACTGTTGCAGTTCTTCATCTTCATCACAATCTGTTTATTTCTGATGGTGTCTTCAGTCTGAGGTTTGAAGTTTCCATGTCTGTGTGATGTGAAGGCTGCTGGTTAAACTGGGACTCACTGAGTGCTCATAGAGATGCTCCATGAGTCCCAGTACAGACTACAAACATGGTGGAAACTTAGCTTTGATATCCACACACTCTGCACGTCTGTGAGTAACTGTGATGAAGATGTGCAGAGATCTGTGTCCAAACAGGAGAAAGACTGTAAAGACTCTGTGCTTCTAACAGCCTCTGTTAACATATGTGAGGCTGTTTGTTGTTGTTGCCATGGAGCTTTGCACTGTTTGGGTCAGCAGGTCATGTGATCAGGTTTGTTCTGCTGGACGATGGTTCAGTGTCGGGTTTGTTTGCATTCATCAATAAATATCTAAATCAATCAAAGACTCCATGTTTGTTCTTTCATCATGTGACCTCTGCTCATCCATCTCTGTGTGTATCAGGATACATTTGGTTCATAATACACAGAAGAATCAGAGTTATTACCTGTAATAAATGTGAAAGATTCCTGCAGTGATAACCAGGCAGGACTGAAACACATCCAAGCTGTCACCACGGTAACAGCACCGCCCATCCACAGGTGAGGGGAGGAGCAAAAAGAGGGACTGTCACCATTTTATACTAAAAACACTCAACTAATGTTTCTAACATGAAACAAATAAGCCCACATTAATGTGAGTGTTTATTAAATAATAATAATGATGATTTCCTCCTGATCTCATTTCCACAGCACAGAAAACTGTGGTGTATATTGAGGTGGAGGGTGTGGTCTGTGGCTCAGGTGTAGAGTGAGGGTGGGGTGCACCACAGCAGCATGCTGGGACTGCTGAGGGTGGAGGAGGGAGTGATGATGACAACCCCTCCTAACTACAGTTTTATCAGTGAGGCCAGGGTGAGCAGGAGAGGAGGAGGGGTTGCTGTCTTATTTAATGAATCATTTCAATGTAAGCAGCTATCTCCTGGAAGTTTTCAGTCTTTTGAATATGTGGCTTTACAGCTGAAGGCCCCATCCAAAGTTGTGTTTCTTAATGTTTACAGGCCTCCCAAATACTGCACAGACTTTTTTAATGACCTCAGTGAACTGCTGTCTGTGATCTGTGTTGATTTTGACTGTGTAATTATTGCTGGGGATTTTAACATTCATGTGGACAACCCTCAGGACAAAGGGACTAAAGACCTGAGTAACACTCTGGGCAACTTTGGGCTGACTCAGCATGTAACAGAGGCCACACATAATAGAGGACACACTCTTGACCTACTGATCTCCAAAGGCCTGAGCATTTCAAAGGTTACTGTGTCTGATGTGGGCGTGTCTGATCATTACTGTGTTTTCTTTGAAAGTAAAATCTCAGCCCACACAAATATATCAACAACAGTGATCACAAAACGGTGTATAACTGAACACAGTAGTGCAATTTTTAACCAGGTCTTCCCATTAACACCTGACCTGTCCAGAGGGTCAGTCAATGAGCTCGTCAATAGCTTCAATGCTAACATGTTAAATGTAATGGACACTATTGCTCCCATTAAGGTGAAGGTTATCTCTGGAAGGAAAAAGTCTCCATGGAGAAACTCCACACTGGTGAAAAAAGAAAAAAGAGAGTGTAGGAAAGCTGAGCGCAGATGGAGAAAAACAAACCTCCAGGTTCATTATGACATTTATAAAGAGAAACTTCACAATTATAATTTACAACTGAGGAGTGCAAGGAGGTCCTACTTCTCTGACATCATCACTAAAAACAGCCATAATGCTCGGGTCTTATTTTCTACAGTTGACAGGCTAACAAACCCTCCTGTGTCAGTGGCAGCTGAACTTCATTCGACCATGGCCTGCAATGACTTTGCCAAATTCTTCACAGAAAAAATCCAAAAAATTAGACAAGCAATTGGTACATCAACAGCAGATCCAGGATATGTACTGTGTCCACCAAAAAACTGTTTAAACACCATGAAACAGTTTCAACCTATTAACAGCAAAGACCTGGAGGACATCTTAGGTCAACTGAACTCCTCCTCCTGCTGTTTAGATGTCCTGCCAACAGGTTTTTTCAAAAAGGTCTCAAAGACTTTAGAGTCAGACCTGTTACAGATCGTCAACTTTTCTTTATTATCAGGTGTGTTTCCAGAATCACTAAAAACTGCTGTAATCAAACCTATACTGAAAAAGGACAATCTTGACAAGACACAAATGAACAACTACAGGCCGATCTCAAATCTCCCGTTTTTAAGTAAGATCATTGAAAAAGCAGTTTCTCAACAGCTCAGTTACTTCTTAAAACAGAATAATTGCTACGATGCCTTCCAGTCAGGTTTTAGACAGAACCACAGCACTGAAACCGCTCTGACCAAAGTGTTCAATGACATATGTCTGAATACAGACAGTGGAAAAATGTCAGTCCTAGTTTTACTGGATCTCAGTGCAGCATTTGATACAGTTGACCACAACATATTACTCAAACGACTGGAGAACTGGGCAGGTCTTTCAGGAACTGTACTAAACTGGTTCAAAACATACGTAGAAAACAGGAAATACTTTGTATCAATAGGTAACTTCACATCTGAGCAGACAAGTATCACATGTGGAGTTCCCCAAGGTTCCATCTTGGGACCCCTTCTGTTTAACATCTACATGCTCCCACTGGCACAGATAATAAAGAACAACAAAATAAACTATCACAGCTATGCAGATGACACACAAATATATATCACAATGTCACCAGGAGACCGAGGCCCTGTACAGGCTCTTGGTAAATGCATTGAGGAAATCAATGACTGGTTGTGCCACAATTTTCTCCAGCTAAACAAAAACAAAACTGAGGTAATAGTCTTTGGCGCCAAAGAAAAACGATTACAGGTCACCAGAGAACTTCAATCTATACATCTAAAAACCACAAACCAGGCGAGAAATTTGGGTGTAGTGATGGATGCAGACCTAAACTTAGAAAAACACATTAAGACAATAACAAAGTCAGCTTACTATCACCTCAAGAATATATCAAGGATAAAAGATCTGATGTCTCAACAGGACCTGGAAAAACTAGTCCATGCATTCATCTTTAGTAGGCTTGATTACTGTAACAGCATCTTTACAGGTCTACCTAAAAAAATCAGTCAGACAACTACAGCTCATTCAGAACTCTGCTGCTCGAGTCCTCACTAAGACCAAAAAAGTGGACCACATCAGTCCAGCTCTGAGGTCTTTACACTGGCTGCCTGTCCGTCAGAGGATAGACTTTAAAGTCCTGATGCTGGTCTATAAAGCTCTGAATGGTTTAGGACCAAAATACATCAGTGACCTCCTGACCCAGTATGAACCTTCCAGATCCCTCAGGTCATCTGGATCCGGTCTTTTATCAGTTCCCAGAGTCAGAACCAGACACTGAGAAGCTGCTTTTATGCTCCTTATATCTGGAACAAACTCCCAGAAAGCCTCAGATCAGCTGAAACACTCAGTTTATTTAAATCCAGGTTGAAGACTCACCTGTTCTCAGCTGCATTTGAATAAAGCACCAAATCCACACTTTAAGCTTAAATTTCAAAACTTACATTTAACTACTGATTTTATCTACTGTTCTGATTTTATCTGTTTTGATTTTATATACTGTTTTGTTTGTTTGTTTGTTTGTTTGTTAATTAGTTAGTTAGTTTATTTGCTTGTTTTAATCAATTTTAAATCCTGCTTTTTATTTGTTCTTGTTTCTAATGTCTCTGTAAAGCACTTTGAATCACCTTGTTGTTGAATTGTGCTATACAAATAAACTTGCCTTGCCTTGCCTTGCCTTGCCTTGCCTTGCCTTGCCTTACACGTCACTACCATGTGATTTTGGAAATGTATAAATATACGGACAACAGGCTCTTCCGCGGCGTTTAGGGAGCTCTATAGCATTCAATAACAGGACCCTGCACATCAATTCTCGACGCGAGGGGCGTACCCGGCGTGTCCATAAGTGACGCAGAGGGAGCCTGACCATGCGTCACACATTTGACGAGTTAGGAGTGAGAAGGTGCTGACAGGATGGAAATGTTCCACTGCTGCAGTCACAGCACTCAGTGTCTGTGGAGGCTGTTCCTATGACAACAACAGCATCACATCAACCTCTGTGGATCAGTGTGACAGACTGACACACACCAAGAAGCTTTGCTGTGCACACAAACAGCAACACAAAGACTCAGTCAGGACCTGCTGATAGATCAGTGTTTGTCTGTGATGTCTCTCACACTGCGTCCAAACATGGCTCTGTTTTACCCCGAGCTGCTCAGTGCACACAAACCTGGGGGGCCACCCGGCCCATCAGCCATCACATCTGCCCTCACTGATGCAGTGAGTCATCATAGTCATCAATCTAATTCTAATGAATAATAAACAGGTGTCAGATAATCCTGTTTGTAGTTGTGTTCATGTACATTTGTGTTTCTACATGAGACACTTTGCACCTTTACTGTGGATCAAAAGCATCAAGCTGCAGGAAGTGGAGGTGAAGATGAGCCTGAATGGTCACAGCGGACATTTCTACATGATGCAGTTAAATGCTGCTGTTTCTTCATGTGTGTGTTGCTGTTTGAATGCAACAAACAGTAAATGTGATCAGCTTCATTCAGAAACAGAAAGCTAACATGTTTGCTGATGTCCGGTCCGGGTTCACAGCTGCTGTGTCTCTGGGCTCTCTCACAGCTGTGTCCTACAGAGGAAACACAGTCCAGTCCCTCCAGAGGTTCACAGACTGGACCTGATGTTACTGTGCAGGCTGCCTTTACCTGCAGACCAGAACCTGCCAACAGAAAGAGACTCAACATGTTTCATGTGTTTGTCAGTGTTTCATTTGTGATTTCTGACTGAAAACAGCTCATTATGACCTGAACTTTAGGAAACATGATTATCTTTCATTAGTTATTAGCTTCACAATCAAAATCTGCTTTTCAGCCCTCAAACATTTCCAGTTGCTGTTAAACAGAGCAGGAACTTCTCACACATCCTTTCCAAACATCCTGCTTTTAGTTTGGATGCTGACATCATTTGACTTTGGAAACAGAAACTACCAGGGTCACATGATCAGTCTGGCTCTAAGCTGGAACTGATGCACAAATTGATCTGAGACCTCTCAGTCCGTTCTGTCCTGGGTTACAGGGACGTCTTTCCTGACTCAGCCAAGTCCTTCACTCGTGTCTCTGCAGCTGTTCGGCCTCTTTAGACACATCTTTCACCAGTTTTCTTTCCAAAGTCTTTGAATCTTTGCTTCCTGCCTCTGCCAGGTCTGTGTGTAGAAGCATGTGTGTTACTGTTTGACGTCTGTTCATGAATCCTGCCATGTTTAGTTCAATATAGTGACGTGCTGATCTTTACCATGTTGTTCTGTAGTTGTGATCCCTCTGGATTCAAATGATGAACAGATCAGTCCTGTGTGTCCATGGAGCTGACAAGTGTCACCCTGACACAACTCTGAAAGCACATGAAGGAAAAGCTTCACCAACAACTTTTCCTTCATCTAACTGCACATTTGTTTCTGTCTGTGTACAAACTGATGTCTGTCCCACTTCAGACTGGATTCAGCTTCTTCAGGTCAAACCTTCTTGCATTCACTGCAAGTGGAGTACTTTTCTATGCTGTGGTGTGCTGGGGGAGCAGCACAGCAAAGAAGGATCATCCAGGCTGGAGAAACTGATCAGGAAGGCTGGCTCTGTGGTCGGCATGAAGCTGGACACTCTGGTGACAGTGGCAGAGAAAAGGACACTAAAGAAACTGATGGACATTATGAACAATGCTGGGCATCCTCTGCACACGGCTTTAACAACCAGAAGAGTCTGTTCAGTGACAGGTTGCTTCTCCCCAAGACAAGAACTAACAGACTTAAAAACTCCTTTGTCCCACACGCCATCAGACTGTTTAACTCCTCTCTGGAGGGGAGAGGGAGGGGAGACAGGAGGACAAAGGAGGGGGGAACAACTAAGCTGTAGTGCCTCTTCACCTCACTGTACAATACCTTGTGCAATACTTTTTGTAAATAGTCAACAGTGCAATAGACTCAATACTTGAAATGTGCAATTCACTTGTATTTTTATTTTTATTCCTATTTATCCCCTTCGTATATTTTATTTATATTTGTCTCTGTATTTATATATGTGTGTGTGTGTGTGTGTGTGTGTGTGTGTGTGTGTGTGTGTGTGTGTGTGTGTGTATATATATATATATATATATAACAGTTCTGTAACTGTAACTTCGGTCGTTGCTGTGCTTTTTGGAAGTCGAATTTCCCAGAGGAACCCACCCGAGGGATTAATAAAGTTCTATCTTATCTTATCTTAAAAACAGAAAAGTCGTCTGACTCTCAGACTGAGTCCGAGTAAAGTTCACGTGCTGACATACAATGTCAGGGTTGTCACTCAAACACAGTAATGTATCACACACATACTTTCATACTGTTCTTAAAAGTAATGCATTATCTTCATCAGTTACTGGTTGCAGAAAGTCCTCTCCCCTGCAGCCGACCTTGCTGAGCCTGGTTAGTGAACCGAATCAGTGCTTCTTCCATGTTTGTTGCAGCCTCTAACATGACGACATGTTCAGCAGATGTCTCTGATATGGAGAACACACTTCAACATCTGCAGCAGATTTGGGATTTTTGTGTCTTTTGTTGCTTGATAATCTTGTGAGAAGTGTTTGATGAAGCGAACACAGACAGTAGATACAGAAGCACTGAGAACAGAGTGGAGGGTAACCCAAAGACACAAGCACAGCTTTATTTACACAGCACCAAATCACAACAACAGTCGACTCAAGGCGCTTTATATCGTACAGTCGACCCTACAATAAACCATACAGAGAAAAACCCAACGACCAGGCTACTAGTTACTGAAAGACTGCTTGTGCTTAAAGTGCTTTAGCACTCTTTGGCAGTATTGTAGACAATGTTAAACTTATTCATCTCATCGGCCTCTGACGACCTGTTTGCTGCTGCCTGCCATCTCACTGCGTCCTGTCGGCGCTCTGTGTCCACGTCTTTGTGTGGAATCTGTTTACCTGCTCTCATTTACTGTTTTTGTCACGGTTGATGATGGCCAACCGTGGGGATGCGAGGAAGGAGGACCCAAATGCTCTGTGATGAAGACAGTGCGTTTATTTACAGTGAGGTAAATAACCAGTACACAATAAATCCCCGCAGCTCCCTGGACTCCCGTGTCTCACTCAAACGTCTGTGCTCTCCGCTCCCGTGTTTCCTGTGCATGCTGTCCTGTTCTGCTCCTCCTGCAGGGAAACAGCAGAGGCAGCCATCAACACAACTCCCACGGGCATACACGACCTGCACGACACTACACTAGACACCAGAGGTGTGGACTCGAGTCACGTGACTTGGACTCAAGTCACATGACTTGGACTCGAGTCATTCATTTTATGACTTTAGACTTGACTTGAAAAAAGGTTGTAAGACTTGTGACTTGACTTGAACCTGTTTACTTGAAAAGACTTGATATTTTACCCAAATCTAAAATTTAACATACATATCATATAAAAAGTGCGGACCATTAGTTCTCTTCATTCATTCTTACCACACTCCGTACGTATGTGAGCGTGAGCTGTAGCACAGCCAATCAAATTAACCAGATTTAAAAAAACGCTCGAGCCAAAAATGCTCCCAAGAGTAATTTCTTTCAGGTACATAAACTACGAAGTAGTCAACAAAAAACAAAATGCAACATACAAAACATGCAAGAAGAGAATCACAGACGGAGATGGAACAACTTCCTACTTGGTCCGACATTTGAAGTTGCATAAAGAACGGTAGGTGCTGCCTTTTTTAGCTACGATGAGATAGCGACTTAGCTAACTTCATCTTATTAGCAGATGTTCTCCGGGCTACGTTGATGACACTGTTTGGCTTTAACATGTATGATATGTTTGTCATGCTATTTTAAATCCGGTCCTACGAGCGCATCCAACAATAACGTGCAACTTGTTAGCTCAGAATTGAATTGAATGGTGAGCAGGGTCCGTTTCAGAAAGTGGGTTTTGTAGCTGTACTCAGGGAAGAGAGTTTCTCCCCGTCTCCTCCCCATCATGGTTTAGACTGACAAATATTTATTTTGCATAATGTCTGAGCCAGGGAAATGTTGTTTTGGTTAGAAAATCTGGCCCACCTCAGTGTGTAATTGAGTAGTCCTGCTATACATGGCCTTTTTCTTCTGTCTTTTATGTCAATACATCAAATAAAATACAAATTGACTACGATGACCTGGATGACTGAGAACCTTCACAGACATGTTGTATATATGAAATTTATGGGGGACCACAAGAACCAGGCGCATCGAAATAAAGAATTCTGTGCTTAAATCATGAATTGCAGAATAAATTTGTAAATTCATTTTTGAATTCCATGTTAAAAAAATGATTTTTAAAATGGTGATTCCACTCCTCATTTCAATCCCTTCACTGTTGATCACAGATTAGCTCAGGGATTAACATTTGGATTAGCAGCTGGATTTGCAACTTTATTTTAAAAATCCTGCTGCATGTAAAGAGCTCTCTGACCGGTTGGACAGACACAGGCCGGCTGCCTGGATTTCTCCTCACTTCTTGTTTGTGCTGACAGCTTTGCCCTGCTTAGAAGTGTGTGTGTACAAAGGCCGCTCAGCCTCAGGATTTACACTCGGCCCGACACGCATGTGAAGAACAAAGAGACCCTGCAGCAAAGCAGAACCTCTGGCTGTGTGCCTGTTTATTATTTCAGTATAGATGATGGAATATGACCAGTCTGGTGTCAGCCTGCTCCTCTGACAGCGCCTCTCTGTGCTGCCCCCTGCTGGCTCTGGTCATTACTGACTGAGTCCTTGCTGCCACTTTATTAGGTACAGCTTGCTAACACAGGCTCAGACCTGCTTTGAATCTTCATGGCTCAGATTCAGCGAGGTGCTGGAAACATCCCTCAGAGTCATGTGATCAGTGACGTCTGCTTCAGCACCGACAGATAAATAAATAAATAAATACATTTGTATTTCTATAGCACCTTTCAAGACAGAATCACAAAGTGCTGCACATAAGATTACAAGTCATAAAAAGATTTAAAAAGAGAAAATAAAACAGGCAAAAAAATTAACCAAAGCAGTTTTAAAAAGGTGAGTTTTGAGTTGTTTTTTAAAAACAGCTACTGAGTCCACAGTTCTTAATGTTTGGGGGAGAGAGTTCCACAGTCTCGGGGCCACAGTGGCAAAAGCTCTACCACCCTTAGTCCTCCTCTTAGTATTTTTTAAAGCAAGTAAGCCCTGATCAGATGACCTCAAAGACCTGCTGGGGACATCGGGCTGTAGCAGATCAAAGATGTAGGCTGGTGCCAGTCCGTGCACAGCTCTGTAGGTCAAGACCAGGATCTTAAAATTGACTCTAAATTTAACAGGAAGCCAGTGTAACTGAGATAATAACGGTGTCACATGTGAGTACTTGGAGGATTTTGTCAAAAGCCTCGCTGCAGCGTTTTGCACAACCTGCAGACGATCCAGAGAACCTTTGCTTAGACACACCAGGAGACACCAGGAGATGCCGGACTAGAGCAGATACTGAAGGACCCGTCCCATCCTGGCAACAAACTGTTCCAACTCCTGCAATCTGGTAGAAGGTTCAGCATCATCCGGGCAAGGACAGAGAGACTCAAGAGGAGCTTCTGTCCCCAAGCCATCCACACACACCCGCCCTCTCACATCATCTATAACTGACTGAGACAGGACTCTCTTCCAGACACTAAACCAAGGCACAATGTACATTTCAAATGTACATTTGAAATGTACATTGTGTACCCCCCCCATTTTTGCACATGTCGAGGAGCGTGTCAGGCTACATTTCACTGTGTGTTATACTTGTATAACTATGCATGTGACAAATAAAGAACCTTGAACATAAACAGCAAATTACAATAATCCAAGCGTGACGAAATAAATGCATGTATAGCAATCTCCAGTTCAGAGCGAGATAAAATCGGGCTTAGCTTAACCACATTTCTTAAATGATAAAAACAAGACCGAGCCAGAGATTTCACATGCCCATCCAATGTGAGACTCGAGTCAAAGGTGACACCTAAATTCCTGATAGAGGATTTAACACAGAGTGAGAGAGGACCGAGGGCTTTCACTATCTGCGATAGAAACCTATCAGGGGCGCATACGAGGACTTCGGGTTTCCCCTCGCTGAGTTGGAGGAAATTTGCAGCCATCCAACGTTTGATCGAATCTAAGCAATCCTTCAGACGCTGAAGCTTAGATAAATCCTGGGGCTTAAAAGAAACGTACAACTGTGTTTGGGGAGTGCGACTGTGTGTGCAGTGTCTATTTGTGTCTGTCTACACGTTGGGTGAGTGCCGAGTATTTGGTGGTGCATATGGGGGTGGGAATGCACGTCTGTGTTTGCGTGTGCCTGTTCGTCTGTGTCTATATGTCAGGTTGGGTCTTAGACTCGACCTCTCTGGGAACATCTCAGGCCCTCTAAAGTACGGAGGCCTATCCCCCCTCACCACACTCCCTGCCGGTGGCTGATGCCCTCAGACGTTGGTGTGTTGGTGGTCCTTGTCGTCTGGGGCTGGGCGCTCATGTATGTACCGGCTCACTCCTGGTGGCCGATTGGCGGGGCCTGGCGCCTGTGGCCCGGCTGGGCTCCTTCCGGGGGGTGGGATGCCCTCAGGCCTCTGGCCTCTGGGCCTGAAGCTCGGTCCTCTCTGGCACAGCTGGCTGCCGGCAGAGCCCGCGGGCACGCCACTGCAACCCCCTCTGGCCTCTGCTCCGTAGCTGTGGGGTGACCTCTCCTTTGGAGCTCTACTCAGCTCTTCCCAGGAGGGTGGCACGGTTCCCCCCCTTTGGTGGTCCTCCTCGGGTCCTCGTACTCTGGGGCCTCTGGATATCTGGGGCCTGGATCTCCTCCATACCTTCTTCATACCCTGGTGGACGGGGCTGTGGCCCCCCCACACTCCCTAGCAGATCATTACATGGAGAAACCTTTGGAATGCAAGCATGCTGATCCACACAGGTATGCACACAGGTGTTCACACGAGTGTTCACAGACGCGGACTACAGCTTTCTTGGCTGCTGCCTCAAAGCACACTGTGCGCTGTCTATCTTGCGTGCTGCACAATATCGTTTAATATTTAGTATCTACTGCTAGCTAGTTTATTGTGATGGTGCTGTTTTTTTATTATGTTGCTCTTTGTTGTTTGCTTTCTCTTCTGCTTTTTTTCTCCATACAGGTGATCCAGGTGTTTTGTTTCTTTTTCTTTCTTTCTTCCCCTCCTTCTCACCGTCTCTTCTCCCCTTTGGTTTTCTTTCTCTCCCTCTCTTTCATTCTTTCCCCCTGTCCTATCCCACAGTCATGTCTGTCCCGTTTGTAGCAACTGAAAATAAAATAAATTCATAATTATAATAAAGGTCAATCAAATGGACCAATATGGCAAGGCCATGATGATCCACTTGGTAAAATAAATCCGCTTGGCATCTTTCTTGGCCTTAAGACAACAATTCTGATGGCTATAGATCCAAACGGGACACAAAAAAAATAAAATAAAATAAAAAAGAAACGTACAAGTGAATATCATCAGCATAACAGTGATAAGAAATGTCCTCAAAAGAGCCCATTATATGCTGGAGGCGGAGAAGATAAATTAAAAACAATAAAGGCCCCAAAACTGACCCTTGAGGGACACCATAAGTAAGGGAGGTAGAGGATGACCTAAAATCACAGAAAAGGATCGGTGATGGAGATAAGAGGAGAACCACTCTAAGGCAGTTCCAGATACACCAACCCAATTTTTCAGCCTTTCAATGAGGATGTGATGGTCAACTGTGTCGAAAGCTGATGTGAGGTCCAACATGAGTAGAACAGAGCATTTACCTGCATCATTATTCATCAAGATATTGCTTGAGACCCTAAGAAGGGCTGTCTCCGTGGAGTGAAATCGACGAAAACCGGACTGAAACCATGTTTATGTAGAGCTGCCATAAGTTGCTGAGCCACAACCTTTTCTAGAAGCTTAGTAATTAACGGTAACTTAGAGAGAGGTCTGTAGCTGCTCCAAAGAGAGGGGTCAAGCTGAGGTTGTTTTAAAAGTGGGAGAATAGCAGCGTTTTTAAAATAAACCGGAACTATACCAGATGCCAGTGAAGAGTTGATTAAAGTGAGCACACATGGGCCAATAGACTGGAAGACATTTTTGAATAATGATGCAGGTATAATGTCAAGTGAACAGGAGGATGCTTTCACTGAATTCACTAATTTTACCAGCTCAGGTAGTGAAACAGGAGAGAAAGTATCCAAGATAACGGGCCGGGATGGGGTAGAGATCGAGATAACAGGTGCTGAGTGTGAAAAATTCATTCTCACGTTATGAATTTTTGCGGGTCGTCCAGCCCTGGCCGTGAGGTGTCCCTTATTTATTTTTCAGGGAGTTGGCAACCGTAGATGAACATCATTCAGAGAACAGCTTCCAGCTTCTTTTGTTCTGTTACAGTTTGGATGGATTTGCATTGCAAAGAGACTGAAGTGGATAGGGTCAGGAGGTCAAAGGTCAGTGCTCCTGTGGGTCTGAGGGCGGCCTCACGCTGGAGAAGGATGAAGGAGTCTGACCTGAGCCAGTGTTGGACATGAACACATCAGCACTGCTGTCAGTGAGCCTAACGACAGCCGTTAGCATCATTTCAGTGTTTCAGTCATAAAAACACTTCCTGTCACTGTGGTGGTTACAGTGACATCATGCAGTTTGTGTTTTGGCTGAATATTACACAGCTTCACTCCATGTACACCTCACGATGAAGAACAAGCTTCGAGGGCAATCAATCTCTCCCTGAAGAGAAAATGCAGTTCGAGAGCAACTGCGTCGACTTCAAGACTCAACAATGTGAACACACAGCAACACTGCCCTAAACCTTACAGGGTTCAGCAGCATGTACACATGCCATAGTGGATGGAAGCATGCGCTCCCAATCACAAGCTGGGAGGTTCACCAGCGACATCAATGTGTGTGAATGGACTTGAGAAGACTGTCTCAGTTTCACATTTGCTATACTGGGAACTGAAATGGCAGAGACTGAAAAGAGTGAAAGACAAAAGGCAAAGCTGAAGAAGAACGGCCCACTGGGCCTCTGACACGCCACCACCGTGAACTGCTGCCGATGCAGGAGAGAGACAGAAGCTGTGAGAAGTGGGGAGAAGAGAGCATGGAGGTCTGTTGTTGTTAATGTGAGAACACATGAACATTGGGTTGGAAAACTGTGGCCGGCTGTCTTGTGGAGGTTGAGTCCGTAGGATCGCAACAAAGGTGAAACTAAAACACACACAAACACACATAAACAGAGAAATGTGAAGGAAAGGCAGCTTTGAGGACAAAGCCCTGCTGAACCTGCAGCTCCACTGCACACACATGCATTGAACCTGCCTACTAACACACACACATGCATTAAACCTGCCTACTAACACACACACATGCATTGAACCTACCTACTAACACACACACACACATGCATTGAACCTGCCTACTAACACACACACATGCATTGAACCTGCCTACTAACACACACACATGCATTGAACCTGCCTACTAACACACACACACACATGCATTAAACCTGCCTACTAACACACACACATGCATTGAACCTACCTACTAACACACACACATGCATTGAACCTGCCTACTAACACACACACATGCATTGAACCTACCTACTAACACACACACATGCATTGAACCTGCCTACTAACACACACACATGCATTGAACCTGCCTACTAACACACACACATGCAGTGAACCTACCTACTAACACACACACATGCATTGAACCTGCCTACTAACACACACACATGCATTGAACCTGCCTACTAACACACACACATGCATTGAACCTGCCTACTAACACACACACATGCAGTGAAGATCAGCTTGTTATCTGTCGTCAGTGTTAAAATTGTGCAAATTTCACAGACACTTGTTATCAAACGCTGAGTGTATCCACTGCTGACAGTTAACTCTCTGGGTTGCAGGACAACAGTTTAACTTTTGTGGGAAAAATCTGGTTTGACCAACCAGTGATCAGACAATAAGTTTAGTTGTTGATATAGTAAATTGTCAAATACTTTCTGCTTGATTGGTGCAGCACAAGTAATTTACTGTATGAAGTAAATTCTCTTTTGTCATAACATGTTGAACACGCATCTCTGTTGTCCTGTCAGCTTAGTGGGTTAATAGCTGATATGCAAATTAGCTGATTGTTACTAGGGAAGGATGACTGGATTATAAAAGAAGTGAATAAGATGTAGCAGAGGGTTGAGTTTCCTGTTTCTGATGTGTGGCTGAAGCTTCACCCAGATATACACTCTGATTACATGAGACCAAACTTGTTTTGTGAAATACCTGACAGCATGTTACACGTTTTGTGTTTGGGGAAGAAAATTCACATTCCAGTGATAAAACATTGATATGAAGTGTTAGGAAGCTTTTAATGGTGAACATTAGTGATGTTTGAACTGTGCAGCTGCTCATAAAGAAAGTGTGTGTTTAGCAGGTGGAACTAGGTCAGTTGGCCCCAGACTTTCCAGAACTGTGTGATATTCTGGAGCACTTGTGGGCAACCAGTAAATACGATGTGGGGAAAATGAACAAAACAAAAAGACTCTTAAGCCTGATTTCAGACCATGTAAGCATCAGTTGTTAATTAAAGCCAGAAGCAGTGACTGCATGGCAGGTTCCAACCCCTACAGCCTGTTATTTCACCTGAAGGCAAAACTTTTCCTTTTTCTGGTAGATTTTGGGGTTTTTGTTTTAGTCCCGGGCTGATTCTGCCAGTTAGGTTTAGGTTGTTTTTCTTTTTTCTAAGAGAAAGACTGGGTTTTTTTTACACTTAGACATGTCCTGAACCGGGCCTAATATGTTTTTTTGTTTGGTTTTTTTGTAACAGTGCACTTAGGAAAAAACCTGCCAGGTATCGCCCCTCTGGGGTGATATTTTGTGTGTTGATGATTTAAAAGCAGGCCTGCAAGATGGGGGGCAACAGCGCTATAAAATACTTTAATTGAGAGCAAATATAAGGTGAGTTTCTCTAGATTACAATTGGATTCTGAGAAAATTCACCTACCTGCCCACATGGAGAAGATATATATCAATCTTATAAAGTTTGTATCTGTCTTGTGAAACTTGTATGAAAAGCATATAAGAGTGAAAACAGATATAAGATCCCTTAAAAAATTATATAATGAAACTTGTATGTTTTGGATACTTACTAAAACAATGTATGAAAGTAATGAGAAAGTGGCCACTTTCATGAGTAATCACATATAAGTTTTTACTATTTCTTTTCCGTATGGGCAGGACGTTGACCATATTAGATGGTAAATCCTGTGTTTAAAAGGATTGTAGTGATTCAATCCATTTCAAAGCAAGAAGAATTGTTTTTGTTTTTGGAATGACGAAATATTGTTGTCAGTGGATACTTAATCTGTGCGCGGTTTTCCACTATCAGCAATGATCCTTATGAATGCATGTGACTAGATGAATGCATGTGACTAGATGAATGCATGTGACTAGATGAATGCATGTGATTGGTATAAATGCAAGTGCTGAGGACTGTGGCTGGACTGATGATGTGGACTAAATGTGACTGACTTGAAATTGAGACGACAGTAACTATTTTAGAATTAGTCACTTCTAATGCCTAATCCACCCAAACAGTGAAAAGGGTGGATGTGTGTGTGTTTGTTTGCTTGTTTTTGCAGAAGCAGGAGGATGACAGACCAGGGGCCTGTTCTTCGTACCTCGCTAAGTAGGTTAGCCGGATTAGATTGTTGACGATTTCGCGTGATCCTGGATCAGTCGGTTCCCCGAAGCTCATCCGGGACTTGCTGTCATAGCAACAGAGCCGTAAGCGTAAACCTGCTCGGGAGCAGGTTTACTTTATGTAAACAGGATTAGATCGCGGCCACGCAGGTATGCCCGCTTCATTTATACGAAAGCAACAGCGATATTTTTCCACTGTTTCACCATAAATAAATATTATCAATGTAACTAAAGATAATGCAGCACTTGATCCTTTTATTGATGTCACACAGATACATACAGGTCATTTCCTAAAAAAGGGAAATGAACTATTAACATTCTATTACATGTATGTGATTATTACAGATGTAATTCAGATTTCAGAGTAGTAATTGTAAATTACTTCGTGTAATCAAGATGAGAGACCACGGCTATAAAAGCGAAGGTGGATTTGGGAAGTCTGTCGCAGTCATGTCCTGTCCGTATACGCGAGCCACCCATTGCGGAAGGTGCAAGATTGATAAGGAGAGTCCTCAGAATTCAGCGTATATTGCGGGATAGACAGGATCCTTTAGCTCAGCGCGACAGTGTGCTCGTAGAGAGAGATCGATTTTCCCGTGAGGGTATTATTCACTTAACCAACTTGTTGACGAGGGGGTGCAGGACCACCACCTGTCTTTTTTTTTGCTCTGCCCTTTTCTTGGTTGCTGTTATAAACAAACAGATTATTCCAGGGTCTCTTTCCAAGAGACTAAAAGCAATATAAGTGATAAATATTACCATTCAGTAGAACATTCTTATATTTCACTTTTACTTGTTCCCATGTTCTAGTGGGTCCTGTTGTGGCTCTAATGTGAAAGGGGATATAATATAACATATTATAATATAATATAATGTAATATAATATTGGATAATATAGTGTGATATGATAAATCTACCCTACCGCCTACTGGTGTTGGCCAGAGGGGCCGATGGCGCGATATGGCAGCCTGGCTTCTGTCAGTCTGCCCCAGGGCAGCTGTGGCTACAACCGTAGCTGCCTCCACCAGTGTGTGAATGTGAGAGTGAATGAATAGTGGCATTGTAAAGCGCTTTGGGTGCCTTGAAAAGCGCTATATAAACCCACTCCATTATTATTGTTATTATTAAATTACTTACGAGTTTAATTTGTCAGCAACTTCCTGCCAGCCCTCGCTCCTTGCTTTTGCAGCCTTTGCAGTGTTCCCTTGCGTTCTGATTAAACTCTGAAACTCCTGAAATCCCTCACTCAAGAGTTCTTGCTCTGCTGCCGAAAAATACCGAGCGCGCTCCGTCGACATTTTCGCCGACCAATCAGAGGGTTGCCGATCAATGTTTCCACTATCGATGCGTAGCCCCTTTTACGACACCCAGTGAACTCACATTACTGCGTCCAGCTGTACTAATCGTCAACAGCAGGTGTGTTCGGGGAACCGGATTAGCGCGCTCACGGTTAGCGCGATGGTTTGGTCTTGGATGTTTCATTTGATCTTGGATGTAGTAAGCGACGTACGAAGCACAGGGCCCAGAAGAGGAGAGACTTCATGTTTACATGAGTGTGGGCAGACTTAACCCTTAAGCTGCTACTTTTCTGTTTTACTGATTTTGTGTGAAAGAAACTGTTTTTACTGGATGCTTGTTGCTTATGGTAACACACTGTATTGTTGGAAAATGTCAAATGTTAGAAGTTGGCAGAAAACATAGCGGCCTTGAAGAGCGTGCAGAGAAGGCCAGCCCACATCAGCAGCAGTTAAGCCATGCTCTGATGAACGGCTTTCACCCAGCCACTGCTGACTTCATGAGGAAACAAAATTTTAATCAAAACACAGACGGGTCCGTTGAATGCATGAATTGGGCCCGCCATGTGCAGGAAGTCACAAAGCTCTGACCATAGATTTGATTGAGGTGGATAAATGCTAAAAGTAGTGAGGTTGCACCTCCACATGACGACAGGGTGGATGCATCTATGTGTGTTTCTCTGTTTTTAAAGGAGTGGAAAGATGACAGCAACATCCCAGGTTGCGTGCTCATTTAACCTTTTAAATGCCACTTTCTGTGTCTGTGAATTTACCAGCGGAGTGTTATTATGACCTAGTATTGCCAAATGCAGAGGTCACTGTGAGAAAGTGTGTATACACCTGCGTGGCGCTAACATTTACATTCTCTTTTCTACAGCAGAGGGTTCATCATGTGATCTGATCATGTGATTTATAGCAGGACACACAACTGGTTAATGTTTTTTCTCACAGGATTACTGGGTTTATGTGTGAAGGCAACTGTGATTACAGGTTATACATTGGTTATGCAATTACACTATGTTGTTGAGAAAATGTTGGAGAACATGTGAATACAGTGTCAAACATGTTTGAAACCAGTATTACCTCTTTTACAGCAGAGCGTTAACTTTATGATCTTTTTGCAGCACCTCTGGAATCTGTTGATCCAGGAAAAACCTCCAGGGTGCTTCATATGTTTTGCTAATGTTTGTTTCTCTCTAAGAGTGCTCGTGGAGGATTCGGCACAGACACAAACAGACATAAGTGAAATGAAACAGGTTGTGCAGTGACTACAGAACATCTTACTGTTGGGCTCATTATCATATCACTGTTGAGCTCATAGTGTGAAAGCACGTGAGTGACATTACTTAAGAAAAGGTTACGATAGTTTTGATTAAACACATGGGGTGATTCATGATTTGGGTAAATTATGGCAACAATAGTGTTTTTAATTATCTGGGGAAATAAACTGCACATGGCACACTTGTGTCTGTGGTGTGGGATGCCTTATTGCTCCTATGACCCTACAGCTGTTTGCAAGTGTGAAGTTTGTATTTACTCACCCATTTTGCTTTCTATGTAATTGTGGTGTGGATGCAAACTCCAGGCAGAGCAAAGAGTTAGACCAACTTAACATGACGTGAATACTAATTTTATTCTCTAACACGGGGTTTACAGGGCTGGAGGAGAAGCCCTGATGTTGTCTGAGAAATGATCTAATTAACCTTTTCTTTTGTTATTCTCCTAGTTCTGATGAGTTGACTCATGGGAGGGACCATGTGTCAAAAGGAGGAATTCCAGGTGTAACATGAAACAATACTTTCTATGTTTTCCATGATGATTTTGTCCATGGCTTTTTACTGGGATTTGTGGGATAACAGTTCATTGCAGGTATTAAACCTCTACAGGGCGTAAGTCCATGTTCAGATAAGCTTTTGATGATCTATAAGTAAACTTCACTGAACTGAAAGGAAAATGTGGTTTGATGATGGTTGATATATTTTCCAAATGGTTAGAAGTTTTTCCTTCTAGTAAGGAGATACAGGTGCAGCAGCCAGTGGCGTGTCCAGCGGGGTGGCCTGGGGGGGCACAGGCCACCCCCACAACCAGACTGGCCACCCCAGGTGCCACCCCGAAGCTAAAACAATAAAATTCAATGAAATGTCAAATGTTCGATTATGGTTTCACAGTGAAGCTCAGATATCCGAGTGTAAGTGAATGCAGCATCAGCTTCTGCACTATGAGCATCACGTTAGCAAAGGTAGGAGAGCCAAGCACGAAAGATGGCACCGCAGGAAACAGTTTTTCAGCGAAAGATTAACAGGTTAAGATAGCTGGACAGGCCATCGGACATACCGGACATACCGGGTGTGCTGATGACTTATTTTATTTTTTTTTTTTGTAACGACATGAACAATGAGAGGTGGTGGATTGGCCAGATGCAGGTCGATGTGTAAAAATAAGTCAGTTGTTTGGTGGTGGCTATGACGGAGCTTCCACAGAGGCAACAGGTGGATGAGGGAAGGGGAGGCAGGAGGAGCAGAGACCCGAGGCAGCCACCGGTCGGAGTGTCAGGTGAACTGAACTTCAGGTAAGAAGTTATGACCTGCAGTCTCTCTGGGTCAGATATAAACCAAGTTTAGGTGGAGTTTATTTTAGTTGTGCTGACTTTTTACTGTCAGTTGCAATAACTCGTACTGCGTTCTAGCCAGTTTGATGGAGTTTTTATACAGCTGGGTGGTGCTATGATGTTACTGATAGTGAACTTTATTTTATTCATAAGGTTAGTAGAGTTGCCAACGGCTCCTTAAAAAATGTAATGGTCCCTCAATCAGAGAAAATATTACACGTTTCATTTGAGCTGAGAAGAGACGCAGTTTGTCCCGGACTTTAGCTAGAATGGAAAAAAGACACAAAGCTGGATTTATTCTGTCGTTACGCTGCAGCTGCCTCTTCTTCTCTCATTCTCTCCCCCTGCCTCTCCTGTTGCTACTTCGATCATGAAACTGATCAATGATCAGCTGATCGGCTTTTCTCTCTCGTTTGTTTATCGCCCACTTTGTGCCAGAAAGAGGAAACCAGCAGATGTCGCGCTAAACAACAGCAGCACGTTTAAGCTTGATCAGCTGTTGTTAGAATTTATTTAATATTAATTTCTAGTATCAGCTGATGTTTGCTGGAGCCACAGCTGTAAAGCTGCTGGTCATGATGTCTGTTTGGATATGTGGTGAGAGGGAAACATGAAACCAGGAGATGTCCTTACTGAATCATCAGAGCTGAACAGGTGATGGAGAAACAGGTTTACCTTTTAGGTGACATGGATGAGTTGAAGTTATGAACTGTTTCTGAGAGACAAATAACACCAGGATCCTTTTCTAAGCAGCTGACAGCTGGTAACTGTGCAGGGGCGGGTCTAGCAAAGTTTTGCCAGGGGGCCAGGTAGGGCATTAACAGGGAGAGGGGGGCACAAAGAAATACTTTTCTTTCTTATTCTCATTTAAAATATCTAGCTTTTATTAAATAATTATCTAAATCTTACAACCAAAGTTTTTATCTGACGTAAAATGTATAGAAATCATACATATACCAACAAGACTGTACATCACTGTCACAACAGGGTTTGTTTTCAGTCAAAGTCTTTATGGCTTTAATACCTGGTGGGTCGGTCTGTAGTCAAAATGCCCAATTTTTCTGTCCCAGTCCAGCCCTGCAGGTTATACTGGCAGTGTCACCATGCCAGCTGACTGTATTTCATCATCAGCCAGTGTTGTTCTTTATCAATATTACCAAAGTTTACCATAAGGCAGCATAGAAAGTATTTACTTGCTTTCAGGTTTTATTCAAATGTTAGTCTTTTCATTTGTTTCTCCACTTTTTTCCTGTTTCAAAATCAAACACCAGTTTGTGAGAAGATTATCTTCTTTTTTTAACAGGCAGATAAAGTTTTGCATTGGCTAATTTGTCAATTGTATGTTTAAAATGTTCATATTTTAATATTCAAAACTGTTTTTGCCCAAAACATATGTGCACTACATGTCAGTAAAAATACTATGCAGATATTGCTGTCCTTGAATGCTGAGTAAACACTGACTGATTGTATCTCTTGTACTTTATCAACGCAGTATCTAAAAACTTTGCACCGTAGTGGTTAAAATCTCATTCTAATAAGAGTTAAAAGTGCATTCGGTTATTAGGTTTACAGGGTTATTGAATTATGGTGAACGGTTGGTAGAATTGTTTTTAACATTATCTGCCAATTAAATCTGCCACCCTTCTCCAAATCTGTGCCCCTACCTGGCCCCCCCAACAAACATTTCTAGACACGCCACTGGCAGCAGCCAGAGTATTGCTGGAAGAAATCATCCCAAGGGTGGAATCTCCAGACTGAGATTGAGACTGGGTGCTGATCAGAAGTCTTCAGAGACCCAGCGAGAACTAGGAAACACTCATGCCAAGCTCCAACTCAGCGACTGCAGAGCAGACTCTGTGTCAGGGATCAGCGAATGAATGCAGATAACACCTGCTTAAACAACCAATCAGTTTCCCTGGAAAGCTTAGTATGTTTTTAAGTTAAGGAGGTCGTTGGTGTGACGTTAATAATCATTTTATAAATGATATGCATTCACATAACTCTCCGAACATCACAAACTCTGAGCCTGAGTAGAAGTGATTGGAGTAATTATAGCATGCACGTTTTACAGCAACTTGTGCGCATTTTGTAGGGTAGGTAGACTGATTATCTAGCATGTCAGTTCCTGATGCGTAAGTGCATTAGGCCCTCATTGTCTGAGTAAACATAGTAACAATAGTTGTGAGTTATTTTGACATGTGTACTCAGCTTTGACATGTTGTTTGACACTGTAAAGTAGGATTTTGGGTTCATCACATTTCAACGATTGATTTTGATAGGTCTCAAACATGCTGGAAGCACCTAAAGAATGCGGCTGTTCTTCTAGAGTTAAATGTGGTGGTTTTGGTTTCCCCAATCACTGCTGTGGGCACAGTAAAGATAATTGTAAATGCCTTTGAGAGGGTTTACACTGTGTAAATGGGTCTACAGTAGTAACGAGTACAGCACAATGCACTGACTGATAGAGAGGAAAGATCAAGCTCTCTGTTGTAAATGTAGCTCAGAAGTGTTTGATATATGTTGGCTGTGTGGAAATTCATGGCTACTTCTGGGTTTTACCCCAGACTTTGGGAAGCACTAACTTTGAAGTTAGTTTAGGTTTGTGGTATTCACTTAGGTACAGATATAGTCACTGTCCTTGATGGCAAACATCTGGACAGGGCAAAGCAAACAACAACATATCTCAACAACAGGTTCTTATGAAAGAGCAGCTTGATGTAACTAAGGGTAAAGTTTTCTTTGCAGATGAACAACAGAGGCTGTTTCATTTTGTATATGATCTCATATTGTGTTTTCTTTTATGGTATCTGCCATCCTTCAAACAAAGGGTGGAGACTCAGATGGAGCGAAGATGACCATAAAGTGTGAATTTGTTTTTTTCCTTCTGACTATAGGGAGGATGCACATTATGGAATTTCTTTGAGTATGTAATTGTGCTGATGTTCAGTAGTTAGAAAAGAAATCTCCATGTTTTTATGTGATTCTTAATTGTGGCATCACAAAGGGTGGAGTGTGGTGGCGGATTTCTTTTCTCATGTATTAATCACATATTTAATCACATCTCATTAGTTATAGTAATATCACTTTCTCACTTTACCATAGTGAGAGCACTCCTGTCACTAGTTTACATGCACGTGGAAAGTTACCACAGTGAGGCCGTTGTAATGGGAGACGTTAAACAGATAGTGGGACTCCTGCTTATCAGGGATGTAAATCTTTAGGTGACGGCCAAGCAGAAAACAAGGTCATAATTCTCTGTGTGAGGGAGGAGGTATAGCCCCCTGTGAGAGGGGGGGCTATACCAACATGTGAGAGTCTGTGGATGTTCTTTGTCTGTGTGTCTGTATAGAAGATGTGAGGGCGGTGGCCACAATTCAGAGATGGTCCTGGTGTTTCACTGGGATGCTCTCTCCACATTGCAGTGTGTTTATTAAACCCACAAATCAAGCTCACTGACTGTGTTGCAGGTTATTGTTAAATTTTCCATAACAACATCAACTAAAGAAGGATTTTAATTAATTTTTGAATACGATGGAATATTTCAGTTAACCCTTAATGGCTTTGAGGATAAGTGTCCTTTAATTTATGAGGAACATTATCTGTCTCGCTCATGTCTGCGGCGGGCTCGCTTAGCAAGGGTCGAACCTTAGGACCCTTACTGGATACAGACGCCCCAGAATGAAGAGAATATCTATGGTTTTGTAGTTTTTCTCAGGAAATCATCCTTCAGTCTTCCTCAGTTTCTTTAAGTCACCAACTGGACCTGCTTGCTGAGATTTGGTCAAACCTGCAAAAACTGAAGTTTATGTGAGACGTCGTGGCCCTTTTTACACATGAGCTCTGGTTTCCATTTTATCAAGATATTTGCTAATAAATAAATGTTACTGTCAGCTGACCAGGAGGGCAAAGTGGTAGCAATCATGTACAACAATGTGTATAACCTCACACATTTTTCCCAAACTGAAACCAGATCAGTAAAGTAGATGAGATGTCAGTGAATAAAGCACAGGGGCAAGTTAAAGTAAAGTCTAATTTATTTATTGGTTTAGGGCTCAGAAAACAAAGAATCACATGTTGAAATTAATGCACAGGAAACATCAAATCAGTATTTCGTCAGGGAGAAAGGACCCAAAATGCAGGACTAAACTCGAACACACTCAGAGTACGATGCAACAGGGAGCACAGGAAAACACAGGGCTTAAATACACAGGGAGTAATCAGGGAATGGAAACAGGAGGGCAACACAGCTGGAAGAAACCACACCCCACGAGACAGGCGAAACGTGACCTGAACCCACAGAACCAACAAAAGATTATTAAATCCTTGAAAGCTTCCTTCCTCAAAGGTTATGATGATTTTCTAAAAAACACTTGGTGGAGCGTTTCAGTCTGATTTCATCAATAATCCAACTCAGTACATCCCATCCACGCAAGCATGTGTTACCTGCTCAGCTGATCTTTAATGATTCGATGTTAAAACTTTATTTTTAAACAACTAAAGCTTTTAACTCCAGAGAATTTTGCTCATTCGGGTTACTTCAGGGTTAACCCTGAGTTTTCTGTCCTACGGAGCTGGTTCACAATCGCAAACAGCTGCAGCTGAGAGAACATAAACTCAAACTGTCAGGAGCAGGTTATGTCTTTTAAAGCGTGCTTTCAGTGACATATTGATTATCTGCTGGGTGAAATGTGTTCGTGTGATCAGAAAATGATTCTGCTCTGCTGATGAGTCTGTTCCACTGCCACAAACATGAAACACACACCTCGATACCTGTTCAACCAACCACACCTGTGAAATAAACAGCCATACTGAGCGTTGATCGCTTTTACAACAGGATTGTATTTTACTGGTATTTCTTTTATACTCCTTTTTCATCACTATTCCTAATGTCTGTTGTGTTGTAAGGAGCGTTTTCTGTGGAAGATGGGGAAACCCTGGGTTAACTCAAGTTTATATCTGTTTATCCTGATAAGTAAAAATAATACTAATGAAGGGTGATCAGGCCTTTCCTCAAGATCTGCCCCAAAAACAATCAGAGCTCATATTTGCATAATTACTTTATTTTTTATTCAATTACTTTATTGTGTACTTCAACTTTCAGCGTTGCAACGCTGAAGTTTGTCATGCTGGATTTAATGGTGACATTAAAATCTGTGTGAGTCAGATCATAGCCATCAGCTTTTCCTCTGACAAACCCTCTCTCAGGAGTGCGATACATCTTATGATAAAGAGCACTATCACTGTTTGTTTCCCCGTCAAAGACTCCGACGGCGCACCAGTTAGAGTACAGGCCGTAGTCAAAAGGAACCGAGAACAGGACGGCTATTTTCTTATCAGCTCTGTCTGCAGCTGTATCGTAGAGATCGTAGGTGAAGACTCCAACAGATCCTCGCGCTGTGCCGCCAGTCTTAGAGAACAGAGCGCTGCCACATTCAGAAGGCCCAAGTTTTGTTGGCAAAGGGATTTGGCAGAGTCCGCTAACAAGATGCAGACTAGTGAGGAAAAAGAAAAATATGAATTAATATTCTTATTCCAACAGGACCCTAACTCTCATAATGAGTCAGGTGTATGAGTTTGTTTAGAGAAAGAAACATGGACAGGGCTATTGCTGCTGAGATGACAACATCATGTCAGTGTTCAGAAGAAATTTACTGCTCGTCTATTCAATTCAATTCAATTTTATTTATATAGCGCCAAATCACAACAAAAGTCGCCTCAAGGCGCTTCATAGATACAGAGAAAAACCCAACAATCATATGACCCCCTATGAGCAAGCACTTTGGCGACAGTGGGAAGGAAAAACTCCCTTTTAACAGGAAGAAACCTCCGGCAGAACCAGGCTCAGTGAGGGGCGGGGCCATCTGCTGTGATTGGTTGGGGTGAGAGAAGGAAGACAGGATAAAGACATGCTGTGGAAGAGAGACAGAGGTTAATAACAGATATGATTCAATGCAGAGAGGTCTGTTAATACATAGTGAGTGAGAAAGGTGACTGGAAAGGAAAAACTCAATGCATCATGGGAATCCCCCGGCAGCCTACGTCTATTGCAGCATAACTAAGGGAGGATTCAGGGTCACCTGGTCCAGCACTAACTATATGCTTTAGCAAAAAGGAAAGTTTGAAGCCTAATCTTGAAAGTAGAGATAGTGTCTGTCTCCTGAATCCAAACTGGAAGCTGGTTCCACAGAAGAGGGGCCTGAAAACTGAAGGCTCTGCCTCCCATTCTACTTTTAAATACTCTAGGAACAACAAGTAGGCCTGCAGAGCGAGAGCGAAGTGCTCTAATAGGGTGATATGGTACTACAAGGTCATTAAGATAAGATGGGGCCTGATTATTTAAGACCTTGTATGTGAGGAGCAGGATTTTGAATTCTGGATTTAACAGGAAGCCAAAACAGGAGAAATCTGCTCTCTCTTTCTAGTCCCTGTCAGTACTCTTGCTGCAGCATTTTGGATTAGCTGAAGGCTTTTCAGGGAGTTTTTAGGACATCCTGATAATAATGAATTACAGTCGTCCAGCCTGGAAGTAATAAATGCATGAACTAGTTTTTCAGCGTCACTCTGAGACAGGATATTTCTAACTTTAGAGATGTTGCACAAATGGAAGAAAGCAGTCTTACATATTTGTTTAATATGTGCGTTGAAGGACATGTCCTGGTCAAAAATGACTCCAAGGTTCCTCACAGCGTTACTGGAGGCCAAGGTAATGCCATCCAGGGTAAGAATCTGGTTAGATACCATATTTCTAAGATTTTCAGGGCCGAGTACAATAACCTCAGTTTAATCTGAATTAAGAAGCAGAAAGTTAGCAGCCATCCAGGTCTTTATGTCTTTAAGACATTCCTGCAGTTTAACTAATTGGTGTGTGTTATCTGGCTTCATGGACAGATAGAGCTGGGTGTCATCAGCATAGCAGTGTAAATGTATGCTATGTCTTCTAATGATACTGCCTAAGGGAAGCATGTATAATGTAAACAGAATTGGTCCTAGCACTGAACCCTGTGGAACTCCATAATTAACCTCAGTGTGTGAAGAGGACTCTCCATTTACATGCACAAACTGGAGTCTATTAGATAGATATGATACAAACCACTGCAGTGCAGTACCTGTAATACCTACAGCATGTTCTAATCGCTCTAATAGGATATTATGGTCGACAGTATCGAACGCTGCACTGAGGTCTAGCAGGACAAGCACAGAGATGAGTCCACTGTCAGAGGCCATAAGAAGATCATTTGTAACCTTCACTAAAGCTGTTTCTGTGCTGTGATGAGCTCTGAAACCTGACTGAAACTCTTCAAATAAGCCTCTGCAGATGATCTGTTAGCTGTTTGACAACTACTCTTTCAAGGATGTTTGATATGAAAGGAAGGTTGGAGATTGGCCTATAATTAGCTAAGACTGCTGGGTCTAGAGATGCTTTTTGAGTAAAAGTTTAACTACAGCCAGCTTGAAGGCCTGTGGTACATAGCTGATTATTAGAGATAGGTTGATCATATTTAAGATTGAAGAATTAATTAATGGCAGGACTTCTTTGAGCAGTTTTGTAGGAATGGGGTCTAAAAGACATGTTGATGTTTGGAGGAAGTAATTATTGAAGTTAACTCAGAAAGATCAATTGGAGAAAAAGAGTCTAACTTAACATCAATGGTACTAAGAGTACCTGATTCCTTCTGTTACTTTTATTAGTGATATCAGTGAGGTGTCAGGTGATGTGCAGGCAGCATCTCAGTCACAGTAAGAAGTGTGGTCACCTGGGGTTTTGAAGGGTGTAGCCCTCAGTCTTGTTCGTAATATGAATGACGGACTGCCGAGCGCCCATGGTGTCTGCAAACTAAAGAACAAAGAGAGAGAAGAACGTGTTCCTGTCTGTGGGAGCATCTCTGTTCGTAAGACAGTAAACGTGATACAAACACCATCATGTCGTCCACTGTTACAGCCCCAGTGCTCCACCCTGTGGGACTTTTCCAATAAGAGAGACTTTACCTAAAAAGTTTCCTTCAAAAGGCTCTGCAGCTTTATTATTTATTAAAAAACAGTTTGAACATGGAGCACCGTGTGTGCGAGCAGCTGTGACTCACGTTTCCACAGCGAGCGCTCCGAACGAAACGATGACAAACAGATTCTGAACACGTCAGAGAAAGGAACATCTTTGTCTGTGTTTCAGTCAAATAAACAAGCTCAGACTCACAGTGATGAGATGAATTCAGGTGATCGGTCACCAGTGTTCGTGTGCAGTCCTTGCAGTCTGACTGAGACCAAACAATCCTCGGTTTGTACCCTGAAAGTGAAGCAGAACATCTGTTCATGAACTAAAGGAGATTTGTAGAGAGATTTTTTTCCCTTTCCAGAAAAAAATACTACCTCATTTTTTTTCTGGAGATTCGAGCGGCAGATTTGTGCTGGAACTGAGCTGCACACAGCTGATGTGTGCATCGGAGACCATTCAGATGGAAACCTGCAGACCCACAGAGCTGAGAACTGTCTCTGCACATCTGCCTGTGTTAGAACAGGAAGTAGTTTCTAATTTCATCAAGCTTGTCAACTTCCTGTGGTCGCAGCGATGTTAAAAACAGGAAGTGTGGTTGCTAAGCTGTTGCTATGTGTGCTGATGTCACACAGACTAGGATGAGGTGCAATATATTAGACAATTCACACAATTCACAGTATATCGGTTTAGTATTCACCTCTCTCGAATAAAACACCACCAAAAATGTGTTTTCCTATTAAAGGTGACAAATTTTGTAATGTAATGTGATGCGTTACACACAAACAAGCCTTACTGCTCGTATTTATCAGGTTTTCTCCTCGTGCATTTAACAAAATAGAAATACAGGTGTAGTTCATTACCCCGTCTGCTTTTTGTAAAGATTACTTTATTCTGATGTCATTGTTTGATAGAAACACGTCTGTCTAGTGGCTAGAATGCTCGCAGTCCGCCCAGTCACCGCTCACTGTTTTAGGACATTTAAATGCAAAAATGCGTCTTTGGGCACATTTTAATGTCCGCTAAAGTTAGCGTTGTAATAGCAAACAAGTATTTTTGATGCAATTGCATTTAAAAACAAAAGTGCCATTTTTTTCTCCCCTCTGAGGTCAGTGGGAGGAGGCACAGACCCACCATTTAAACTGAACCCCTTTTGGTTACACACTTTTTGTTGTGAAATCACAACAGTCTGATGGGCTTGTACAGGGCGATGGCTGTGTAGATTTCTACCAGAGGTAGAACGTGAAATATTTGACTCTGTGTGTCTCCCATCCTCTCAGTGTTGGGATGGTGAATGAAGGAGTTTTGTGCAGCTCCAGCAGAGACACTAAAACACAGCAGTGACTGTGTCCAAACAGACAAACATGAACTAAATGCAGTGAAGCTGCTGTTTGTCTGAGTGCATCAAATGTCTGAGGGAGCTCACTGCACAGGAACGTTTACTTTTATTTCACTGTGAAGGCTGAACCCTCTCTGAAGTCAGCAGCATCATTTCAGAGTTTTAGAGTCGAACATTTCTAACAGGAAGTGATCAGAAGTCTACAAAAGGCTCTGAATCCTCAAACACTGAGAGGAAATCTGCTGTTCAAGCTGCTGATCGTGTTGTCAACATTTCAACACTAACTCCAGATGTTCCCAGTTGCACATCCATCACATCAGGGAAGTTCTGGCAGCAAAAACTGATCAAAGGCTGAAAACACTCATTTATCTGTGAGCAGCATCAACTTTTAGACAACAGGAAACATCAGAAAACATTTTTACATCAGTCCCAAAATGAACAGAGCTGCTGCCTCCATCTACAAACTGACCCACATGCAGAACCACAAACTCCACCCTGCACTGAGAACTGAAAAAGTCTTCATTGTTACTTTTCTACAGATCATCACTGAAAATATCATGACTGACTCATCATGAAGTCTTTTTTCCTTCAAACTACAAACATCCTGGACATTAAACGTTTCTGTAAACAGCAGCAGAAACTTCCAGGAACTGAAGACAAAACTTCAGACTTCAACACAAACAAATGTATGAACCCGGTCTCTGCCGCCATCTTTTATATACAAGCTATAGATAGTCTACAGTGGAAATAATAATTTAAACCAGCAAACACACAATCACGAGAAAGCAGAAGTTATACTGATGTTAGCCAGGGAAACATTACAGACTGCTTCCATTACCTTCACAGCGTCAGTCACAAACATTTACTTCAGGAAAGTGAAATTAAAGTTTGAACAGGAAGGAAACACCCACAGAGGCATCTGAGGACACCGAAACAAACACACTCTGTGCTGCATTCTAGTGCATCTTGGAAACTCCCAAAGCTCTGGCAGGTTATCTAAAGGTGATTTATTTCTTCCGGTTTTCCTGTTTGAAACACAAACATCCGTCCCCACTTTGTTGTTCTTCTTCCTGCAGCGTTTGAATATTTCAGCACTAAACTGATGTTTGTTCAAAGCTCATTTCAACCTGTTGAAGTCATGACTCAAAGTGCAGACTGAGAGTGGATCACATGATGTTTGAGGTGTGTCATGTGACATGTTCAGTATTGTCACACATGTCTAGATTGTCCCTGATATCATAACTGCTCAAACACTGATGATTATATTTGAAGCATTATTACTGATGGCAGCAAAGTTTGAATGGAGCTCTCTGTCTGTGCTGATTTGTCGCCCTCTGGAGGTCAAAGCACAAACTGCATGATGTCACTGTAACCACCACAGTGACAGGAAGTGTTTTTATGACTGAAACACTGAAATGATGCTAACGGCTGTCGTTAGGCTCACTGACAGCAGTGCTGATGTGTTCATGTCAAACACTGGCTCAGGTCAGACTCCTTCATCCTTCTCCAGCGTGAGGCCGCCCTCAGACCCACAGGAGCTCTGACCTTTGACCTCCTGACCCTAACCATTTTAGTCTCTTTGCATCTTTAAATGCAAATCCATCCAAACTGTAGCCCAGCAAAAGAAGCTGGAAGTTGTTATATGAATGATGATCATAGCAGAGTTCCTGTTTCCAGCTCAGACGTGTTAAACGCTGCTGCTCTGCTACATTTGTCATTTCCTTCTTTCACTACCATCCATGTCAAAGTGCTGAACTCATCTGATCACTTTAATGTAGTAAAGCAGGAGCTGTAAGTCTGACATTTATTTACTGTCATCACAAACACACACAGCTGGATTAGCACCAGACAAAGGGCTGAAAAGATGAAAATCAGCATCTGATTTCTATTATATATCCTGTTTTGTGGATGCACTTTTCTATCTGTCAGTGCTGAAGCAGACATCACTGATCACATGACTCTGAGGGATGTTTCCAGCACTTCGCTGAATCTGAGCCATGAAGATTTAAAGCAGCTCTGAAGGCAAAGCAGGTCTGAGCCTCTGTTAGTGAGCTGTACCTAATAAAGTGGCAGCAAGGACTAAGTCAGTTATGATCAGAGCCAGCAGGGGGCAGCACAGAGAGGCGAGGCGCTGTCAGAGAAGCAGGCTGACATCAGACTGGTCATATTCCATCATCTATACCTGAAATAATCATCAAACACACGCAGAGCAGAAACATGTGGAAACATCTGGAGCTCAGTCTCAGTTTGACCCCTCAGAGGTTTACCTCAGTCCTGCTCCTCTACTTCCTGTTTACAGAGCACACATCATGCTGTGTACTGAGAGTCATGTGGTCAAAGCGAGGCCCTGGTACTCTGACAGAGAGCTAGCACAGTCATCCTAATGTATATCATCACTACCAGAGAGCATTCAGCTTTCACAGCAGCCAACATCCTGTCACACTGAGCATGTGCAAACACAGCAGCCAACATCCTGTCACACTGAGCATGTGCAAACACAGCAGCCAACATCGCTGCAGTGCATCCTGGGATAGGGTGGGCCCACCTGTCCTTCAAATCCAGGGAGAAGAAGGACAGGTTTGTGGGAGACTGGGAGTCTGGACGGCCTTCATGGCCTCGCTGTGATGTCATGGACCTTCAGAGGAAGCAGAGCCTGAATTGAAACACACCTGCTGACTTCCTGTGTTCTGCTCTGACAGCTGCCATGTGTCACAGCCTGGATCATAAAGCTATCAAACTTCACTCAGCTCCAATAACACCATCAGTGTTTGATGTCCAGAGGATTCATCAGCTTTAACCATGATAGAAGCAGGAAGTTAAGATGAACCATGTTGTGACTGAAAGACAAAGCTGAAACATACAGATGTGTACAGATGTGTGAGCCTCCAAACATTGCTGCTGCTTAGTTTTCCACTAAGTCATCCCAGCTGACAGTAGAAATCATTGATTCAACCCATCAAAGCCCCAAAAATAGACTTTAAATACTCGATTTGAGACAATTGAAGTCAAATGTAAAGAAATGATTTCTCTGTCATTACTGCTGCATTCCCGCCCTGCATGCCCCCTCAACCCCGCCAGCCTCCACCACCATCCACATTCCGGCACTAGAAGTTTCCTCATTAAAGAAAAAAAAAATAGGTGCTTCACCCCCTTGATGGCTCCCAATCATACCCCCTCCCACGTCTCCACCAGCTCCCGGATTATCTACTCTGAGGTCAGTCTTCTCCAAACTCGGTGCCCCTTTGTCGGAAGAGAAAATGGGGGACCTTTAACATCCCCGGAGTTCCTCAGGATAACCCTCGACACTAAACATTTCCAGGCTCCCCTGCCGATCAAAAGGTTAAGGCATCACCCTTCTCCTCCAAAACGTCCTCCTCGCTCTCTCTTGCTTCAAATGATGGCTGCTCTCCTTGTTGGGATGCTTAATCCTATACCTTACTTGCTTCACCTGCTGCATCCAAACCGCCACTCCTCGACTCCACCATGCTGCATAGCTCTCCCAGGGCTGAACTGCATCTCTGGCAACTTCTGCTCACTAACTGGAACGGCATCACCTTCTTCTACAATGATCAGCTGCCCCCCCACGACGTCCTGCTCTTCACAGATGCCGTCCCTTCTGCCGGCTTTGGGCGCTATTACGGCCGAAGACATTAAGAGCCTTGGCGCCCTACGCAGAGGCAGCTCCGACCCCAGGTCCTCCATTTTCAGCCACGTCTTTCGAGATCTAAACCCCATCGCAGAACTCAATCGCTTCTTGGGAGATGCTAATATAAAAACAGCCTTGCAGCAAGCACATTGTCCTCTTATTGGACCGCTTGGAACACGTTCCGTTCATCGCATCACAACTTCAACCTCTCGTCCTACGTCCTGGCGTGCACACTCAAGGCCACGTTCCTAATCGCCTTCTTCAGCTTAGGCTGTTCCGAATTCACCTCCTCATCCTCGATGTTCCACCCGACTCTTCACCCATGCATGTGTGTCATCCACCCAGTCTCCGAAGACTGCTTCATTTTATCCTCAAATGAAGCAACCCAATCAATCGGGCAGCACCACGCCTACATACTACTTCAAAATAAACTCTCCTTTAAGACCCTTCGAATCACTAACCCTTTACCTCGACCTTCAGATTATCTGTTCATCACCGAATCTGGCCACGCCCCAATCAGGACATGGCTCCTCTCACACTTTCGCCAAGCCCCCTTGTCTTCCGGGATTCCTCCAAATCACTTCCCTGGCCTCCCTTCCTCACCGGCATTGCGACTTCTGCCTCCGACAAAGGAATCCCTGACCACTTAATCAAGCTCCTGGGTTGATGGTCATCACAAGTCTACCTGGTATACATTCACAACATTCTCCAAAACCTCCATTATGCCCAGTCCTGTCTTTGGGGGTTCTGCCTGGCCCAAGAGCGGTCGCCAGTCCCCTTCAAGGCCTTCCCCAAACCGCAGCACTAATCACACTTCCTCATCCCTCATCGCTTATCGTTACCAAGGGAGTGGTCCCTGCTAGTGACACAAATATCAAAGCTGAGTTTTTGTCAAAGTACAGACATGATAAAAAATGTGTATTTCATTGTTTTCCATGTTCTAATTAATCAGTTCTTGATTGAGTCTTTGTGTTACTGTTTGTGTGCACAGTCCATCAATGGGCGTTATTAGCAGTTATCAGCCCCATAACTGTGGCTCAGATTGCACCTGCTAGCAGGCTCAGTAGGTCGTTATCACCAGTTGGTGAGCCGGATCACTGTGTCGCTGTTGGAGGGACCCCGATGGATCCAGATCCAGTACAGACAGACTTCACTTCACACTGAGACGGGCGCATAGCAGCTAACTACTGAAAAATGTCTATTTAATCAGTTTGAATATGATTTCCTCATGAACAGAAACAGATTACATAATGAAAAAAGGCTTCTGAACGTTACTCTTTTGCCACAAGCATCATCTGTATGATGGAAGTCGAGCCTGGAAATAGTTTTTGCTAGTGTATTACTTTAGCGTACGCTAAATTCAAAGCACGCCATGAGAGTGTTAATAACTTGCTAATGTTCAGCTACACTTTACTAGGTCACATCTGTGACACACGTTACTTAAACAAAGAAGGAAATATTGGCTCTGTTTTATCTGCTGGGCCCAAAAGTGACTCCCTGTATTTAAACTGCTATGAAGAACTTGTTGGTTTATAATATGTGAACATGTGTCAAATGTGTCCATCATGAAAGATATCAGGTCATCTTGAGCCACAAAAACATTCCTATCATGAGGTAGAAGCTGGAATCAGTTTGTTGCAGACGTTTATATATCTGATATTTATCCAGTTAAAAGCTGAAATTCAAAAACGTCTTTTCAAGAGTCGTCTGTCCAAGAGGAGCAGAAGCTGCAACAAATATAACAACAGTTATTTAAGGCTGTTTTAAACGGCCACAAAGGAGCAGATTGGTTATATGCTTTCTTCCATTTGTGCAACATCTCTAAAGTTAGAAATATCCTGTCTCAGAGTGACGCTGAAAAACTAGTTCATGCATTTATTACTTCCAGGCTGGACGACTGTAATTCATTATTATCAGGAAGTCCTAAAAACTCACTGAAAAGCCTTCAACTGATCCAAAATGCTGCAGCAAGAGTCCTGACAGGGACTAGAAAGAGAGAGCAGATTTCTCCTGTTTTGGCTTCCTGTTAAATCCAGAATTCAAAATCCTGCTCCTCACATACAAGGTCTTAAATAATCAGGCCCCATCTTATCTTAATGACCTTGTAGTACCATATCACCCTATTATATCACCCTTTAGACTTACTGTATGCTAACGTCAAGGATGCATACAGCTCCTCCTCCCTCCCCCCACTTGGTAGGTCAGATCATAACCTGATTCACCTCACCCCCCGCTACGTGCCAATTGTGAGGAGGGAACCTGTGACCACCAGGACTGTCAGGAGGTGGTCAGAGGAGCTGGACTCCCTCAAGGTGGTGTCGGAGAGGCGGATGCTGTCCAAGATAAAGACAATGTTGGATAACACCTCCCACCCACTCCATGACATGTTGGTCAGTCACAGGAGCACGTTCAGTGAGAGACTGAGATTACCCATGATGCACCACTGAACGACACAGGAAATCATTCCTGCCTGTGGCCATCTCCCTGTACAACGCATCCACTTAACACACTGGTTACTGCTACAACTACACATGTTTCTTTTCCAAATATTTATTTATGAGTGACTTATGTATGTATGTATGTATATATATGTATATATTGTACTATTCTTAGTTAGTGTATTGTCTGTCTTGTCTTAATGTTGGTTTAAAATGGAGCACTGTAACAAAAAATAATTTCCCCCAGGGATCAATAAAGTATTCTGATTCTGATTCTGATTCTGATTCTGATTAGAGCACTTCGCTCTCGCTCTGCAGGCCTACTTGTTGTTCCTAGAGTATTTAAAAGTAGAATGGGAGGCAGAGCCTTCAGTTTTCAGGCCCCTCTTCTGTGGAACCAGCTTCCAGTTTGGATTCAGGAGACAGACACTATCTCTACTTTTAAGATTAGGCTTCAAACTTTCCTTTTTGCTAAAGCATATAGTTAGGGCTGGACCAGGTGACCCTGAATCCTCCCTTAGTTATGCTGCAATAGGTGTAGGCTGCCGGGGATTCCCATGATGCATTGAGTTTTTGCTTTCCAGTCACCTTTCTCACTCACTATGTGTTAACAGACCTCTCTGCATTGAATCATATCTGTTATTAACCTCTGTCTCTCTTCCACAGCATGTCTTTATCCTGTCTTCCTTCTCTCACCCCAACCAATCACAGCAGATGGCCCCGCCCCTCCCTGAGTCTGGTTCTGCTGGAGGTTTCTTCCTGTTAAAAGGGAGTTTTTCCTTCCCACTGTCGCCAAAGTGCTGCTCATAGGGGGTCATATGATTGTTGGGTTTTTCTCTGTATCTATGAAGCGCCTTGAGGCGACTTTTGTTGTGATTTGGCGCTATATAAATAAAATTCAATTGAATTGAATTATAATGCAGCTGCTTCAGAGGAACAAACACTGGTTTTATTTCATGTGTAACACCTTTCAATGATGTGTTGACTAAAGTCTGTTGACCAGTGTAAGTAAAGACATCACACACACACATGGAAACACTGAAACCTGTTTGTGGTGCAGCAGCGGTCCCAGCTGCTCGCCTTTATCTAGACTGGGTCGGCTGCTGATCTCAATATAATCAATGTTTAAAGTTCTCAGTGTTTCTGTGTTCCTTCGTATAGGATCTCCCAGCATCATCACTGTGCTGTCCAATCATTGTGTGCTAGGTTACCCTTATAGTGCGATGTGTGTTTGCACAAAGAGAAGCATGTGTGTCAAATATAAATAAGCACAGAACAGAAACAGCTGCTCGTTTCTTCTGTTTAGAGTCAAGTTAGTGTTTTGTGTCTTTGTTTGAGGCCTGATGTCGAGCAGAGGTGTGTGTAACTGCACTGGTCTGTTATATGTGTGAAGTGTGTGCTTCTCTTCAGCATCATCTTTGTCACTGCTGATTCCTTTGTGTCATCATGTGTTGAGAAGAGAGAACAGTTATAACGGAGGAGCAAAAGGAAGCCCTGAAATCTGCATCCAACAAGGAAGTGTTGGCTCACCAGTGATCCCAGCAGAGCCACTGGTTTGGCTCCAGTTGTTATAGATTCAATGATGTTGTTGCTACAGATACATGTCAGCATCTTTATTGTAGTAAGGTCTTGTAATCTGAAGATAGAAACAAGGCAGCAAACAGCTCCATGATCTGATCTTAATGATGTTGTTTTTATTTCTGTCTGTCAGAACTGGATTGGAAACTATCAATTATTATTATTATTATTATTATTATTATTATTATTATTATTATTATTATTATTATTATTATCAACAATCAATTATTTTTCACCACTAAATTCAGTTTGATCTACTGCTGCCAACATTTGAAACGATCTTAGCTATGATGTGCCAGGGTCCTTTGTGATGCTGAGCAGGAGGAAGAGCAGAGAGGTGGTAAGAAAGGGAATAACCATCACGTGATTTATTTGAAATCAGAGACTGAACAGGAACTCTGAACAGCTTCACCCCCTCCCATTCGGATGCAGCTTAACAGCTGCCATAATGAAACAAAAAGTGTGGGGGTGGAGGTGTGTGTGTGTGTGTGTGTGTGTGTGTGTGCGTGTGTGTGTGTGCGTGCATGTGTGTGTGTGTGCGTGCGTGTGTGTGCGTGCGTGCGTGCGTGCGTGTGTGTGTGTGCGTGCATGTGTGTGTGTGTGCGTGTGTGTGTGCGTGTGTGTGTGTGTGTGTGTGTATGTGTGTGTGTGTGTGTGTGTGTGTGTGTGTGTGTGTGTGTGTACTTGTTTTCATGACATCTTAGGACAATTTTATGATAACACACTCACAAAATGAGGACGCTCAGAAAAATGAGGACATTTTTGAGGTCCTCATTTTTCTGAGCTTTCTAAAGTGTTCTAGAGGCTCCCAACATGCTCCCAAACCAAAAATCTCGAAAGTCCTGAAACATCACAATTTTATGAAAAAGTGTGTTTAAGTGTGTTTAGCGTTTTTGCTCACTTTCAGTTTCGCCGCCTACTGGCCAGTTTTGGAACTTAACACACTTTAAACACACTTTCAGTGACGTCACTCTGCGAGTCCTCATATTGTAGGTGTGTCAGACACAATAACACATTTGACCCAGGTTATACCCTTCTGGGGCTTAGCGGACACATGCGTGGACAGCACCTTTTAGTTCTTATGTCCAAAGTCGTATTCAATGTTGAAATGGAGGTGAACTTTATTTCAATCATTCGTGGAATAGTAACAGATGAATTTTGAGGCTTCTGAAAATTGTTCGTTCAAACCTTGCCAATTAAACAATCATTCTAACACACATCAAAAACTTTTCACATTTTTATACATATTAAGGTGAGCTATAAGCAAGGGTAACAACAGTTAAATCAGGCAAATCTTGACAAAAATGAAGGTCTTTAGATTCAGTTATCAGTACCTGCACAGCTTGGTTTCTTTTGTTGTTGACAAAATGTATCGAAATATAAAGTTTCAACATTTGTCTAATTATATTACTATTAATTAATGAGTCTTACTTCTCAAGATCAATGCACAAATTGTCTGACCTTCACTATGCAGAATGATGTGTGTGCAGATTTTGACCCTTGAAGAGTTTATATTAATCTACATTAATATAATTGCATCTGCAATCTGCAGTTGAACTTGGAGATTCCTGCCGCTGTCATCTGATTCAGTATGATCATCAGGCTCAGTCTCGACTCTGTGTATCTACAAGAATTGATGAAAAAAGTCAACACTTTATTAATTATATTTTAAATTCAACTTACCTTATACTTTTTACAATATAGTATAAAATGCATATTGTTTCTTTAAAAACTAATAACACACTATTAAAAACTGCAGAATGCACAATTCCAGCTTCATTTAGTAATTCAATTAGTAAATAAAAGTGAGTAATTAAGTCACTTAATTAACTAAGCAACTGTAAATGTCACAGAAGTACAATTCAATTTCAATTCAATTTTATTTATATAGCACCAAATCACAACAAAAGTCACCTCAAGGCGCTTCATAGATACAGAGAAAAACCCAACAATCATATGACCACCTATGAGCAAGCGCTTTGGCGACAGTGGGAAGGAAAAACTCCCTTTTAACAGGAAGAAACCTCTGGCAGAACCAGGCTCAGGGAGGGGCGGCCATCTGTTGCGACCAGTTGGGGTGAGAGAAGGAAAACAGGATGAAAGACATGCTGTGGAAGAGAGACAGAGGTTAATAACAGATATGATTCAATGCAGAGAGGTCTATTAACACATACTGAGTGAGAAAGGTGACTGGAAAGGAAAAACTCAATGCATCATGGGAATCCCCGGCTGCCTACGTCTATTGCAGCATAACTAAGGGAGGATTCAGGGTCACCTGGTCCAGCCCTAACTATATGCTTCAGCTAAAAGGAACGTTTTAAGCCTAATCTTGAAAGTAGAGATAGTGTCTGTCTCCCGAATCCAAACTGGAAGCTGGTTCCACAGAAAAGGGGCCTGAAAACTGAAGGCTCTGCCTCCCATTCTACTTTTAAATACTCTAGGAACAACAAGTAAGCCTGCAGTGTGAGAGCGACGTGCTCTAATAGGGTGATATGGTACTACAAGGTCATTAAGATAAGATGGGGCCTGATTATTTAAGACCTTGTATGTGAGGAGTAGAATTTTGAATTTAATTCTGGATTTAACAGGAAGCCAATGAAGGGAAGCCAAAACAGGAGAAATCTGCTCTCTTTCTAGTCCCTGTCAGTACTCTTGCTGCAGCATTTTGGATTAGCTGAAGGCTTTTCAGGGAGTTTTTAGGACATTCTGATAATAATGAATTACAGTAGTCCAGCCTGGAAGTAACAAATGCATGAACTAGTTTTTCAGCGTCACTAAGAGACAGGATATTTCTAACTTTAGAGATGTTGCACAAATGAAAGAAAGCAGTCTTACATATTTGTTTAATATGTGCATTGAAGGACATGTCTTGGTCAAAAATGACTCCAAGGTTCCTCACAGTATAACTGGAGGCCAAGGTAATGCCATCCAGAGTAAGAATCTGGTTAGATACCATATTTCTAAGATTTTCAGGGCCGAGTACAATAACCTCAGTTTGATCTGAATTAAGAAGCAGAAAGTTAGCGGCCATCCAGGTCTTTATGTCTTTAAGACATTCCTGCACTTTAACTAATTGGTGTGTGTTATCTGGCTTCATGGACAGATAGAGCTGGGTGTCATCTGCATAGCAGTGAAAATGTATGCTATGTCTTCTAATGATACTGCCTAGGGGAAGCATGTATAATGTAAACAGAATTGGTCCTAGCACTGAACCCTGTGGAACTCCATAATTGACCTTAGTGGGTGAAGAGGACTCTCCATTTACATGAACAAATTGTAGTCTATTAGACAGATATGATACAAACCACTGGAGTGCAGTACCTGTAATATCTACAGCATGCTCTAATCGCTCTAATAGGATATTATGGTCAACAGTATCGAACGCTGCACTAAGGCCTAGCAGGACAAGCACAGAGATGAGTCCACTGTCAGAGGCCATAAGAAGATCATTTGTAACCTTCGCTAAAGCTGTTTCTGTGCTGTGATGAGCTCTGAAACCTGACTGAAACTCTTCAAATAAGCCATTCCTCTGCAGATGATCTGTTAGCTGTTTGACAACTACTCTTTCAAGGATTTTTGATATGAAAGGAAGGTTGGAGATTGGCCTATAATTAGCTAAGACTGCTGGGTCTAGAGATGGCTTTTTGAGTAAAGGTTTAACTACAGCCAGCTTGAAGGCCTGTGGTACATAGCCGATTATTAGAGATAGGTTGATCATATTTAAGATTGAAGCATTAATTAATGGCAGGACTTCTTTGAGCAGTTTTGTAGGAATGGGGTCTAAAAGACACGGAGGATTGGAGGAAGTAATTATAGAAGTTAACTCAGAAAGATCAATTGGAGAAAAAGAGTCTAACTTAACATCAACGGTACTAAAAGTAGCTGTAGATAATGTTACATCTGTGGGATGATTATTGGTAATTTTTTTCTCTAATGATAAGAATTTTATTTGTGAAGAAGTTCATGAAGTCATTACTAGTTAACGATGGTTGGCTCAAAAGAGCTCTGACTGTTTGTCAGCCTGGCTACAGTGCTGAAGAGAAACCTGGGGTTGTTCTTATTGTCTTCAATCAGTGACAAATAGTAAGATGTTCTGGCTTTGCGGGGGGCTTTCTTATAAATCAGCAAAATATTTCTCCAATTATGATGATCCTCTAAATTTGTGACACGCCATTTCCTCTCCAGATTACGAGTCATCTGCTTTAGGCTACGTGTTTGAGAATTATACCACAGAGTCAGGTACTTCTGATCTGAGACCTTAGTTTTCACAGGAGCTACAGTATCCAGAGTCATATGTAGTGAGGAGGTGAAATTATTAACAAGATGATCGACCTCTGTTGGAGCAGCGTTCAGATAGCTGTTCTGCTCTGTGTTGGTACAGGTCATTGAAGATGATAACAGTGGGTGGATTACATTCTTAAACATAGTTACAGCGCTTTCAGAAAGACATCTGTGATAAAGTCTACTCTCCACTGCTGTGTAATCAATTATTGTAAATGTAAATGTTATCAGGAAATGATCAGACAGGAGAGGGTTTTCAGGAAACACTGTTAAATGTTCAGTTTCTATGCCATATGTTAAAAACAAGATCTAGAGTGTGATTAAAGTGGTGGGTGGGTTCTTTTACATTTTGAGAGAAACCAATTGAGTCTAATAACAGATTAAATGCCATGTTGAGGCTGTCATTCTTAGCATCTACATGGATGTTAAAATCACCCACAATAATTATTTTATCTGAGCTGAGCACTAAATCAGATAAAAAGTCTGAGAAATCAGAGAGAAACTCTGTGTAAGGCCCAGGTGGACAATTAGATGATAACAAATAAGACTGGTTTCTAAAATTTTTCAGCTGGAGTGGACAATGCTAAGCATCAGGCTTTCAAATGAATTAAAAGTCTGTCTTGGTCTTTCATTAATTAATAGGCTGGTGTGAAAAATTGCTGCCACACCGCCCCCTCGGCCTGTGCTTCGAGGTTTCTGGTAGTTAGAATGACTCGGGGGTGTTGATTCATTTAAACTAACATAATCATCCTGCTAAAACCAGGTTTCTGTAAGGCAGAATAAATCGATTTGTTGATCAATTATTAAGTCATGTACTAACAGAGACTTGGAGGAGAGAGACCTAATATTTAATAATCCACATTTCACTGTTTTACTCTTTAGTTAGGATGTGGATACTGTATTGTTCTTTCTTTGTAATTGTTTATGTTTAAGTTGTTTGTTGCTGGTTTTTAGTTTGTTTTTTGTCTTTTTGGAAGCTGACACAGTCTCTATGGAGATGGGTTTTTGGGGGGGTAGCAGGAGGAGAGAAGCTGCAGAGAGGCGTGTAAGACTGCAACTCTGCTTCCTGGTCCCAACTCTGGATAGTCATATTATGGGGGGTTTAATTAATTTGTCCATATTTCTAGAAATGAGAGCTGCCGTCTCTCCTTATAAGACCAGGTTTCCTCCAGAAGGTTTGCCAATTATCTATGAAGCCCACATCGTTTCTGGGACACCACTCAGACAGCCAGCAATTTAAGGAGAACATGCGGCTAAACATGTCACTCTTGGTCTGATTGGGGAGGGGACCAGAGAAAACTACAGAGTCCCACATTGTTTTGGCAAAGTTACACACCGATTCAATATTGATTTTAGTGACCTCCGATTGGCGTAACCGGGTGTCATTACTGCCGACGTGAATTATGATTTTACTGAATTTACGTTTACCCTTAGCCAGCAGTTTTAAATTTCCTTCAATGTCGCCTGCTCTGGCCCCTGGAAGACAATTGACTATGGTTTCCGGTGTCTCTAGCTTCACATGTCTGAGAACAGAATTGCCAATTACCAGAGTTTGACCCCCGACGGGTGTGTCGCCGAGTGGGGAAAAACGGTTAGACATATGTATGAATTTGAGGAGTGGACCCAAAATGCTGACACAAAGGAACGTGAAAGAAAATTTGAATATTAACAGAAAGCAAGCCGTTTATTAATCTCTACTTTTAAGATTAGGCTTCAAACTTTCCTTTTTGCTAAAGCATATAGTTAGGGCTGGATCAGGTGACCCTGGATCCTCCCTTAGTTGTGCTGCAATAGACGTAGGCAGCCGGGGGATTCCCATGAAGCACTGAGTTTTTTCCTTTCCAGTCACCTTTCTCACTCACTGTGTGTTAATAGACCTCTCTGCACTGAATCATACTTGTTATTAATCCACAGCATGTCTTTGTCCTGTCTTCCTTTTCTCACCCCAACTGGTCACAGCAGATGCCCGCCGCTCCCTGAGCCTGGTTCTGCTGGAGGTTTCTTCCTGTTAAAAGGGAGTTTTTCCTTCCCACTGTCGCCAAAGCGCTTGCTCATAGGTGGTCCTATGATTGTTGGGTTTTTCTCTGTATCTATTATTGTGCGATCTACTGTACAATATAAAGCGCCTTCAGGCGATTGTTGTTGTGATTTGGCGCTATATAAATAAAATTGAATTGAAATTAAAAGATTACAAAACAAAAGGCAGAGGTGAAGCTAAACAATAACCTAACCTGGGGAAAATATTTTTTATTAAAAAAAAAAACAAACAAACCATGAAACCTGACATGGATACAAAGATACCTGGAACATGGAAACGTGGCACCAAAGACAACAGATGACCTGACACTGAACAAATGAGGACAGGACTTACAGTGGCTTGCAAAAGTATTCGGCCCCCTTTAACTTTCCCACATTTTGGCACATTACAGCCACAAACATGAATCAATTTTATTGGAATTCCACGTGAAAGACCAATACAAAGTGGTGTACACGTGAGAAGTGGAACAAAAATCATACATGATTCCAAACATTTTTTACAAATAAATAACTGAAAAGTGGGGTGTGCGCAATTATTCAGCCCCCTGAGTCAATACTTTGTAGAACCACCTTTTGCTGCAATTGGATTCCATTAAAATTGATTTGTGTCACGGCTGGGAAGGCGAGCCGTGTGGTGTGGAGGAAGGAGGACCCAAGATGCAAGCAGTGGATGAAAATGGTAGTGAAGTTTATTTACAAGGTGTAGTGGCAAACAAGCAGTGGGGCATGACAAATAACTGAAGACACCTAAACTGGGAAGAACTAAAATAACAGACCTGGGTGCATACGACAAAGGGATGCGCGGCAGCCGCCGAGCAGGACACCGAGTAACAGGCAGGAGAACACACAGGGCTTAAATACACACACCAGTAATCAGGGGATGAGAGACAGGAGGGCAACACGGCTGGGAGGAATCAGAGCTGACGGGACAGGGGAAACGTAAACTGAACACACTCACATCAGACAGAGACCTTCACAATAAAACAGGAAACTCAGACACGGGGAACCAAACAAGACACAGAACTAAACAGACAGATTCACAAACAGACGGGGTGACAGCATAGACAGAGACACAGACTCAGAGGCAGACCAAATATAACACATAGAACTCAAACAATAATAATCATCATCATCATCATCATAATAATAAACTAAAAGCGCTGGGTCACCGACCCAGGACCATGACAATTTGTGTTTGTGGCAGTAATGTGACAAAATGTGGAAAAGAGGGACGAATACTTTTGCAAGCCACTGCAAGTACACAGAGAGATAATGAGGGGATGAGGAACAGCTGGGACAAGGGGAAACAAAACTAGACTCACTGCATTTAGGACAAAGACTTTCCCAATAAAACAGACATCACAAGGGTAATCTAATAAACAAATGAACTTAGCAAACCTAAAGAACTTATAAATAAACATCGACATCTAAACAAACTAAAACTTAAAACGCTGGGTCAACAGACCCAGGAAAGTGACAGTAAAATCATTTATTATACACATTATACTTATTTTCTTAAATTGCTTATCTATTATCTGTATTTTAACTTGGGGGTCTAGGGGTGCTGCATGTTTATGATAACACACTGACAATATCAGGACAATTTTAGCCTTACTCTATCAGTGAACAGCATGCCCATGCTAACTTAAACTAGACCAGCAAGCTAACCCCATGTGTATTAAGTGTTACTTCAGAATAGGAACCAAACAAATTAACGGAACGAAATTAACTGTAACAGCAGTTTGCAAAACATTGTGACAGTTCTCAAGTGTTCCTACCTCAAATCCAGCACGTGTTGCTGTGTTTTTGTTGTTAAATGGACGAGGAGAGACCGTGGCTGGTGAGAGGATGCAGCATTTCGTCAGTGGAGCATAGAACGACGTCTCTGATTGGTCAAAAAGTGAGTAAAGATGCATCTGATTGTTCGAAAGCGTCAACCAAAGAGCTGCTGGTCACGGCAAGATACAAACTCGCCGGAGCTCTGCGTGAACGGCACATCCGGGACCTTCAGCACTCAGGAGAGATTTATCTTGAGGTATGTATTTACCTTTGATATCCATGCGTCGACGAAAGCTCCGCGAGGTAAAGTTGTATGTTTAACAAGCTAATTAAGGTTAGTTAAACGGAATTAAAACAATACACAACCGATTTGAACAAATTGAAAGTGGTGAATGATGATAAATGCTAAAAAATTACTTAAGATTTATCTTTAACAATAGATATTAGAAGTTAAATTTAACTGTTTTTAAATTCCCACCGGAGTTAAAGGGACCTGCGGCCTTGCATGTGCTCTGCATCTTCAACTGCAGAGACAGTCAGTCTAAGCTCAGTGTAGCTAACTGCAACACACTTTTTTTTTCAACACAAGATATGCTTGGGGGGATTTAAATGATAATATTAATGTTTTCTTATTCAGCACAAATCAATAATATTATAGTTATTTGCTCACGGTCTGGGTCTCTGGCCCAGCGTTTCTGATGTTATTCTAAGGTTTTTGAGTTTCTTATGTTTAATGGCGGGTTAGTTGAGTTTGGCTTAACGTTATTAATATCGTTTTAAGGAGTTTATGTTAGGGCTGTATATTACCACGTTTGTATTTTCATGCCATGTTTCCTGTTTTATTTTGAAAGAGTCTGTTGCGTTCAGTTCATTAATCTCACTTCCCTGTTGTGTCAATAGAATCATTTGTGCAAGCTACTACCCTGCTGTCCCTCTGTCGTGTCTCAACCTCCAACAGGAAAGTAGAAGTCCTCATATGGTAGGACCAGTGATTGTAGTGTGTGTTACACTGTCCTCATATTGTTTTAAGCTGTGAAGGACAGGAGTGTGTTTCAGTTGCCTTCCTCATGTGGTAGGACCAACAACTCTAGTGTGTGTTACACTGTCCTCATATCGTTGGGTAGCAGAACCGTACAGTGTTAAGTTTCTATAGAATCTGGTATAAGGAAGTCAGATCCTTCTGTAATAATATTCACTGATACAAATATGATCTGTAGTTAATTAAATAGTCGGGATTTATACTAGAGAATGTTTCTGACGTTATATTGTTGTCTTTTGTTGCAGACACCAGGTGCCGAGGTCCTGTCTCAACCTCCTTCAGACCAATTGGTGAGTGACACACCCACTTCATTCTTCCAACAGGTTACACATTATTTTTTTGTATTTGGCATCAAGTATATGTGTCAGTTGGGCCTAGTGCATAAATGAAATGCACTTTAATTGTACTAAAACAATCAGTTTTAGTCGAAGTTAACCAAAACCAACATTAGCATTAGGATAAAGTAATTGTCTATACCATTTGTTAGTCCAAACTTTCCCTTAAAGCATCAGCTTGATCTTTATTCTGACAAAATTTGATATTTTTGTCGTTTTACACATGTTTTTGTCAAAATAAGCTCCCGCTGATCAGTTTACATGATTTAATTTCTGGGGAAATAGATGGCTGTACATCAGTGTTGGGTTTAGAGCTTTTATTGACAACAGCAGGAGAAGTTAGAGGTCAGGAATGTGAACTCTACATGTGTTCAGTCGTCATGTCCTCATATTGTTTTAAGCTGTGAAGGACAGGAGTGTGTTTCAGTTGCCTTCCTCATGTGGTAGGACCAACAACTCTAGTGTGTGTTACAATGTCCTCATATCGTTGGGTAGCAGAACCGTACAGTGTTAAGTTTCTATAGAATCTGGTATAAGGAAGTCAGATCCTTCTGTAATAATATTCACTGATACAAATATGATCTGTAGTTAATTAAATAGTCGGGATTTATACTAGAGAATGTTTCTGACGTTATATTGTTGTCTTTTGTTGCAGACACCAAGTGCCGAGGTCCTGCCTCAACCTCCTTCAGACCAATTGGTGAGTGACACACCCACTTCATTCTTCCAACAGGTGAAGATGGATGTTGCAGACAGGACATATCCTAACTTTTGCAGCCGTTACGATAATAACGCGCTGTTTGCACGATGAGCACAGCTTCCAAGCTCCCCTAAATTGACCGTGCGCTTCGTGTTGTGTGTGCGTGAGTCTGTGCATTTAGTGGCGTCTGTGCAGAAATGACTAGTAAGACAAGGCTGCAAACTATTCTCACAGACTTCAAGTGTGCACTTGAATCCAAAACGATCTCTCTCTCTCCCTCCGGCTCTGTTGAGATGCCACTGGGAGAGTAACGACTGCCCCTCCCCCCCTCTGCTCAGCAAACAGGTGGCTGTTTTTGCACCCCTCCCCCTCTGCTCTGCAAACACGTGGCTGCTTTTGCACCCCTCCCCCCTCTGCTCAACAAACACGTGGCTGCTTTTGCACCCCTCCCCTCTCTGCTGAGGGCAAAAACAAGGCTCATGTGCAAAGTGAAGCAAAATAACATTGACAGAGGTTCAGAGAAAGGAGGAAAAAAACGGAGCAGGCTCCCGTTGTTCACTTCAAGGAGGCGGCTCTACGGGCCGTTTTGTTTGTGACCGACACACACAGTATATATATATATATTCTCAATCACATTCACACCACTCTCTTATATCAGTTCCACTACATCAAGACTATTTTATGGTGGTCAGCTGTTTTATTGTCATGTATTTTGCATAGTAAGATAACCATGTCCTCCATTCAAAAGCACTGAAAATGTCTATGGTGGTGCTGTACCTAATATTGTGCTCATTTGATCCAAAACCTATTTTTCCTTTATTTTGAAGGCTGAGGCTTAGATCCATTAGGTATTCACGAGAAAGGCATTATCGCATGTCAGGATTACAGTATATCGAAAATATGTGATTATAATGGGAGTCAATGGGGCCCAAACGGATACAAGGGTAAAAGGAGGTAGTACATATGTGAATCTTCTTTACTATACACCACACCATAGAGGGGATCATTGAATTTCAAAAATAATCCTAAAACACACATCCTGGCCAAGTTTCATGCAACTAGTCTTTAAAATGACTGATATATTGAGAATCAAAAATCCAAAGTTACCCAAGCGGGTCCCTTTTTTCGCTAGGGTAAAACGAGGGTTAAATAGTCGGGATTTATACTAGAGAATGTTTCTGACGTTATATTGTTGTCTTTTGTTGCAGACACCAGGTGCCGAGGTCCTGCCTCAACCTCCTTCAGACCAGTTGGTGAGTGACACACCCACTTCATTCTTCCAACAGGTTACACATTATTTTTTTGTATTTGGCATCAAGTATATGTGTCAGTTGGGCCTAGTGCATAAATGAAATGCACTTTAATTGTACTAAAACAATCAGTTTTAGTCGAAGTTAACCAAAACCAACATTAGCATTAGGATAAAGTAATTGTCTATACCATTTGTTAGTCCAAACTTTCCCTTAAAGCATCAGCTTGATCTTTATTCTGACAAAATTTGATATTTTTGTCGTTTTACACATGTTTTTGTCAAAATAAGCTCCCGCTGATCAGTTTACATGATTTAATTTCTGGGGAAATAGATGGCTGTACATCAGTGTTGGGTTTAGAGCTTTTATTGACAACAGCAGGAGAAGTTAGAGGTCAGGAATGTGAACTCTACATGTGTTCAGTCGTCATGTCCTCATATTGTTTTAAGCTGTGAAGGACAGGAGTGTGTTTCAGTTGCCTTCCTCATGTGGTAGGACCAACAACTCTAGTGTGTGTTACAATGTCCTCATATCGTTGGGTAGCAGAACCGTACAGTGTTAAGTTTCTATAGAATCTGGTATAAGGAAGTCAGATCCTTCTGTAATAATATTCACTGATACAAATATGATCTGTAGTTAATTAAATAGTCGGGATTTATACTAGAGAATGTTTCTGACGTTATATTGTTGTCTTTTGTTGCAGACACCAAGTGCCGAGGTCCTGCCTCAACCTCCTTCAGACCAATTGGTGAGTGACACACCCACTTCATTCTTCCAACAGGTGAAGATGGATGTTGCAGACAGGACATATCCTAACTTTTGCAGCCGTTACGATAATAACGCGCTGTTTGCACGATGAGCACAGCTTCCAAGCTCCCCTAAATTGACCGTGCGCTTCGTGTTGTGTGTGCGTGAGTCTGTGCATTTAGTGGCGTCTGTGCAGAAATGACTAGTAAGACAAGGCTGCAAACTATTCTCACAGACTTCAAGTGTGCACTTGAATCCAAAACGATCTCTCTCTCTCCCTCCGGCTCTGTTGAGATGCCACTGGGAGAGTAACGACTGCCCCTCCCCCCCTCTGCTCAGCAAACAGGTGGCTGTTTTTGCACCCCTCCCCCTCTGCTCTGCAAACACGTGGCTGCTTTTGCACCCCTCCCCCCTCTGCTCAACAAACACGTGGCTGCTTTTGCACCCCTCCCCTCTCTGCTGAGGGCAAAAACAAGGCTCATGTGCAAAGTGAAGCAAAATAACATTGACAGAGGTTCAGAGAAAGGAGGAAAAAAACGGAGCAGGCTCCCGTTGTTCACTTCAAGGAGGCGGCTCTACGGGCCGTTTTGTTTGTGACCGACACACACAGTATATATATATATATATATATATTCTCAATCACATTCACACCACTCTCTTATATCAGTTCCACTACATCAAGACTATTTTATGGTGGTCAGCTGTTTTATTGTCATGTATTTTGCATAGTAAGATAACCATGTCCTCCATTCAAAAGCACTGAAAATGTCTATGGTGGTGCTGTACCTAATATTGTGCTCATTTGATCCAAAACCTATTTTTCCTTTATTTTGAAGGCTGAGGCTTAGATCCATTAGGTATTCACGAGAAAGGCATTATCGCATGTCAGGATTACAGTATATCGAAAATATGTGATTATAATGGGAGTCAATGGGGCCCAAACGGATACAAGGGTAAAAGGAGGTAGTACATATGTGAATCTTCTTTACTATACACCACACCATAGAGGGGATCATTGAATTTCAAAAATAATCCTAAAACACACATCCTGGCCAAGTTTCATGCAACTAGTCTTTAAAATGACTGATATATTGAGAATCAAAAATCCAAAGTTACCCAAGCGGGTCCCTTTTTTCGCTAGGGTAAAACGAGGGTTAAATAGTCGGGATTTATACTAGAGAATGTTTCTGACGTTATATTGTTGTCTTTTGTTGCAGACACCAGGTGCCGAGGTCCTGCCTCAACCTCCTTCAGACCAGTTGGTGAGTGACACACCCACTTCATTCTTCCAACAGGTTACACATTATTTTTTTGTATTTGGCATCAAGTATATGTGTCAGTTGGGCCTAGTGCATAAATGAAATGCACTTTAATTGTACTAAAACAATCAGTTTTAGTCGAAGTTAACCAAAACCAACATTAGCATTAGGATAAAGTAATTGTCTATACCATTTGTTAGTCCAAACTTTCCCTTAAAGCATCAGCTTGATCTTTATTCTGACAAAATTTGATATTTTTGTCGTTTTACACATGTTTTTGTCAAAATAAGCTCCCGCTGATCAGTTTACATGATTTAATTTCTGGGGAAATAGATGGCTGTACATCAGTGTTGGGTTTAGAGCTTTTATTGACAACAGCAGGAGAAGTTAGAAGTCAGGAATGTGAACTCTACATGTGTTCAGTCGTCATGTCCTCATATTGTTTTAAGCTGTGAAGGACAGGAGTGTGTTTAAGTAGAAGTCCTCATATGGTAGGACCAGTGATTGTAGTGTGTGTGTTACACTGTCCTCATATTGTTTTAAGCTGTGAAGGACAGGAGTGTGTTTAAGTAGAAGTCCTCATATGGTAGGACCAGTGATTGTAGTGTGTGTGTTACACTGTCCTCATATTGTTTTAAGCTGTGAAGGACAGGAGTGTGTTTCAGTTGCCTTCCTCATGTGGTAGGACCAACAACTCTAGTGTGTGTTACACTGTCCTCATATCGTTGGGTAGCAGAACCGTACAGTGTTAAGTTTCTATAGAATCTGGTATAAGGAAGTCAGATCCTTCTGTAATAATATTCACTGATACAAATATGATCTGTAGTTAATTAAATAGTCGGGATTTATACTAGAGAATGTTTCTGACGTTATATTGTTGTCTTTTGTTGCAGACACCAGGTGCCGAGGTCCTGCCTCAACCTCCTTCAGACCAATTGGTGAGTGACACACCCACTTCATTCTTCCAACAGGTTACACATTATTTTTTTGTATTTGGCATCAAGTATATGTGTCAGTTGGGCCTAGTGCATAAATGAAATGCACTTTAATTGTACTAAAACAATCAGTTTTAGTCGAAGTTAACCAAAACCAACATTAGCATTAGGATAAAGTAATTGTCTATACCATTTGTTAGTCCAAACTTTCCCTTAAAGCATCAGCTTGATCTTTATTCTGACAAAATTTGATATTTTTGTCGTTTTACACATGTTTTTGTCAAAATAAGCTCCCGCTGATCAGTTTACATGATTTAATTTCTGGGGAAATAGATGGCTGTACATCAGTGTTGGGTTTAGAGCTTTTATTGACAACAGCAGGAGAAGTTAGAGGTCAGGAATGTGAACTCTACATGTGTTCAGTCGTCATGTCCTCATATTGTTTTAAGCATTGAAGGACAGGAGTGTGTTTAAGTAGAAGTCCTCATATGGTAGGACCAGTGATTGTAGTGTGTGTATTACACTGTCCTCATATTGTTTTAAGCTGTGAAGGACAGGAGTGTGTTTCAGTTGCCTTCCTCATGTGGTAGGACCAACAACTCTAGTGTGTGTTACACTGTCCTCATATCGTTGGGTAGCAGAACCGTACAGTGTTAAGGTTCTATAGAATCTGGTATAAGGAAGTCAGATCCTTCTGTAATAATATTCACTGATACAAATATGATCTGTAGTTAATTAAATAGTCGGGATTTATACTAGAGAATGTTTCTGACGTTATATTGTTGTCTTTTGTTGCAGACACCAGGTGCCGAGGTCCTGCCTCAACCTCCTTCAGACCAATTGGTGAGTGACACACCCACTTCATTCTTCCAACAGGTTACACATTATTTTTTTGTATTTGGCATCAAGTATATGTGTCAGTTGGGCCTAGTGCATAAATGAAATGCACTTTAATTGTACTAAAACAATCAGTTTTAGTCGAAGTTAACCAAAACCAACATTAGCATTAGGATAAAGTAATTGTCTATACCATTTGTTAGTCCAAACTTTCCCTTAAAGCATCAGCTTGATCTTTATTCTGACAAAATTTGATATTTTTGTCGTTTTACACATGTTTTTGTCAAAATAAGCTCCCGCTGATCAGTTTACATGATTTAATTTCTGGGGAAATAGATGGCTGTACATCAGTGTTGGGTTTAGAGCTTTTATTGACAACAGCAGGAGAAGTTAGAAGTCAGGAATGTGAACTCTACATGTGTTCAGTCGTCATGTCCTCATATTGTTTTAAGCTGTGAAGGACAGGAGTGTGTTTAAGTAGAAGTCCTCATATGGTAGGACCAGTGATTGTAGTGTGTGTGTTACACTGTCCTCATATTGTTTTAAGCTGTGAAGGACAGGAGTGTGTTTCAGTTGCCTTCCTCATGTGGTAGGACCAACAACTCTAGTGTGTGTTACACTGTCCTCATATCGTTGGGTAGCAGAACCGTACAGTGTTAAGTTTCTATAGAATCTGGTATAAGGAAGTCAGATCCTTCTGTAATAATATTCACTGATACAAATATGATCTGTAGTTAATTAAATAGTCGGGATTTATACTAGAGAATGTTTCTGACGTTATATTGTTGTCTTTTGTTGCAGACACCAAGTGCCGAGGTCCTGCCTCAACCTCCTTCAGACCAATTGGTGAGTGACACACCCACTTCATTCTTCCAACAGGTTACACATTATTTTTTTGTATTTGGCATCAAGTATATGTGTCAGTTGGGCCTAGTGCATAAATGAAATGCACTTTAATTGTACTAAAACAATCAGTTTTAGTCGAAGTTAACCAAAACCAACATTAGCATTAGGATAAAGTAATTGTCTATACCATTTGTTAGTCCAAACTTTCCCTTAAAGCATCAGCTTGATCTTTATTCTGACAAAATTTGATATTTTTGTCGTTTTACACATGTTTTTGTCAAAATAAGCTCCCGCTGATCAGTTTACATGATTTAATTTCTGGGGAAATAGATGGCTGTACATCAGTGTTGGGTTTAGAGCTTTTATTGACAACAGCAGGAGAAGTTAGAGGTCAGGAATGTGAACTCTACATGTGTTCAGTCGTCATGTCCTCATATTGTTTTAAGCATTGAAGGACAGGAGTGTGTTTAAGTAGAAGTCCTCATATGGTAGGACCAGTGATTGTAGTGTGTGTATTACACTGTCCTCATATTGTTTTAAGCTGTGAAGGACAGGAGTGTGTTTCAGTTGCCTTCCTCATGTGGTAGGACCAACAACTCTAGTGTGTGTTACACTGTCCTCATATCGTTGGGTAGCAGAACCGTACAGTGTTAAGGTTCTATAGAATCTGGTATAAGGAAGTCAGATCCTTCTGTAATAATATTCACTGATACAAATATGATCTGTAGTTAATTAAATAGTCGGGATTTATACTAGAGAATGTTTCTGACGTTATATTGTTGTCTTTTGTTGCAGACACCAGGTGCCGAGGTCCTGCCTCAACCTCCTTCAGACCAATTGGTGAGTGACACACCCACTTCATTCTTCCAACAGGTTACACATTATTTTTTTGTATTTGGCATCAAGTATATGTGTCAGTTGGGCCTAGTGCATAAATGAAATGCACTTTAATTGTACTAAAACAATCAGTTTTAGTCGAAGTTAACCAAAACCAACATTAGCATTAGGATAAAGTAATTGTCTATACCATTTGTTAGTCCAAACTTTCCCTTAAAGCATCAGCTTGATCTTTATTCTGACAAAATTTGATATTTTTGTCGTTTTACACATGTTTTTGTCAAAATAAGCTCCCGCTGATCAGTTTACATGATTTAATTTCTGGGGAAATAGATGGCTGTACATCAGTGTTGGGTTTAGAGCTTTTATTGACAACAGCAGGAGAAGTTAGAAGTCAGGAATGTGAACTCTACATGTGTTCAGTCGTCATGTCCTCATATTGTTTTAAGCTGTGAAGGACAGGAGTGTGTTTAAGTAGAAGTCCTCATATGGTAGGACCAGTGATTGTAGTGTGTGTGTTACACTGTCCTCATATTGTTTTAAGCTGTGAAGGACAGGAGTGTGTTTCAGTTGCCTTCCTCATGTGGTAGGACCAACAACTCTAGTGTGTGTTACACTGTCCTCATATCGTTGGGTAGCAGAACCGTACAGTGTTAAGTTTCTATAGAATCTGGTATAAGGAAGTCAGATCCTTCTGTAATAATATTCACTGATACAAATATGATCTGTAGTTAATTAAATAGTCGGGATTTATACTAGAGAATGTTTCTGACGTTATATTGTTGTCTTTTGTTGCAGACACCAGGTGCCGAGGTCCTGCCTCAACCTCCTTCAGACCAATTGGTGAGTGACACACCCACTTCATTCTTCCAACAGGTTACACATTATTTTTTTGTATTTGGCATCAAGTATATGTGTCAGTTGGGCCTAGTGCATAAATGAAATGCACTTTAATTGTACTAAAACAATCAGTTTTAGTCGAAGTTAACCAAAACCAACATTAGCATTAGGATAAAGTAATTGTCTATACCATTTGTTAGTCCAAACTTTCCCTTAAAGCATCAGCTTGATCTTTATTCTGACAAAATTTGATATTTTTGTCGTTTTACACATGTTTTTGTCAAAATAAGCTCCCGCTGATCAGTTTACATGATTTAATTTCTGGGGAAATAGATGGCTGTACATCAGTGTTGGGTTTAGAGCTTTTATTGACAACAGCAGGAGAAGTTAGAGGTCAGGAATGTGAACTCTACATGTGTTCAGTCGTCATGTCCTCATATTGTTTTAAGCTGTGAAGGACAGGAGTGTGTTTAAGTAGAAGTCCTCATATGGTAGGACCAGTGATTGTAGTGTGTGTGTTACACTGTCCTCATATCGTTGGGTAGCAGAACCATACAGTGTTAAGTTTCTATAGAATCTGGTATAAGGAAGTCAGATCCTTCTGTAATAATATTCACTGATACAAATATGATCTGTAGTTAATTAAATAGTCGGGATTTATACTAGAGAATGTTTCTGACGTTATATTGTTGTCTTTTGTTGCAGACACCAAGTGCCGAGGTCCTGCCTCAACCTCCTTCAGACCAATTGGTGAGTGACACACCCACTTCATTCTTCCAACAGGTTACACATTATTTTTTTGTATTTGGCATCAAGTATATGTGTCAGTTGGGCCTAGTGCATAAATGAAATGCACTTTAATTGTACTAAAACAATCAGTTTTAGTCGAAGTTAACCAAAACCAACATTAGCATTAGGATAAAGTAATTGTCTATACCATTTGTTAGTCCAAACTTTCCCTTAAAGCATCAGCTTGATCTTTATTCTGACAAAATTTGATATTTTTGTCGTTTTACACATGTTTTTGTCAAAATAAGCTCCCGCTGATCAGTTTACATGATTTAATTTCTGGGGAAATAGATGGCTGTACATCAGTGTTGGGTTTAGAGCTTTTATTGACAACAGCAGGAGAAGTTAGAAGTCAGGAATGTGAACTCTACATGTGTTCAGTCGTCATGTCCTCATATTGTTTTAAGCTGTGAAGGACAGGAGTGTGTTTAAGTAGAAGTCCTCATATGGTAGGACCAGTGATTGTAGTGTGTGTGTGTTACACTGTCCTCATATTGTTTTAAGCTGTGAAGGACAGGAGTGTGTTTCAGTTGCCTTCCTCATGTGGTAGGACCAACAACTCTAGTGTGTGTTACAATGTCCTCATATCGTTGGGTAGCAGAACCGTACAGTGTTAAGTTTCTATAGAATCTGGTATAAGGAAGTCAGATCCTTCTGTAATAATATTCACTGATACAAATATGATCTGTAGTTAATTAAATAGTCGGGATTTATACTAGAGAATGTTTCTGACGTTATATTGTTGTCTTTTGTTGCAGACACCAAGTGCCGAGGTCCTGTCTCAACCTCCTTCAGACCAATTGGTGAGTGACACACCCACTTCATTCTTCCAACAGGTTACACATTATTTTTTTGTATTTGGCATCAAGTATATGTGTCAGTTGGGCCTAGTGCATAAATGAAATGCACTTTAATTGTACTAAAACAATCAGTTTTAGTCGAAGTTAACCAAAACCAACATTAGCATTAGGATAAAGTAATTGTCTATACCATTTGTTAGTCCAAACTTTCCCTTAAAGCATCAGCTTGATCTTTATTCTGACAAAATTTGATATTTTTGTCGTTTTACACATGTTTTTGTCAAAATAAGCTCCTGCTGATCAGTTTACATGATTTAATTTCTGGGGAAATAGATGGCTGTACATCAGTGTTGGGTTTAGAGCTTTTATTGACAACAGCAGGAGAAGTTAGAGGTCAGGAATGTGAACTCTACATGTGTTCAGTCGTCATGTCCTCATATTGTTTTAAGCTGTGAAGGACAGGAGTGTGTTTAAGTAGAAGTCCTCATATGGTAGGACCAGTGATTGTAGTGTGTGTGTTACACTGTCCTCATATTGTTTTAAGCTGTGAAGGACAGGAGTGTGTTTCAGTTGCCTTCCTCATGTGGTAGGACCAACAACTCTAGTGTGTGTTACACTGTCCTCATATCGTTGGGTAGCAGAACCGTACAGTGTTAAGTTTCTATAGAATCTGGTATAAGGAAGTCAGATCCTTCTGTAATAATATTCACTGATACAAATATGATCTGTAGTTAATTAAATAGTCGGGATTTATACTAGAGAATGTTTCTGACGTTATATTGTTGTCTTTTGTTGCAGACACCAAGTGCCGAGGTCCTGTCTCAACCTCCTTCAGACCAATTGGTGAGTGACACACCCACTTCATTCTTCCAACAGGTTACACATTATTTTTTTGTATTTGGCATCAAGTATATGTGTCAGTTGGGCCTAGTGCATAAATTAAGTGCCCTTTGATTATATTAAAATAATCAGTTTGATTGAAAGTTTCCCATATTCAACATTAGCATTACTTGTTTGTGAACATCTTAGGAGAAAGAAATTGGCATATCATTTGTTAGTCCTAACTTTCCCTTTAAAGCATCAGCTTGATCTTTATTCCTACTAAATTTGATATTTCTGTGTTACATTGTCCTCAGATTGTTTTAAGCTGTGAAGGACATGAATTTGTTTTTTTGTTTTTAGCCTTTCTCAATTGGTAGAACCAACAACTCTAGTTTGTGTTACATTGAAACTGAACAGCAGGGATGTTTGTCATGAAGATAATAACACTCTATCCGATTTCAAACAATCACACTGTGATGAGTATTATTAGTAGATTATGTTCACATGTAAAATATTCATATCAAATGGTAAATATCCTATATTTATATAGCGCTTTACTAGTCCCTAAGGACCCCAAAGCGCTTTACACATCCAGTCATCCACCCATTCACACAGACATTCACACACTGGTGATGGCAGCTACATTGTAGCCACAGCCACCCTGGGGCGCACTGACAGAGGCGAGGCTGCCGGACACTGGCGCCACCGGGCCCTCTGACCACCACCAGTAGGCAACAGGTGAAGTGTCTTTCCCAAGGACACAACGACCGAGACTGTCGGAGCTGGGGCTCGAACCGGCAACCTTCTGATTACAACTCTTGAGCCACGATCGCCCCTTAGCCCCTTAATGTAGAATTACACACTGCCCAACGCTGACTTTGCCTACAATGCAGAGAAAAAAGCAAACAGACCTATTGCATGCATTGATTCTCATATTTCACTGTTACTTTTCAAAGGCTCAAGGACCAAGTATTCCGGGGGTTCCAAGCCACACGCTTTACTCAGCTGCCCTGGACAACATGAAGGGCACCTCTGCCTCAATCACCCTGGACAACAAAAACATTAGCAACACTTCACCAAGAAGGGGTAAAGGCACCCAAATACAAAATGTTTTAGGTTAATATACTTGTGATCAAAGAACAAGTTTGTTTTCAGACATGACACTATTCAGAGCTTTTATCATAAATCATTTCATCTTATTTGATTCCCAGCAGAACACAGCACTTCAAATGGTTCATTCCAAGCATCCTTAAAGGAGCAATAAGCAATATCTTTTCACTGCTAGGTGTGCTGTTTTGCACTGCCTGTGAACCAAACCAAAGTCTATGGCTGGAGATCAACACAGAGAGAGGGATTGTGACTTCATGCTGTACTCCAGATGTAATTACACCTCTAGTTCTTCACATAGTCATTTTTAATTCCTTCAACCTAAGTATGATGAATTGTGCTTATTGCTCCTTTAAAGTGCTCCAGTAGAAAGCAAGGTTTAAGAACATTTTGTATTCACATTATAAACTAGAATATTTTCTATCTTTTCTTGCATTCACATTAAGATATTTTCTTTTGTTTCCATTTATGACAGCTGGGACGGTGAGAAGCAAGTGGACAAATGATGAAGTGAAGGTTGCTGAGCGGCATGTTTCACTTCATAAAAAGCTGCAAAGTACCAGGTAAAAAGGAATGTGACTGCTGCCTCCAAGCAGAGCCGGCAGCTCTGAAAGGCAGAGACTGGGTTGTCATAAGGTACTACAGCCACAACAGGATCATAGCATTAAAAGAAAGATGCAAGAAAAAAAGAAACAAGCAAGAGAGATACTTTGTTACTTCCACAGTTATGTCAGTATTGCAGTTTTCTGTATTGCATTGTTCTTACTCATAAATCTGTGGTTTATGCTGGGTGCTTTTTGCAATTAAATGATAAAAAAGGCAGATAATGTTCCACGTTTTTATTCACATGAACATTCACTACAAAATGAATTAATGCATTACAATATCAAGACTTAAAAAGTAGACTGACCACATTTGACCCATGTCTTTTTTT
>NC_141346.1:1840209-1947709 GCF_057382095.1 Aulonocara sp. 'chitande type north' Nkhata Bay
AACAGGTCCACTGATGATGCCATAGCCCTGACACTACACACTGCCCTGTCACACCTGGAGAAGAGAGACACGTATGTGAGGATGCTGTTTGTAGATTACAGCTCAGCATTCAATACCATCGTTACCTCGAAGCTGGACAGGAAACTGCAGGATCTAGGACTGAGCAGCTCCCTCTGCAGCTGGATCCTTAGCTTCCTGTCTGACAGACGCCAGGTGGTCAGACTGGGCAGCATCACCTCATCCCCCATCACACTGAACACTGGTGCTCCACAGGGGTGTGTACTGAGCCCTCTCCTGTACTCACTCTACACCTACGACTGCACAGCCACTAACAACTCCAACATCATTGTGAAGTTTGTGGACGACACTACAGTGGTGGGTCTTATCACCAACGGTGATGAGACGGCTTACAGGGAGGAGGTCAGCGCCCTGACCCACTGGTGTCAAGACAACCATCTCACCCTCAACGTCGCAAAGACAAAGGAGTTGATAGTGGACTTCCGGAGGTGCAGAGAAGTACACACCCCCATCACCATCAACGGCGCTGCTGTGGAGAGAGTGAGCAGCTTCCGGTTCCTTGGTGTACATCTGGCTGAGGATCTTACGTGGTCAGTACACACAAACAAAACAGTGAAGAAGGCGCAGCAGCCTCTTCTTTCTCAGGAGACTGAAAAGATTCGGCATGAGCCCCCGCATCCTCAGGACCTTCTATCACTGTGCCATTGAGAGCATCCTCACTGGATGCATCACCACCTAGTATGGCAACAGCACCGCCTACAACTGCAAAGCTCTCCAGCGAGTAGTGCGGTGCTCTGAACGGATAATTGGAGGTGAGCTTCCATCAGGAAGGAGGTTCTGCAGCATCCGGTCCCGTACCAGCAGACTGAGAGACAGCTTCTTCCATCAGGCCATCAGACTGCTGAACACGTCATAGACACCTCAGCTTCACTACTGGAACTTCAACATTATGCACTCCATACTGTACAGTAATGCCATTTCTTTGCACAACATCGAACTGCTAACCTCTGTATATTTTATTTTATTTTATATATATGTATACACACACACACACACACACACACACACACAAATGTATATACACATGTTTGGTATACATATTCAGCAATGCGCATACATTCTTATATTTGTACATATATTTATTCTTATAAATCTCAGATTCCCATTCTTGTATTTTGCTTTGTTCCTATGTTATTGTATTTGCTGTTGCTTGTGGGGCTCGCACACAAGAATTTAACTCGCATGTGCTGTACCAATGTACCTGCACATGTGATGTGACAAAAAAAATGGTTTGATTTGATTTGAGAGGTAGTAAGGAACTCTGGCCAGCTTTACCCCCTCTGTTTACCATTCGGTTTAACAGTTGTCATAATGAAACAAAAAGTCCAGGGCTGTGTGTGTGTGTGTCTGTGTGTTGTTACGAGTTCAAAATTGGGGATGGAGACAAGAGGAAAAACCACAATAACAACACTGGTCCGGTCGGGTTGAGTCAAACGATGATTTTAATGATCACACACGTGGGAGATGGACACTGATGCAGACAGCCTCAGATCTCTAAATGGTGGAGCATTGATCAAACTCTTATAGCCTCTGGTGCCTCCACCTTATCATAAAAGCCTAAACATTCACATGCTTTCTCTCACACGGCGCCTAAGCTACGACCTTGGCTCCCCGTTTATCTGCTCCTGCTGAGATGGGGCAGAAAACTCCAGCATGTTCTGTTCTAATCAGACAAATAAGGCGATGACTTTCTGCAAACAGCATTTCTTATAACTCAGCAGTATAATGCATCATAAAACAATATCATTCATTCACAATAAATCAGCAGTCTACTTTAATGCAAATCAGTTTAACAAATGCAATAGTTATCAGCTTCTTCTAATTCAGGAGAATAATGCAAACTAAGACTACATAATAATTCACAATCTTTAATTAGGGGTCTAACATGGCATAAAATAATATTATAATCTAACAGTGTGTATTTAAGTTAACAGAGTGAAGCAAACAGCTTGATGCCATTCTGGAAATGAGTGGGGAACAGATGAGTGAGGATTAGGTACAACTCCAGTATTCAGTCTGGGATAGTCCCTTCATGATCCTGTGCACATTCTGTTTTTATCTCCGCTTTGTTGCTCTGTCTCATGTCACTGTGTGTGTGTGTCTGTGTGTGTGTGATAACCCCAGTAAGAAGTGAGTTCTGTTCCTGGGCTCCCACAGAGCAACGTTTTTGTCATTTTTTTGTCAAAGCTGCCCATTTCATTTCAAAGCTGTGACAGACTTTAGACTGATTTGCAACACACACAAAAACACACATGCAAGGTGGAAACACTTTCAGTTTTGTTATGAGTAGGGGGGTGGGGCAACATTGCTGCTCAAATTCCCTTCTTTTAATTCTGTGATTTCAAAGAAGTCATGTGATTGCATGGTCTCATCGTCCCTCCTCTGAGGGTATAAAACTGTGCAACCCTCCCTTCTCTGCCTCCTCAGCATCACAGAGCTTCCTGATACAATACAGGTAAGATCACTTGAAATGCTGGAATCAGGGGATCAAGATAAAATTACAGATTACAGAAAGAGAACATTTAACTAATTGAAAATGAAGATCCTGATTGTAATTATTCTGCTAATCATCAGATCGGTGTGAACAGAAAGATTTACCAAATGTAATTCTTTAGAAATAGATGGGATTAATTTTTTTTGTTTTACTCCAGAGCAAGATTTTCCTGACACCTCACTGTGTGGATCTCTGTCATCAACATGGCAACGTAAGTACAATAAGTACAGTTAAGAGATACAGTTATCTTCATGTTTTAATATATCATCATGCGCATTATCACCAAAACTGATCGTAAAACTGTACAATTGAGTGAGCTTATCCTTACAATATTGATTTTTATTTTGGTAAATGTATTTGCATTTTAGCCTCACCTATGAGCTTGTGCCAAGGTGAGGTATCTGGTGTCCAGAATTCATAAAAATTGCTATTCCTCCTGAAGTAATAGTCAGAATTTAGGTTTTCAGATAGCGATCACATACAGTTAGGGGTGGGTTTAAAAAAAACTGATTTCCTGATTAAAATCAAATTTAATTTGAATGTGATATCGAGTCATTACATTTTGAAATTGATTTTTAAATATAAATGTTGTTTTACTACCAAACAGCAAAAGTCAGAGTGAATTCATGAGGATGTTTATGTGAAGCGTAGTTTGGATCTTCTTTTGCTGCTGGTTCAGTCAATATTCTTTGGAGAGACATCAAACCAACAGCTTTAGAATCAGCGCAAATCAGGGTGTGAACACAAAGCTCGACCCGTCGGCAGATCAGAGTCAGCGAGCTGTCGGCTTTCAGCCCCGACCGTGTCCGTGCTGTCGGGTGAGAGAGGCGACATCTCCCTGATTCTGATCCGCAGGTCTGCGCTTTGTGTTCACGTCTTTGTGCAGAATCCAAGCTAGAATCAATTTTAATAGATAAATCGATAATCAAAACCCACCCCTAGAAACAAGTGGCTCTCGTGTCTTTCACTATGTCATTATAAGTGGAGCTTATGAAGCTCAAGTTTTGTGGCTTTTCACAGGCGCTCAGTTTTATGGCTAAATCGCATAAAGCTGCTTCTGTGATCCAGGGTGGGGATTTAATAGTGCTGCCTTTCTAGTTTTAAGAGGAGCCACTTTATGGTAAATGGCCTGCATTTGTATAGCACTTTTCTAGTCCCTAAGGACCCCAAAGCGCTTCACACTACATCCAGTCATCCACACATTCACACACTGGTGATGGCAGCTACTTTGTAGCCACAGCCACCCTGGGGCAGAGGCGAGGCTGCCGGACCACCACCAGTAGGCAAACACGGGTTAGTATCTTGCCCAAGGATATTCGGCATGCAGCCAGGAGGCAGCCTGGGATCGAACCACCGACCTTCTGATTAGTGGCTGACCTGCTCTGCCACCTGAGCTACAGCCACCACACAGAGCTCAAATTCTTAGACACTGCGAATTGAAGGAGGCCACATGCCATTTAATATCATCAGTTTCAGGTAGATTATTATCAAACAGTTGCACAAATTCCATTGACACAGCTCAGCTGCTTGGCAGTAAACACTGATCATCATTTAAATCCATAGTGATTCCCTGTCTCCATCAGTCTGTGGAGAGGTGCTGCTGCTCTCCTGCTCACTGCCACGCTGACTGCAGCCTGAACTCGCTGCTGTTCCACAGTAACTGCCGTCAGATTAATTGGTGATGGTCAAACAGATGTGTCATAGTGTCTGACCTCTAAAAGCTCTTGGAGGTTGGGCATCTTTATAATTACAGTGCAGGTGGATTTATAGATGTAGTAAAAAACTGAATTAAACATGTTGGCTTCTTTTGGCATCAAAATCCCTTTTTTGTTGAATCTGCTTAAACAGGAAGCAACTATGACTGCCAGTTTTGCATAATAGTAACGTAAAGGTTGTTGCACTTGTTATTCTGACTTAATTAGAACAACCAAAAATATCATATGAAATGTGAATCGGTCTGTTAATTACTCAGAACATTAACAGATAATTACTTATCAGTTAGCAGGTATGTCAACAGACGAGGTCAGATGTTGAGATAGAGGAAACATGTTACAAATAAATAAAACACTGATGAACGTAGTTGTCAGAGACCAAGCAGTAAGACATAGAAGACGCAGGTGTTTAATTCAAAACTGGGGTTTTATGACCCAAAAATAGGAATAATAATTAACAAAGCCAAAACTTAAACAGGCAGACCAATAAAATAGGTCAACTAAATAAACTAAACTCCAAATAACAACTAACAAAACCTCAAACAAACACAAGACAAACTGACCTGCTAAAATGACACATGAGGGAGACAAAATGGCTGCCATATAACCAACTAACACAAAACAATTTAACAAACTCCAAACACCCTCCAGGCAATGAAGGATGTGGTTTAGTCCAACGAGGTTGTCGGCAGTAGTTCAGATCCCCAAGCCCTTTGCCACACCTTTTGCCAACTGGGAAGGAGAAGCCATGCCCCAGGTAACTCAAACAAAGAAAGGTGTATAACATAAAACAGAACTTTGACTTTGCAGTGTTGATATAAACTAAACTCATAAAATCAACTAAAATAACTCCATATATGGAGTGCACACAGCAAATCTCACACATCAGCATCACAGATATCAACACATGATGAAAAAAAATGAATAAAGAAACATATTAGACAATTAGTAAAATATATTTAAAGTAGTGACTGCAAAGTAAACTAAAGTGAAGCAACTAGTGGTGAGGTGAAGAGCTTACCATGTGTGGCTTGCTATCAGAGTATAATTTTTAAAATATGTTTAAAAAGGTGTTGATATAAAAAAATGGTATAGTTTGTTACAGATTCAAATATTGGGGATGGATAAAGGAGGAAAAACCACAATAACAACACTGGTCCGGTCGGGTTGAGTCAAACGATGATTTTAATGATCACACACGTGGGAGATGGACACTGATGCAGACAGCCTCAGATCTCTAAATGGTGGAGCATTGATCAAACTCTTATAGCCTCTGGTGCCTCCACCTTATCATAAAAGCCTAAACATTCACATGCTTTCTCTCACACGGCGCCTAAGCTACGACCTTGGCTCCCTGTTTATCTGCTCCTGCTGAGATGGGGCAGAAAACTCCAGCATGTTCTCTTCTAATCAGGCAAATAAGGCGATGACTTTCTGCGAACAGTATTTCTTATAACATCATAAAACAATATCATTCATCCACAATAAATCAGCAGTCTAATGTAATGCAAATCAGTTTAACTAATGCAATAGTTATCAGCTTCTTCTAATTCAGGAGAATAATGCAAACTAAAACTACATAATAATTCACAATCTTTAGTTAGGGGCATAACATGGCATAAAATAATATTATAATCTAACAATTTATATATAATAATGCCAAATAACAGTTATTGATTTCTGTTAATAAACAGTCATGATTTAAGTCAAAGCCCAGATGTCTCTCTGTCCAAAGTGTTTGACCTTAGCTGTCCGTCTGATATACTCAATTCTAATTGTCTCTCTTGGTCACTCACAGCGAAAATCTTAGCATCTTTAACTCTGCTATTTGCTGATATTTGGACAGCACACATGATGGAAAGGAGGATTTCAGTTGATGTGCACATGAATGATTTGTGTTTCCTCTGCAGGTAGAAAGTGTGTGTGAGCTGATGTGAATTGAGCAGCATGGATCAGTGTGATGCAAATTTGCAAAAAAAACCAACCCAGCATGTGCATCAAAATAAACTATTTCCAGCAGTGCAATATGAGTCCTAAGCATCCCAGAAACGACACAGAAAAGCATGAAGTCAAACTTGACTTTTAAAAACACCAGTGTAGGCTCATAAGGCCCTGAAGGCAAAAAGCGAAATTTTCCACGAAATGACGTCACTTCCGGTTTCGGGCAGGTCACGGCGGACATGCGATAGTTCGCGCTGATGGACGTAGGAAGTGTTACGAACAGCTGATCGGATCGGCAAAGCATGTTTCTGGAATATTATGCTTTTTATTCAGTTTTTGCAAAGCTATATGTGGAAGGAAACTGTGACCGAGGACAAGCTAAGATGTAAGTACAACTCCTCCGGTTTCATATGCAAAAAAATTATTGCGCTAGCTCACGTGGTTGCAGTGCTACCGGGATTTAGAAATAGTTACGCAAAACGGAGCGTGCCCACTCCGACCGGGTTTAAAGGGTTAACAGATTGCAAAACTGGGTTGGCATTTATGATTTATGTGTCTGTATGTTGAAACATGCCTACTTATCTTAAATGTCTGGCAAAAAACCGAAACTTAACAAATTTTTATTTTTGCTTCTCAGGACCAGGGATATGTCTTCAAAATACAAGAACACCATCCTCAAAAGTGTTCTTATCAGTTCAGGACCTCCTCCTGTTTACCAGCTAAACCCAAAGAAAAAAATGTTTGGAACGCTGACAAAAATGACTGTTGGTGAAAAAAATCAAAAAAAGACAAATAAAACCATCTTACTTGTGGGTGAAACAGGAGCAGGAAAATCTAGTCTGATCAATGCTTTGGTCAACTACACGATGGGAGTGAAGTGGGAGGATGAAGTCTGGTTTAAGATCGTAGAGGAGGAGGAGAAAAGTCAATCAGAAAGTCAGACATCAGATGTGATGGTGTACGAGATCTTTGGTTTTGAAGATGAAACTCTGCCCTACTCTCTGACCATCATCGACACGCCTGGATATGGAGACACCAGAGGGACTGAACATGATGTCATTGTTAGTGAAAGATTATTGGACTTGTTTCGATCAGATGACGGAGTTCAAGAAGTTCATGCAGTGGGTCTAGTGATGAAGGCGAGTGATAATCGACTGAGTGATCGATTGAGGTACATCTTTGATTCAGTCATTTCTCTGTTTGGAAAAAACCTGGAGAAAAACATTGTGGCCCTGATCACACACTCAGATGGTGTAACACCTGAAAATGCTCTTGAAGCTCTTGAAGCTGCAAAAATAAAATGTGCCAGAATAGAGGATGAGCCAGTTTGCTTCCTGTTCAATAACCAACAGGAAAAAGAGAGAAAAAAGAAAGACAAGGTGGGTTTGCATAACGCATGGAGAGTATCAGAGGGAGGAATGAGTGAATTCTCAGAATTCCTGGAAAATATTGAACCTCAGAAACTGATGACAACTGTTGAAGTGTTAAATGAACGCATCAGATTGACAGCCTGCATTCAAAACCTGCAAGAAAGAATAGATTTTATTGAATTAAAACAGACAGAAATAAAACAGACTCAAGAGGCTCTGAAGAAACACGAAGAAGAGATGAAGACAAATAAGCAGTTCACTATAGAAATTGATGAGGTCTACAAAGTTAGAGAAGATATCGAGGTTGGGTGGTGGTGCTTGTTGGGTGGGTATGAAGGAGCTGTCAGCTGTAAAGTCTGTGAGGAGAACTGTCACTATCCTGGATGCACAATAGCCTGGTATCCCGAACAGTGTGAGCTCATGACAGGAGGCCGCTGTACTTCTTGTACCAAGAAGTGTCCTGCATCAGATCATGTGAAAGAAAGGAAGATCTATGTAACCAAGACACGTCGTGTCAAAAAGACTGATGAAGAAACGAAAAACAAGTATGACAAGAACAAGACAGAAAGTGAGGACAAGTCCAGCCTTTTGGAAAATCTAGAAAAGGAAATGAACCAGCTGACAGCAGAGAAGTCTCAGTGGCTGGAGGAGTCCTACCAACATCTTCTCAGACTGGAGGAAATCGCTCTGAATGTTTTTTCTCTGTCCACTATTGTACACTTAGATATATTAAGTGAGAAGATGAAGGAGAAAGGAGACTCAGAGAAGGTCCAGAAACTGGAGGAGATGAAAAGCAGAGTGGATGAAGGTACCAGAGGAGCTCTGCAGTACATACCTGCAGTTATGAAAAAAGTTGGGCAAACCTTATGGAACAAGATGAAAACCCATCAGACAGATATGTAGAATTAAACTCAAATCACGAGACATTCTCATGGTTTTACAGAAAATACAGTTTTCTGTAAAAATTGCATATGGAAATGTTTCACTTGCAGATTTAATCAGTTATCAATTAAACATATCAGTTTACTCTGTCATTGGTAATTGGCCTCAGGATGATGAGAGCAGCTACAACCCAGACTTTGACCATTATGCTAAATGTTCTGATGAGTCCTGTCTCAAAAGACGTCATCACTGAATTTAGAAAACATACTCATGTAAGTAAGTAAAGTAAAATGTTATTTATATAGCACCTTTCAAGATAAAATCACAAAGTGCTTTACAGAGGCAGAAAAATCTCAAACAAAATCAACCAAAAGCAGTTTAAACAGATACGTTTTTAACTGCTTTTTAAAAGACACGACTGAGTCCACAGATCTCAAACTCAAAGGGAGCGAGCTCCAGAGTCTGGCAGCCGCTGATACAAACGCTCTGTCACCTTCTGTTTTTAACCTTGTAAGCGGGACAACCAGCAACCCCTGGACACAAGACCTCAGGGACCTGCTGGGGTGATAAGAAAGAAGAAGATCACTTAAGTAAGTTGGAGCTACACCGTGCAGGGCCCTATAAGTCATGACTACGATCTTAAATTGGACCCTGAACTTGACAGGGAGCCAGTGCAGCTGAATCAGCAGGGGCGTGGCATGGGAGTGTTTGTGATGCTTTATCAGAGGCCTGGCAGCAGCAGTCTGAACGCCCTGCAGTCGTTCCAGGGAGGCGTTACTTAAGCAAGTAAACAAGGAATCACAATAGTCTAAGCGAGATGAAACAAAAGCATGAAGAATCATTTCCAGTTCAGAGCGTGACACAATGGGACTCAGTGATATTTCTTCAATGGTAAAAACAAGAGCGAACCAAAGATTTAACGTGTGTGTCAGAGCTGGGTCAAAGGTAACACCAAGGTTCCTAATGGAGGATTTAATATATGAAGCAAGAGGGCCTCGATTTTTAATGTCCAAAAGGTCACATTCATTAGGGGTCAGACAGTGGAATGTGTTGAGTATTATAATCTAATATATGTTGGAACAATGATCGACTGAAAACTGAACTGGGAGACAGACTGTGACTGTGTAAAAAAAAAAAAAGGGGGCAAGAGCATTTGTTATGTTTGAGGTAAATTTTCTGGAGTCTGTTTTCTCATTTTCATTGGTGTCATGATTTGGATATTTATCTGTAAAAAAGACAGAAAATCGCTCACTCTAATTGTTAAATGGGCTAACAAGCTGACGTTTCCTTCATTATGTTGTATTGTGCTTATTTGTGCAGTTAGAATTGCTAACTTAATGCAGACTGGCTTTATACTGACAGCTTCAAATAAAGTAACCTGAATGTGTTCCTTTTTAATCTCTTCATTACAAATAAAGTTTGTTGGAAATAAGTTTGGAAACAAAAAAGTTTTATTTTCTCACTGTGTGTAATGCATGCTTGTACTTTTAAAGCAGTTTTAGGAAAATGTGTAGATTACAAATGACTAAAAGTCTGTGAATACTTATTTTTCCCCAGTGTCTTTCATTTCTGTGTGGTTGAGTCCAGTGATACTATATAAAGCATATTATACTGAGTTAACTATTTATAGCCAATAATCCGATGCTTTCACAAAATTGACTGTTAGCATGAACATAAAGATATTGCTCTACTGTGACACAGGAATTTATTGAAGTTCAGTTAAAAAAAATTAAATGTCATATTTACTCAAAATACACTTTAATTACTATTTTAAATGCTGAGAACATGCAAATTTTTCTTTTTTTCTATTTTCTGGACAGTTATTGTTACTCCCCTCGAGTCTTAATAAAGCTCAACTTGTTCTTTGCGTTTTAGCTGACATTTATTTCGGACAGGAGGATTCTCCAACGTGTCTTAACCTGTAATGATGTCCAACCACAGCCGATACAATGCCGTCAGAACTAAAAAGAAATACAAACTTAAATGAATATTCTTAATAAAGTCCTTAAGCATTATATGTAACGAAACATTCCAACAAAAGGATCAATAAAATACACATTACACTTCACACTACGGTAATTGCACTTGAATGTCACACAACACTCGCATATATACATACAACGATAAGAAACAAAATAAAACATTTACCTCATTGGCCTCACTCAAATGGAATAAAAGTTTCATTTTTACGTCGTGGGGAGGTCCAAAAAAGGCACTCTTTATTTATCTTTCTGTAGACGTGCAAACCTCGTGGCTCGTCTCTTAATTAGCTTGCTGAATGTGCCAGCCAAAAAAATGCCCTCTTAGCAAGAACAGACGGAACTAACCAATAACACAAATAACACATTTTAACATATAAACCTAAACAACTAAACATTAATTACTATTTATTTCTTAATATTTCAACTACTTATTGTTTCAACCTTAAATATCTACTGACATGAACTTAAATGCGAGAGTTGCCTATGACGGCAGCTACAGTTATCATTTATTATCAGGTCCACAATGTATTCTTATAGACTGAAGCTGGGAAGACTGAAGCTGGGAACAAGCAGCCAGCTGTGCTTAAATCCAGTGAGGACGCTTTTTAATGATCAATACAACAGTTTATGAAAACAGTGTGATAATATCCTTAACATCCTAATATCTTTATCATTTCTTAACATAAAACTTATTGTTGCAGCCAGGAGCAGTACACATGTGATCCCCCTTAAATTATTTTTTAATTTTAGTGTCCTTATTTTCCTCTGAGTTGTCAATTCTCTCACTAGTTAGCTAACATAAAATATTCCAGCTATTGTTGGTTGCAGCTAATAAGTCTATTTGCTATCTCATTTAGTGCTCAGCTCCTGTGAAAACTAAGGTCTCAAATCAGAAGTATTTGACTCTGTGGTATAATTCTTAAACACAAAGCCTTTATTAAAAACAAAAAGGCCTCTGTAAAGTTCAGTAAAGGTCAGAGGTCACTACAGGACAAATTCCTTGATTTTAAATCTGTTTTCTGAAATTTAGACCTCGACACTCGAGAGACCAAAAATCAATTCATGGGAAAACATAGAAAAGATGAGACAAGACCCGGCTGTCCATCTGCATAAAAATGTCAAAGGTCACTCTTTGAGTGTGCCAAGGTTCACATGTTTGACAAAAGCTGTGTCCCAAAATGTAGGCCGCATCCTTCGGAGGACCCGGCCTTCGCGGTCTACGTGGGCTGAGTCCTTCGAAGACGGAGAAGGCCGGAAGTGCGAGGCTGTGAAATTGGACGGTCTAGCCTTCAGATCTGCGTCACCGCTGTGTGGGTGGAGTTTAATAAACTCGGCCATCTGCTCCTTGCTATCTAAAATATTACAGGACACTGGCGTAAACTCTCGACCGTCTCACACTTCTGTTTAATCAGTTTTCTGTTTGACGTGTATTCAGCTGTGTGAAAATCCCGGAGGAACCCACTTGATGGATTAATAACGTTTTATTTTATCTAATAATCTAATAACTTTGATCTCAGCCAAACCGATTTACTCCGGAACAAATAAAACACTGAAAAAAGCCCAACAATAACAGGTTGTCTAAGTGACTTAAAAAACATATTTTTCACAAGGTGCAGTGCAGATCTAATGAATCCAACTGGCCACTCGTAACAGTGACTATTTAATATTTACTGGTTAGTGGCAAAGTTTCACCTCCTATTGAACAGTGTTCTTCTGACGTCAGTTCCCTTTGTCACTCTGCCAGATCCCGTTGGCTTTATTGAGCGAGGTGTTGCTACCCTGTGTGGTATCCTTTATGGCTTTCTCGACAGCATCAGCCAAGGGCAACTTGTCCTCTGCTTCTGCCTCTCTATGGTAGAAATAGTTGAAGTTGGAAACAATGACGGGAACAGGCAAGGCAAGGGTCTGAACATCGAGCGGGTGGGTAACAGATGTCTCCGAAAACGTCGGCACACTTTTGCCAATATGCGATGTCTTGATAGACCGAGCAGATATTTGATGTTTACACAGCTACTTTCTCCCCTTAATATATGTTAAAAGTTTATTTTGTGACTCAGAAAGATTAATAAGACTAATTTTAAAACTTCGTAGCGGCCGCCATTGTTGGGAGCTGAAATTTGGCTGAATTCTGGGATATGGTGGGCCACGAAGGACACACCCGACCCATCCTTCAAATTCGGGGAAATGAAGGACGCATTTGAAGGAGTCGACGAATTGGGACAGCCTTCGTCGCCTGGCTTTGACGTAATTGGCCTTCAAATGCAGCCAAAGACAGATGGTTTGAAAGAGGAGTGAAAGAAGCCATTTACGTCCACTGTGAAAGACCATCTTTGAACAGAGGCGGGGTTTACGACACCAACTGTCCACCATCTATAATCCAGTTTTGAGATCCATCACAGACAGCTTAACGTCTTTACTTTTCTATATAAAGCGCCATGAGACAGCTGTTGTGAGTTTGTGCTATATGAATAAAACTTTACTTTTATTCCATTTTGAAAAACGTTAATTATTTTGAATTTGTTGCTTTCGGGTGAACTCCTGCTCCAAAACTAGTGCAGCAGAGCTTCTGAGAATATAAAGCTAAAAGAAACATAATTATATGTTTGGCATAAGAGATGACCTAACAGGAAACTGACTGCAGGACACACAGGGCTTCAAGCACAGTAAACAGATTTAAAATCAAGGAATCTGACCTTTAGTTACCTCTGACAGTTTTTTTACTCACATTCAGGAATTTGAGCCAACAACAAAGATGAGTGTTGACTTCAGGAGAGCACAGAGAGATCACTGTCCAATTAACATCCATGGATCCTTTTCAGCATCATCTTTGTCACTGCTGATTCCTTTGTGTCATCATGTGTTGAGAAGAGAGAACAGTTATAACGGAGGAGCAAAAGGAAGTTCTGAAATCTGCATCCAACAAGGAATGACAAGTGTTGGCTCACCAAGAGCAGGTCACCTACTGATTGGAAGATTGGTGGTTTGATTCCTGGCTCCTCCAGTCTGCATGCTAAGTATCCTTGGGCAAGATACCCCAAGTCGCTCTCCGATGCATCCATCGGAGTATGAATGTGGTTAGCCAGCACTAAGTTCAGAGAAAGTGTGTGAATGTGGCACTTTGTATAGAGCCCTTTGAGTACTCCAGAAGAATAGGTCCATTTACTGGTTTGGCTCCAGTTGTTATAGATTCAATGATGTTGTTCCTACAGATACATGTCAGCATCTTTATTGTAGTAAAGTCTTGTAATCTGAAGATAGAAACAAGGCAGCAAACAGCTCCATGATCTGATCTTAATGATGTTGTTTTTATTCCTGTCTGTCAGAACTGGATTGGAAACTATCAAAGGTCTAAAAACAGCCTCAACCCTCCCACAGAGCAAACTTTACACACGTCATCTTTCAGCTACAATCTTTGTTGCAGGGATCTTCTGCCAAACAAGGCTGAGAGAAGATTTCTTACAGCTGTCATGTTGATGCTGTTTCAATCTTTGGGCAAACACACTCATATATTAGGGCTGATATCAGGGCTGCACAAGTTCTTTGTGTCTGTGATCATGAATAATAGAAGTGTGCCTGTTGAAGATCATGTTTCTACATTATTATATGTCCTGTTATTGTTCTGTGTTATATTCAGCTTATCATAAAAGCCTAAACATTCACATGCTTTCTCTCACACGGCGCCTAAGCTACGACCTTGGCTCCCCGTTTATCTGCTCCTGCTGAGATGGGGCAGAAAACTCCAGCATATTCTGTTCTCTTCTAATCAGACAAATAAGGCGATGACTTTCTGTGAACAGTATTTCTTATAACTCAGCAGTATAATGCATCATAAACAATATCATTCATTCACAATAAATCAGCAGTCTAATGTAATGCAAATCAGTTTAACTAATGCAATAGTTATCAGCTTCTTCTAATTCAGGAGAATAATGCAAACTAAAACTACATAATAATTCACAATCTTTAATTAGGGGCATAACATGGCATAAAATAATATTATAATCTAACAGTGTGTATTTAAGTTAACAGAGTGAAGCAAACAGCTTGATGCCATTCTGGAAATGAGTGGGGAACAGATGAGTGAGGATTAGGTACAACTCCAGTATTCAGTCTGGGATAGTCCCTTCATGATCCTGTGCACATTCTGTTTTTATCTCCGCTTTGTTGCTCTGTCTCATGTCACTGTGTGTGTGTGTCTGTGTGTGTGTGATAACCCCAGTAAGAAGTGAGTTCTGTTCCTGGGCTCCCACAGAGCAACTTTTTTGTCATTTTTTTGTCAAAGCTGCCCATTTCATTTCAAAGCTGTGACAGACTTTAGACTGATTTGCAACACACACAAAAACACACATGCAAGGTGGAAACACTTTCAGTTTTGTTATGAGTAGGGGGGTGGGGCAACATTGCTGCTCAAATTCCCTTCTTTTAATTCTGTGATTTCAAAGAAGTCATGTGATTGCATGGTCTCATCGTCCCTCCTCTGAGGGTATAAAACTGTGCAACCCTCCCTTCTCTGCCTCCTCAGCATCACAGAGCTTCCTGATACAATACAGGTAAGATCACTTGAAATGCTGGAATCAGGGGATCAAGATAAAATTACAGATTACAGAAAGAGAACATTTAACTAATTGAAAATGAAGATCCTGATTGTAATTATTCTGCTAATCATCAGATCGGTGTGAACAGAAAGATCTACCAAATGTAATTCTTTAGAAATAGATGGGATTAATTTTTTTTTTGTTTTACTCCAGAGCAAGATTTTCCTGACACCTCACTGTGTGGATCTCTGTCATCAACATGGCAACGTAAGTACAATAAGTACAGTTAAGAGATACAGTTATCTTCATGTTTTAATATATCATCATGCGCATTATCACCAAAACTGATCGTAAAACTGTACAATTGAGTGAGCTTATCCTTACAATATTGATTTTTATTTTGGTAAATGTATTTGCATTTTAGCCTCACCTATGAGCTTGTGCCAAGGTGAGGTATCTGGTGTCCAGAATTCATAAAAATTGCTATTCCTCCTGAAGTAATAGTCAGAATTTAGGTTTTCAGATAGCGATCACATACAGTTAGGGGTGGGTTTAAAAAAAACTGATTTCCTGATTAAAATCAAATTTAATTTGAATGTGATATCGAGTCATTACATTTTGAAATTGATTTTTAAATATAAATGTTGTTTTACTACCAAACAGCAAAAGTCAGAGTGAATTCATGAGGATGTTTATGTGAAGCGTAGTTTGGATCTTCTTTTGCTGCTGGTTCAGTCAATATTCTTTGGAGAGACATCAAACCAACAGCTTTAGAATCAGCGCAAATCAGGGTGTGAACACAAAGCTCGACCCGTCGGCAGATCAGAGTCAGCGAGCTGTCGGCTTTCAGCCCCGACCGTGTCCGTGCTGTCGGGTGAGAGAGGCGACATCTCCCTGATTCTGATCCGCAGGTCTGCGCTTTGTGTTCACGTCTTTGTGCAGAATCCAAGCTAGAATCAATTTTAATAGATAAATCGATAATCAAAACCCACCCCTAGAAACAAGTGGCTCTCGTGTCTTTCACTATGTCATTATAAGTGGAGCTTATGAAGCTCAAGTTTTGTGGCTTTTCACAGGCGCTCAGTTTTATGGCTAAATCGCATAAAGCTGCTTCTGTGATCCAGGGTGGGGATTTAATAGTGCTGCCTTTCTAGTTTTAAGAGGAGCCACTTTATGGTAAATGGCCTGCATTTGTATAGCACTTTTCTAGTCCCTAAGGACCCCAAAGCGCTTCACACTACATCCAGTCATCCACACATTCACACACTGGTGATGGCAGCTACTTTGTAGCCACAGCCACCCTGGGGCAGAGGCGAGGCTGCCGGACCACCACCAGTAGGCAAACACGGGTTAGTATCTTGCCCAAGGATATTCGGCATGCAGCCAGGAGGCAGCCTGGGATCGAACCACCGACCTTCTGATTAGTGGCTGACCTGCTCTGCCACCTGAGCTACAGCCACCACACAGAGCTCAAATTCTTAGACACTGCGAATTGAAGGAGGCCACATGCCATTTAATATCATCAGTTTCAGGTAGATTATTATCAAACAGTTGCACAAATTCCATTGACACAGCTCAGCTGCTTGGCAGTAAACACTGATCATCATTTAAATCCATAGTGATTCCCTGTCTCCATCAGTCTGTGGAGAGGTGCTGCTGCTCTCCTGCTCACTGCCACGCTGACTGCAGCCTGAACTCGCTGCTGTTCCACAGTAACTGCCGTCAGATTAATTGGTGATGGTCAAACAGATGTGTCATAGTGTCTGACCTCTAAAAGCTCTTGGAGGTTGGGCATCTTTATAATTACAGTGCAGGTGGATTTATAGATGTAGTAAAAAACTGAATTAAACATGTTGGCTTCTTTTGGCATCAAAATCCCTTTTTTGTTGAATCTGCTTAAACAGGAAGCAACTATGACTGCCAGTTTTGCATAATAGTAACGTAAAGGTTGTTGCACTTGTTATTCTGACTTAATTAGAACAACCAAAAATATCATATGAAATGTGAATCGGTCTGTTAATTACTCAGAACATTAACAGATAATTACTTATCAGTTAGCAGGTATGTCAACAGACGAGGTCAGATGTTGAGATAGAGGAAACATGTTACAAATAAATAAAACACTGATGAACGTAGTTGTCAGAGACCAAGCAGTAAGACATAGAAGACGCAGGTGTTTAATTCAAAACTGGGGTTTTATGACCCAAAAATAGGAATAATAATTAACAAAGCCAAAACTTAAACAGGCAGACCAATAAAATAGGTCAACTAAATAAACTAAACTCCAAATAACAACTAACAAAACCTCAAACAAACACAAGACAAACTGACCTGCTAAAATGACACATGAGGGAGACAAAATGGCTGCCATATAACCAACTAACACAAAACAATTTAACAAACTCCAAACACCCTCCAGGCAATGAAGGATGTGGTTTAGTCCAACGAGGTTGTCGGCAGTAGTTCAGATCCCCAAGCCCTTTGCCACACCTTTTGCCAACTGGGAAGGAGAAGCCATGCCCCAGGTAACTCAAACAAAGAAAGGTGTATAACATAAAACAGAACTTTGACTTTGCAGTGTTGATATAAACTAAACTCATAAAATCAACTAAAATAACTCCATATATGGAGTGCACACAGCAAATCTCACACATCAGCATCACAGATATCAACACATGATGAAAAAAAATGAATAAAGAAACATATTAGACAATTAGTAAAATATATTTAAAGTAGTGACTGCAAAGTAAACTAAAGTGAAGCAACTAGTGGTGAGGTGAAGAGCTTACCATGTGTGGCTTGCTATCAGAGTATAATTTTTAAAATATGTTTAAAAAGGTGTTGATATAAAAAAATGGTATAGTTTGTTACAGATTCAAATATTGGGGATGGATAAAGGAGGAAAAACCACAATAACAACACTGGTCCGGTCGGGTTGAGTCAAACGATGATTTTAATGATCACACACGTGGGAGATGGACACTGTATGCAGACAGCATCAGATCTCTAAATGGTGGAGCATTGCTCAAACTCTTATAGCCTCTGGTGCCTCCACCTCATCATAAAAGCCTAAACATTCACATGCTTTCTCTCACACGGCGCCTAAGCTACGACCTTGGCTCCCTGTTTATCTGCTCCTGCTGAGATGGGGCAGAAAACTCCAGCATGTTCTCTTCTAATCAGGCAAATAAGGCGATGACTTTCTGTGAACAGTATTTCTTATAACATCATAAAACAATATCATTCATCCACAATAAATCAGCAGTCTAATGTAATGCAAATCAGTTTAACTAATGCAATAGTTATCAGCTTCTTCTAATTCAGGAGAATAATGCAAACTAAAACTACATAATAATTCACAATCTTTAGTTAGGGGCATAACATGGCATAAAATAATATTATAATCTAACAATTTATATATAATAATGCCAAATAACAGTTATTGATTTCTGTTAATAAACAGTCATGATTTAAGTCAAAGCCCAGATGTCTCTCTGTCCAAAGTGTTTGACCTTAGCTGTCCGTCTGATATACTCAATTCTAATTGTCTCTCTTGGTCACTCACAGCGAAAATCTTAGCATCTTTAACTCTGCTATTTGCTGATATTTGGACAGCACACATGATGGAAAGGAGGATTTCAGTTGATGTGCACATGAATGATTTGTGTTTCCTCTGCAGGTAGAAAGTGTGTGTGAGCTGATGTGAATTGAGCAGCATGGATCAGTGTGATGCAAATTTGCAAAAAAACCCAACCCAGCATGTGCATCAAAATAAACTATTTCCAGCAGTGCAATATGAGTCCTAAGCATCCCAGAAACGACACAGAAAAGCATGAAGTCAAACTTGACTTTTAAAAACACCAGTGTAGGCTCATAAGGCCCTGAAGGCAAAAAGCGAAATTTTCCACGAAATGACGTCACTTCCGGTTTCGGGCAGGTCATGCGGACATGCGATAGTTCGCGCTGATGGATGTAGGAAGTGTTACAAACAGCTGATCGGATCGGCAAAGCGTGTTTCTGGAATATTATGTTTTAGTTGCTGCAAGTGCTTTTTATGCAGTTTTTGCAAAGCTATATGTGGAAGAAAACTGTGACCGAGGACAAGCTAAGATGTAAGTACAACTCCTCCGGTTTCATATGCAAAAAAATTATTGCGCTAGCTCACGTGGTTGCAGTGCTACCGGGATTTAGAAATAGTTACGCAAAACGGAGCGTGCCCGCTCCGACCGGGTTTAAAGGGTTAACAGATTGCAAAACTGGGTTGGCATTTATGATTTATGTGTCTGTATGTTGAAACATGCCTACTTATCTTAAATGTCTGGCAAAAAACCGAAACTTAACAAATTTTTATTTTTGCTTCTCAGGACCAGGGATATGTCTTCAAAATACAAGAACACCATCCTCAAAAGTGTTCTTATCAGTTCAGGACCTCCTCCTGTTTACCAGCTAAACCCAAAGAAAAAAATGTTTGGAACGCTGACAAAAATGACTGTTGGTGAAAAAAATCAAAAAAAGACAAATAAAACCATCTTACTTGTGGGTGAAACAGGAGCAGGAAAATCTAGTCTGATCAATGCTTTGGTCAACTACACGATGGGAGTGAAGTGGGAGGATGAAGTCTGGTTTAAGATCGTAGAGGAGGAGGAGAAAAGTCAATCAGAAAGTCAGACATCAGATGTGATCGTGTACGAGATCTTTGGTTTTGAAGATGAAACTCTGCCCTACTCTCTGACCATCATCGACACGCCTGGATATGGAAACACCAGAGGGACTGAACATGATGTCATTGTTAGTGAAAGATTATTGGACTTGTTTCGATCAGATGACGGAGTTCAAGAAGTTCATGCAGTGGGTCTGGTGATGAAGGCGAGTGATAATCGACTGAGTGATCGATTGAGGTACATCTTTGATTCAGTCATTTCTCTGTTTGGAAAAAACCTGGAGAAAAACATTGTGGCCCTGATCACACACTCAGATGGTGTAACACCTGAAAATGCTCTTGAAGCTCTTGAAGCTGCAAAAATAAAATGTGCCAGAATAGAGGATGAGCCAGTTTGCTTCCTGTTCAATAACCAACAGGAAAAAGAGAGAAAAAAGAAAGACAAGGTGGGTTTGCATAACGCATGGAGAGTATCAGAGGGAGGAATGAGTGAATTCTCAGAATTCCTGGAAAATATTGAACCTCAGAAACTGATGACAACTGTTGAAGTGTTAAATGAACGCATCAGATTGACAGCCTGCATTCAAAACCTGCAAGAAAGAATAGATTTTATTGAATTAAAACAGACAGAAATAAAACAGACTCAAGAGGCTCTGAAGAAACACGAAGAAGAGATGAAGACAAATAAGCAGTTCACTATAGAAATTGATGAGGTCTACAAAGTTAGAGAAGATATCGAGGTTGGGTGGTGGTGCTTGTTGGGTGGGTATGAAGGAGCTGTCAGCTGTAAAGTCTGTGAGGAGAACTGTCACTATCCTGGATGCACAATAGCCTGGTATCCCGAACAGTGTGAGCTCATGACAGGAGGCCGCTGTACTTCTTGTACCAAGAAGTGTCCTGCATCAGATCATGTGAAAGAAAGGAAGATCTATGTAACCAAGACACGTCGTGTCAAAAAGACTGATGAAGAAACGAAAAACAAGTATGACAAGAACAAGACAGAAAGTGAGGACAAGTCCAGCCTTTTGGAAAATCTAGAAAAGGAAATGAACCAGCTGACAGCAGAGAAGTCTCAGTGGCTGGAGGAGTCCTACCAACATCTTGTCAGACTGGAGGAAATCGCTCTGAATGTTTTTTCTCTGTCCACTATTGTACACTTAGATATATTAAGTGAGAAGATGAAGGAGAAAGGAGACTCAGAGAAGGTCCAGAAACTGGAGGAGATGAGAAGCAGAGTGGATGAAGGTACCAGAGGAGCTCTGCAGTACATACCTGCAGTTATGAAAAAAGTTGGGCAAACCTTATGGAACAAGATGAAAACCCATCAGACAGATATGTAGAATTAAACTCAAATCACGAGACATTCTCATGGTTTTACAGAAAATACAGTTTTCTGTAAAAATTGCATATGGAAATGTTTCACTTGCAGATTTAATCAGTTATCAATTAAACATATCAGTTTACTCTGTCATTGGTAATTGGCCTCAGGATGATGAGAGCAGCTACAACCCAGACTTTGACCATTATGCTAAATGTTCTGATGAGTCCTGTCTCAAAAGACGTCATCACTGAATTTAGAAAACATACTCATGTAAGTAAGTAAAGTAAAATGTTATTTATATAGCACCTTTCAAGATAAAATCACAAAGTGCTTTACAGAGGCAGAAAAATCTCAAACAAAATCAACCAAAAGCAGTTTAAACAGATACGTTTTTAACTGCTTTTTAAAAGACACGACTGAGTCCACAGATCTCAAACTCAAAGGGAGCGAGCTCCAGAGTCTGGCAGCCGCTGATACAAACGCTCTGTCACCTTCTGTTTTTAACCTTGTAAGCGGGACAACCAGCAACCCCTGGACACAAGACCTCAGGGACCTGCTGGGGTGATAAGAAAGAAGAAGATCACTTAAGTAAGTTGGAGCTACACCGTGCAGGGCCCTATAGGTCATGATTATGATCTTAAATTGGACCCTGAACTTGACAGGGAGCCAGTGCAGCTGAATCAGCAGGGGCGTGGCATGGGGGTGTTTGTGATGCTTTGTCAGAAGCCTGGCAGCAGCAGTCTGAACACCCTGCAGTCGTTCCAGGGAGGCGTTACTTAAGCAAGTAAAGAAGGAATTACAATAGTCTAAGCGAGATGAAACAAAAGCATGAAGAATCATTTCCAGTTCAGAGCGTGACACAATGGGACTCAGTGATATTTCTTCAATGGTAAAAACAAGAGCAAACCAAAGATTTAACGTGTGTCAGAGCTGGGTCAAAGGTAACACCAAGGTTCCTAATGGAGGATTTAATATATGAAGCAAGAGGGCCTCGATTTTTAATGTCCAAAAGGTCACATTCATTAGGGGTCAGACAGTGGAATGTGTTGAGTATTATAATCTAATATATGTTGGAACAATGATCGACTGAAAACTGAACTGGGAGACAGACTGTGACTGTGTGTAAAAAAAAAAGGGGCAAGAGCATTTGTTATGTTTGAGGTAAATTTTCTGGAGTCTGTTTTCTCATTTTCATTGGTGTCATGATTTGGATATTTATCTGTAAAAAAGACAGAAAATCGCTCACTCTAATTGTTAAATGGGCTAACAAGCTGACGTTTCCTTCATTGTGTTGTATTGTGCTTATTTGTGCAGTTAGAATTGCTAACTTAATGCAGACTGGCTTTATACTGACAGCTTCAAATAAAGTAACCTGAATGTGTTCCTTTTTAATCTCTTGATTACAAATAAAGTTTGTTGGAAATAAGTTTGGAAACAAAAAAGTTTTATTTTCTCACTGTGTGTAATGCATGCTTGTACTTTTAAAGCAGTTTTAGGAAAATGTGTAGATTACAAATGACTAAAAGTCTGTGAATACTTATTTTTCCCCAGTGTCTTTCATTTCTGTGTGGTTGAGTCCAGTGATACTATATAAAGCAGATTATACTGAGTTAACTATTTATAGCCAATAATCCGATGCTTTCACAAAATTGACTGTTAGCATGAACATAAAGATATTGCTCTACTGTGACACAGGAATTTATTGAAGTTCAGTTAAAAAAAATTAAATGTCATATTTACTCAAAATACACTTTAATTACTATTTTAAATGCTGAGAACATGCAAATTTTTCTTTTTTTCTATTTTCTGGACAGTTATTGTTACTCCCCTCGAGTCTTAATAAAGCTCAACTTGTTCTTTGCGTTTTAGCTGACATTTATTTCGGACAGGAGGATTCTCCAACATGTCTTAACCTGTAATGATGTCCAACCACAGCCGATACAATGCCGTCAGAACTAAAAAGAAATACAAACTTAAATGAATATTCTTAATAAAGTCCTTAAGCATTATATGTAACGAAACATTCCAACAAAAGGATCAATAAAATACACATTACACTTCACACTACGGTAATTGCACTTGAATGTCACACAACACTCGCATATATACATACAACGATAAGAAACAAAATAAAACATTTACCTCATTGGCCTCACTCAAATGGAATAAAAGTTTCATTTTTACGTCGTGGGGAGGTCCAAAAAAGGCACTCTTTATTTATCTTTCTGTAGACGTGCAAACCTCGTGGCTCGTCTCTTAATTAGCTTGCTGAGTGTGCCAGCCAAAAAAATGCCCTCTTAGCAAGAACAGACGGAACTAACCAATAACACAAATAACACATTTTAACATATAAACCTAAACAACTAAACATTAATTACTATTTATTTCTTAATATTTCAACTACTTATGGTTTCAACCTTAAATATCTACTGACATGAACTTAAATGCGAGAGTTGCCTATGACGGCAGCTACAGTTATCATTTATTATCAGGTCCACAATGTATTCTTATAGACTGAAGCTGGGAACAAGCAGCCAGCTGTGCTTAAATCCAGTGAGGACGCTTTTTAATGATCAATACAACAGTTTATGAGAACAGTGTGATAATATCCTTAACATCCTAATGTCTTTATCATTTCTTAACATAAAACTTATTGTTGCAGCCAGGAGCAGTACACATGTGATCCCCCTTAAATTATTTTTTAATTTTAGTGTCCTTATTTTCCTCTGAGTTGTCAATTCTCTCACTAGTTAGCTAACATAAAATATTCCAGCTATTGTTGGTTGCAGCTAATAAGTCTATTTGCTATCTCATTTAGTGCTCAGCTCCTGTGAAAACTAAGGTCTCAAATCAGAAGTATTTGACTCTGTGGTATAATTCTTAAACACATAGCCTTTATTAAAAACAAAAAGGCCTCTGTAAAGTTCACTAAAGGTCAGAGGTCACTACAGGACAAATTCCTTGATTTTAAATCTGTTTTCTGAAATTTAGACCTCGACACTCGAGAGACCAAAAATCAATTCATGGGAAAACATAGAAAAGATGAGACAAGACCCGGCTGTCCATCTGCATAAAAATGTCAAAGGTCACTCTTTGAGTGTGCCAAGGTTCACATGTTTGACAAAAGCTGTGTCCCAAAATGTAGGCCGCATCCTTCGGAGGACCCGGCCTTCGCGGTCTACGTGGGCTGAGTCCTTCGAAGACCGAGAAGGCCGGAAGTGCGAGGCTGTGAAATTGGACGGTCTAGCCTTCAGATCTGCGTCACCGCTGTGTGGGTGGAGTTTAATAAACTCGGCCATCTGCTCCTTGCTATCTAAAATATTACAGGACACTGGCGTAAACTCTCGACCGTCTCACACTTCTGTTTAATCAGTTTTCTGTTTGACGTGTATTCAGCTGTGTGAAAATCCCGTAGGAACCCACCCAATGGATTAATAACGTTTTATTTTATCTAATAATCTAATAACTTTGATCTCAGCCAAACCGATTTACTCCGGAACAAATAAAACACTGAAAAAAGCCCAACAATAACAGGTTGTCTAAGTGACTTATATATCAAAGACAGCGGGGGTCTGAACATCGAGCGGGTGGGTAACAGATGTCTCCGAAAACGTCGGCACACTTTTGCCAATATGCGATGTCTTGATAGACCGAGCAGATATTTGATGTTTACACAGCTACTTTCTCCCCTTAATATATGTTAAAAGTTTATTTTGTGACTCAGAAAGATTAATAAGACTAATTTTAAAACTTCGTAGCGGCCGCCATTGTTGGGAGCTGAAATTTGGCTGGGCCGCGCTATGAATTCTGGGATATGGTGGGCCACGAAGGACACACCCGACCCATCCTTCAAATTCGGGGAAATGAAGGACGCATTTGTCGGCTGCATTTGAAGGAGTCGACGAGTTGGGACAGCCTTCGTCGCCTGGCTTTGACGTAATTGGCCTTCAAATGCAGCCAAAGACAGATGGTTTGAAAGAGGAGTGAAAGAAGCCATTTACGTCCACTGTGAAAGACCATCGTTGAACAGAGGCGGGGTTTACGACACCAACTGTCCGCCATCTATAATCCAGTTTTGAGATCCATCACAGACAGCTTAACGTCTTTACTTTTCTATATAAAGCGCCATGAGACAGCTGTTGTGAGTTTGTGCTATATGAATAAAACTTTACTTTTATTCCATTTTGAAAAACGTTAATTATTTTGAATTTGTTGCTTTCGGGTGAACTCCTGCTCCAAAACTAGTGCAGCAGAGCTTCTGAGAATATAAAGCTAAAAGAAACATAATTATATGTTTGGCATAAGAGATGACCTAACAGGAGACTGACTGCAGGACACATAGGGCTTCAAGCACAGTAAACAGATTTAAAATCAAGGAATCTGACCTTTAGTTACCTCTGACAGTTTTTTTTACTCACATTCAGGAATTTGAGCCAACAACAAAGATGAGTGTTGACTTCAGGAGAGCACAGAGAGATCACTGTCCAATTAACATCCATGGATCCTTTTCAGCATCATCTTTGTGTCATGGATCGCTGTGTGGCAGGCAGGAGGAGGACCCAAACGCAAAACTCACAGACACGGGGATGAACTCAAAATCACAGCTTTAATGCTGGAATGGCAGAACATAGGAAATACAAAACTAAACTGGGAAAAGTAAACTAACATACGCAGGAAGACACAGGAAGATCCACACAACATGAGGGAGAACGCGACGCCGAACAGAGGGAGACGCAGACAGAAATACACAGAGGGTTAACGAGGAAAGTGGGAACACACGGGGAACACAGCTGACACAGATAACCATAACGAGACAGGGCGGGGTGAACATAACACTGACGGGAGACAGGCAGAGTCAAACAGGAAGTACAGAGGTTCAAACAGGAGGAGAGAGAGCACGGGGAAAATACAGACATAACGGGCTGAGGAAGACATGGAATAAAACACGAGGGCTCACAGTTACACAGGGGCACACAGGAGGTAACCAAATAAGGAACATCTTAACAGAAGAACCTAGGAACCAAGGCATGACTAGGGGATGAAATACAAAACATACAAAAACTGAGAATACCGGGCCCACATGGCCCGGGACCATGACATCACCCCCCCCTAAAGGGCTGGCTCCCGACAGCCCAAACCCGAGAAACAAAAACAAAAACAGAAAACAACCCACCCAGGGCGGGAGGCGGGGGACCAGGACGGAGGGACCAGAACGGGAAACAAAACAAACAACAGAAAACATGGGAGCACATGACCATAGTCAAAATAAAGTTCAGGGGGCCGACCCAGAGCCCACAGGCACAAGAGTTCACGGGTCACACGGTCGGGGGGCCGACCAGGCGGGTGGCACAGGTGACAGAGCTGGTCCGTAGGCCGGCCGTGCGGAAGGCAATGGCGGCGGCGACGAAGGAGACGACGGAGCAGTTCAGGAGGCCGGCCGCGCGGAAGGCAGCGGCGGCGGCGACGAAGGAGACGACGGAGCAGTTCAGGAGGCCGGCCGCGCGGAAGGCAGCGGCGGCTCTCCAGTGTCAGGCGTGCTGGCCATGGCTCGGTGGGCACAGGACCAGACGAAGCACAGGCTGAGGCTGGGCCAGACGAAGCACAGGCTGAAGACGCTGAGGCTGGGCCAGACGAAGCACAGGCTGAAGACGCTGAGGCTGGGCCAGACGAAGCACAGGCTGAAGACTCTGAGGCTGGGCCAGACGAAGCACAGGCTGAAGACGCTGAGGCTGGGCCAGACGAAGCACAGGCTGAAGACGCTGAGGCTGGGCCAGACGAAGCACAGGCTGAAGACTCTGAGGCTGGGCCAGACGAAGCACAGGCTGAAGACTCTGAGGCTGGGCCAGACGAGGACGAAGACTCTGAGGCTGGGCCAGACGAGGACGAAGACTCTGAGGCTGGGCCAGACGAAGCACAGGCCGGAGCTGCAGCTGACGAAGCACAGGCCGGAGCTGCGGCAGGCGAGGCTGAAGGCTCAGAGGCTGCAGCAGACGAAGGCTCAGAGGCTGCAGCAGACGAAGGCTCAGAGGCTGCAGCAGACGAAGGCTCAGAGGCTGCAGCAGACGAAGGCTCAGAGGCTGCAGCAGACGAAGGCTCAGAGGCTGCAGCTGACGAAGGCTCAGAGGCTGCAGCTGACGAAGGCTCTGAGGCTGCAGCTGACGAAGGCTCAGAGGCTGCAGCTGACGAAGGCTCTGAGGCTGCAGCTAACGAAGCACAGGCTGGACCAGGCGTAGCAGAAGGTGGCTGGATGGGCTCCTCGGGCCCTCCAGCTGATGTGGCATGAGGCTGGTGCGGTTCTCCCGAACCCCCAGCTGACGAGGAAGGTTGCTGAACGGGCCCCTCGGACCCTCCAGCGGAGACAGGAGGCTGAACGGGCCCCTCGGACCCTCCAGCGGAGACAGGAGGCTGAACGGGCCCCTCGGACCCTCCAGCGGAGACTTCTGGCTGAGGGGACCCTAACTGTGGCTGCACAGGGCAAGCAGTCTTATGCTTAACAGGCAAGGGCAAAGCAGAGTTTACACAGGCAGCGTCTGAGTTAGCTCTTTCGAGTTGTGGCACAGAAAAAACCACAGCCTGAGAAAGTGACGAAGCAACATTGGGAGTCACAGGTACAGGAGCTGGTGTAATGATTAAACTGTTCATAGCAGAGGAATGGATAATGGTCTCTGTGTCGTCTGGCTCAGGCAGAACACTGGGAGTGGATGTTACATTGGCTTGCTCAGCAACACAGGTCTCGTTCTCAGTAACCATTTGAGAAGCCGAGAGAGCAATGGCTGGTTGAGGAGTTGGCTGGGGAACGTCAGAAATGTCTAAAGACAAAACAGGCTGGAACATGAAACAGTCACTAGAAGGAGCATCAGCAACGGAACACACAGTTTCAGGGGGTTTGTGCTCCTCAGCATGCACTGTTACATCCTGAGCTGATGATGGGGGTGTGTGGCTGAGCTCAGACTGAGAAACCTCAGAACGTACAGGCTGAGTAAAATGGTTTTGCGGTGCTGCAATGCTAGTAGCAGTATGTCGGTGAGTCTGGTGTAGAATAACAGTCTTTGGTTCCGCTAACTCTACGGGTGAAACGTTCATACTGGGTAACTCAGAGGAAATGCTGCGAGCGTTACAAGAACCTGATTGCTCTGGAACACAAAGATCGCTAGGTAGGGCGGTCGGTGAATAATTTGGCACCAAGGTGTCACTCGGAATAACGTCTTTAGAGTCCAAACACACAGTGGCGGAGTTATCCAAGTCAGGCAACACAATGGCGGGCAAAACAGAGTTACTCACAGTGGTGGAACAGTCATGGGGTCCGGGACCAGACAACTTGGGCTGAGTGTGTGACTCACAGTCACTCTCTCCTACGGGTGCAGCCAGCTCAGCTGTACTGCGGTGCTGAACTACTACAGGGGACTGCACTGAAGTCTGCACAGGGGGCTGCACTGAAGTCTGCACAGGGGGCTGCACTGATGGCTGTAGCGATGGTTGTGGTGAGAGTGGAGTAGGTGACTGCACAGGAGAATGAACTAGAGGTGACTGCACAGAACACCGAGCTAATGGTTCTGTTGCAAACGTAGCTGCTGATGATGGAGCAAACGGCTGTGTTACCGGCGGCACTGGAGCTACTGGGGCCTGCGCTACAGGCGGCACTGGAGCTACTGGGGCCTGCGCTACAGGCGGCACTGGAGCTACTGGGGCCTGCGCTACAGGCGGCACTGGAGCTACTGGGGCCTGAACTGGGGGTGACACTGGAGCTACTGGAGACTGAACTGGGGGTGACACTGGAGCTACTGGAGACTGAACTGGGGGTGACACTGGAGCTACTGGAGACTGAACTGGGGGTGACACTGGAGACCCAGGTGACACTGGTGTACTGGGGTGAAGGCAGCGAGGATGCAGTCTCTCTCTTAAGGGAGGATCGAATGTTTTAGCGATAAATCTTGACGGGAAAAGATGCCGATGCTGAGAATACCAGGCAGCGGGGGCTAACTGAACTGAGGGTGGCTGCGAGGGAGCTAACTGAACTGAGGGTGGCTGCGAGGGAGCTAACTGAACTGAGGGTGGCTGCGAGGGAGCTAACTGAACTGAGGGTGGCTGCGAGGGAACTAACTGAACTGCTGGTGGCTGCACCGGCGATAAGCAGCTCGCGTCGACATCCGCCACACAAAACACAGCCCCTGAGCGAACAGTCACTATGTCTGGAAAAGACACAGAGTCCTCACTCACCACAGCAGGTGAATTGGAAGTCCGAGTGTCCGGCTGTGGGGTGGTGCGTCGTTGTACAGTGTCTCCGGAGTCCAAACAAAAGGGGACAGAATTATCCGAGCCCGGTGTTAAAAAAACAGAGCCACTCACAGTTGTGCACGGGTTAAGAAGTCCGGGATCCGAAGGCTCGGGCTGAGAGTGTGACACACGGTCACTCTCTCCCAGGGGTGAAAACTGCTCCGCTGCTCGGGAACGGCGACGACGTGAACGCCGTTTTCTCCGGGAAGGGGGAGGAGACGAGCCGGGCCGCGAATCCGTCAGCGGGCCGGGCTGAACATCCTCCGGCTCTTCGTACAGGAGCGACCGCTCCGGGAGGACGCCTACAGTGGAGACGAGGAAGTCCTGGATGTGGGGGTGGAGCGCGCCGAATAGCCACGGGAGTCCGGACACCATCCGCTGTAGGCGGACGGCTACGGTCTCCCGGTACTCACCCTCGGGCAGCACCACCCACTCCTGACAGTGGTACTCCACTGTATAAATCAGATCCTCCCGGAGGTCAGCGGAGGGGTTGTGAATTGCTGGGTCCATATCGTGGTCGCGTTCTTCTGTCATGGATCGCTGTGTGGCAGGCAGGAGGAGGACCCAAACGCAAAACTCACAGACACGGGGATGAACTCAAAATCACAGCTTTAATGCTGGAATGGCAGAACATAGGAAATACAAAACTAAACTGGGAAAAGTAAACTAACATACGCAGGAAGACACAGGAAGATCCACACAACATGAGGGAGAACGCGACGCCGAACAGAGGGAGACGCAGACAGAAATACACAGAGGGTTAACGGGGAAAGTGGGAACACACGGGGAACACAGCTGACACAGATAACCATAACGAGACAGGGCGGGGTGAACATAACACTGACGGGAGACAGGCAGAGTCAAACAGGAAGTACAGAGGTTCAAACAGGAGGAGAGAGAGCACGGGGAAAATACAGACATAACGGGCTGAGGAAGACATGGAATAAAACACGAGGGCTCACAGTTACACAGGGGCACACAGGAGGTAACCAAATAAGGAACATCTTAACAGAAGAACCTAGGAACCAAGGCATGACTAGGGGATGAAATACAAAACATACAAAAACTGAGAATACCGGGCCCACATGGCCCGGGACCATGACACTTTGTCACTGCTGATTCCTTTGTGTCATCATGTGTTGAGAAGAGAGAACAGTTATAAGGGAGGAGCAAAAGGAAGCCCTGAAATCTGCATCCAACAAGGAATGACAAGTGTTGGCTCACCAATGGGGTGGCTGTAGAGCAGGTCACCTACTGATTGGAAGGTTGGTGGTTTGATTCCTGGCTCCTCCAGTCTGCATGCTAAGTATCCTTGGGCAAGATACCCCAAGTCGCTCTCCGATGCATCCATCGGAGTATGAATGTGGTTAGCCAGCACTAAGTTCAGAGAAAGTGTGTGAATGTGGCACTTTGTATAGAGCCCTTTGAGTACTCCAGAAGAATAGGTCCATTTACTGGTTTGGCTCCAGTTGTTATAGATTCAATGATGTTGTTGCTACAGATACATGTCAGCATCTTTATTGTAGTAAAGTCTTGTAATCTGAAGATAGAAACAAGGCAGGAAACAGCTCCATGATCTGATCTTAATGATGTTGTTTTTATTCCTGTCTGTCAGAACTGGATTGGAAACTATCAAAGGTCTAAAAACAGCCTCAACCCTCCCACAGAGCAAACTTTACACACGTCATCTTTCAGCTACAATCTTTGTTGCAGGGATCTTCTGCCAAACAAGGCTGAGAGAAGATTTCTTACAGCTGTCATGTTGATGCTGTTTCAGTCTTTGGGCAAACACACTCATATATTAGGGCTGATATCAGGGCTGCACAAGTTCTTTGTGTCTGTGATCATGAATAATAGAAGTGTGCCTGTTGAAGATCATGTTTGCTGCATTATTATATGTCCTGTTATTGTTCTGTATTATATTCAGCTTCCAGCATCCTTTCCCAGCCCCCTGTTACACCATCCATACAAAGCCAATTTGACTGTGAGCCAATGTGTTTGTTTGTGTTGGATCAATAGATTTGACAGACTTGGGTCATCCAGAGGGAAACAGTCCAAATTCAGATCTAATGAAATGATGGAGGCTGTTTCCTACCACGGTGCTGATGTGTGACTAACAAGGCTCATGGTCTCCAGCAGACCAGCGCCTGGAATGAGGTGAGCTGAGTGTTGCTTTGGTGGGTCTGTGCCCACGTCATGCATCAGGATTCATGTTGGCAATAGTTCATATCTCTGTTCTTCAGCCTTCATCACAAAGCTGTGAAGGAAAAACAAACATCTAACAGGATCTGATGGATGCAAAGTCCACTGAGCTCTTTGTCATTTAGAAACTTGTCCAACCAACAAGAGCACAGATGAGAAACACAGTGACACTTAAAGGATTTTGCCATATATGAGCATAGATGACTTTCATATAGATTTTCAATGCAGGCTTTTGGTGAGCCGCTGGGTTCTGTCTAATAATCATCTCAGCATTTTACAATAGAACAGCTCTTTATTAGCTCTTCATTTATTGTTATTGGACATGAAACAAGGAAGCTGTTTCTCATTGGATGTTAGTTCCATGTTCATCAGGATCATTTTCTAAAGAGCTGATATTGAGACCATTTACTGCACTGGCTGCACATCCAGTCTACATTTCTCTGTATGTGCTGTGTTTGTCTTTCATGTTTCTCCATATTGACACAAACAGTGAACAGCAGTAGATCTACTCTTCATCTGTTTTAGGCCCAGTGAAAGATATGAAGCAGAAATGGTGTCATTAGGAGAAGAAGAGGAGAACAAGTCCGGCGAGGAGGCAGCAGCTCTGAAAGATGAAACAGCAGCTCAGCCCTGAGCTCAGAGAGCTGCACATGAAAAAGCTCCTCAAGCAGATCATGTCAGAGGTTTGTCATCAACAGGAGGAACTGTTCACATCATAGGATGAAGATGCTGTCAGCTGGATGAAGAAGGTTATTTAATGGCAAACGTTCACATTGAAGTCAAATTGTTGTCGTGTTGAACAGATTCATGTACTGATCGTCTCCAGAATGTTAGAAGAGCTTCAATGATGATGAACCTTGGCTAGGTGTAGAACAGGCACTATGTAATAACCTAGAAATTTCAGACCTACCATTTATCAGCTCAAACATCCAACGACATGAATGCTTTAAAAGCATCAATATCAGCTCTTCTCTGACAGCATGGTGGGAGTTTCTAAAAATGACAGCGTCTTCATTAATCCCATGCAAACGTACACCTATCTGGAACAATCCGGACATATCACAAAACAATAATATGATAAACTTTCCAGATTGGAGTTGCAAAGGAATCCCTTCTGGGAGTGCACTATACTGGTCATAGGATGTTCAAGATGGGCTATACGCCTTCCAACAACTGCTCACACTGCACAGCAAATACACCGGACAATTACATCCACGCTCTTTGGTTCTGTCCACCAGTTCAGAAATTCTGGCGTGAGATATGTGAAGACTTATCGAAGTGTCTGAAATGTAACATTCCAGCCTCCCCTTTAGTATGCTTGCTGGGCAACTTGGATGAGGTCACTACAGAAATAAACACAGCCCACGTTGTTTTTACGGCCCTATGCATTGCCAAGAAAATGGTCCTCATTAACTGGAAAAATAAAAATAATCTTAATTCTAACCAATATAGAAACCATCTAATAGATCACATTAGTCTTGATACAACCTCTGCCATCACATTTGATCAATCCCTTTGGGCTCCTTTGATCGGCTTCATCACCTAGTGGTTACTGGCCTGGTAGCCTGGCTCCCTGGGATGGTCCGGGACGGGCGTGGAGGCTTGGGGGTCTGGGGGTGCTCCGCCACCCGGTCTGGGGTGCTGTCTGGGCCTTGGGGGCTTGGGTCCTGGCTGTTGTGTTGCCGGAGCAGTGGGCGGGTTGGTGCCGGGGGGCTCAGCCCCCGTGCAGGGGACCTCTGGTGCATCGGCCCAACTAGGGGGCTCTCTAACTGGTGGGGAGGTTGTTATATCTTTGCAGGTGGTCTCCTCATTACAGGAGCTCACTCTGCAGGTGGGGGAGAGATATAGGAGAGGTGGAGAATGAACTCAACCTGGGTGTCTATTGTCTTGTGTAGTTTGGGAGATGATTGGATGATGGGGTGGGTGCAGTTTTCTCTGGGATGGAGTCGGGTGGGCTGCCCCGGACTCTGTGGGGCTGGGCGGTGCTGCTGCTGCGGGCCCCGGTCCGGATGGGCCTGGGCCCCCTTGCCCTGGTGGGTTCCAGAGTGTGGGGGTGCCTACTGGGGTCAGCGGGGGAGCTGGCCCCAGGGAGGGGCCGCTTGCCCCTCCCTTTCTTCCCTCCCCATCCTCAGCTGCCTCCCTATTCCCGCTCTACCACACCCACCCACACACGCAGGGCTTGGGGTGCAGGTGTGTCACCAGGGTGCAGGGGAGGCACTCCCCCTCTGTCCCCTTCTGGCCGCCTGTGCCTCAATTTTATCCTGCAACCTAGACATCCACATTACTCACACTCTTCCATAACACATACATATAGGGCCTTGGGGGTGGGCACGTTTTACAGCATCCAGAGGATGGTCGGTGTACTCCAACCCACCTCTGGCACTGGTGCCCTACCCTCAATTTTAAATGCATTTATACACTGAGGGTTTTCGGGAGGAGCCGTGCTGCTCTCTGAGAGGAAGCTAGTACCATGCTCTCCTGATTTTAAATGCACTTTAGAACAGTACACAGCAACACTACATATGAGCGGGCATAGGGAGGTTTGAGGTCTTCACTCACCCCGGTTCTGTTAGCCGTCAGGGCTGGGGGGCTGGGAGGAGGTGCTGGCCGTCAGACTGGGGTCTGGGATGCGGGGCCTCCCCGCTACTGCAGATAAGGAGGTGGTCCGCTTGCCTCCACCCCAGAGAGAAGGGTTACATGTCCTGGGTCTAGGTGCGGCTTGCCCCTCTGAGGGCGGGGGTACCTGGACCTGGGATATAGAGTATGTTTGGGGAGTGCGACTGTCTGTGCAGTGTCTATTTGTGTCTGTCTACACGTTGGGTGAGTGCCGAGTATTTGGTGGTGCATATGGGGTGGGAATGCACGTCTGTGTCCACGTGTGCCTGTTTGTCTGTGTCTATATGTCAGGTTGGGTCTTAGACTCAACCTCTCTGGGAACATCTCAGGCCCTCTAAAGTACGGAGGCCTATCTCCCCTCACCACACTCCCTGCCGGTGGTTGATGCCCTCAGACGTTGGTGTGTTGGTGGTCCTTGTCGTCTGGGGCTGGGCGCTCATGTATGTACCGGCTCACTCCTGGTGGCCGAATGGCGGGGCCTGGCGCCTGTGGCCCGGCTGGGCTCCTTCCGGGGGGTGGGATGCCCTCAGGCCTCTGGCCTCTGGGCCTGAAGCTTGGTCCTCTCTGGCTGCCGGCAGAGCCTGCGGGCACGCCACTGCAACCCCCTCTGGCCTCTGCTCCGTAGCTGTGGGGTGACCTCTCCTTTGGGGCTCTACTCAGCTCTTCCCAGGAGGGTGGCACGGTTCCCCCCCTTTGGTGGTCCTCCTCGGGTCCTTGTACTCTGGGGCCTCTGGATATCTGGGGCCTGGATCTCCTCCATACCTGCTTCATGCCCTGGTGGACGGGGCTATGGCCCCCCCACACTCCCTAGCAGATCGTTACATGGAGAAACCTTTGGAATGCAAGCATGCTGATCCACACAGGTATGCACACAGGTGTACACACGGGTGTTCACAGACGTGGACTACACCTTTCTTGGCTGCTGCCTCAAAGCACATTGTGCGCTGTCTATCTTGCGTGCTGCACAATATCGTTTATTATTTAGTAACTATTGATATCTACTGCTAGCTAGTTTATTGTGATGGTGCTGTGTTTTTTCTTTATTATGTTGCTCTTTGCTGTTTGCTTTCTCTTCTTCTTCTGTTTTTTTCCTCCATACAGGTGATCCAGGTGTTTTGTTTGTTTTTGTTTGTTTTTTCGCCCCCCCCCCCCCCCCCCTTTCTCACTGTCTCTTCTCCCCTTTGGTTTTCTTTCTCTCCCTCTCTTTCTTTCATTCTTTCTCCCTGTCCTATCCCACAGTCATGTCTGTCCCGTTTGTAGCAACCGAAAATAAAATAAATTCATAATTATAATAAAGGTCAATCAAATGGACCAATATGGCAAGGCCATGATGATCCACTTGGTAAAATAAATCCGCTTGGCATCTTTCTTGGCCTTAAGACAACAATTCTGATGCTAAAGATCCAAACGGGACACAAAAAAAAAAAAGAAGAGCTTCAATGAATCATTAGAAACAACTTACAGCTGCACAGCTGTGTCAAACACATCTGTGTGTCATTGTGGGATTGTTGTGTTTCTACATGTGACACACGTCTAAAACATGCACACAATCTGAACACAAACAGGGACTCATGTGTTCCCACAGCCAGATGCTGAGAGCCATTTCCTTGTAGTCCTGTGTCTACATACATGAACCATTAGATGTTATTGGAATGATTGTCAGCTCTGATAGTTTCATGTGTGTTTAGCTGGACACTGTTTGATCCTCGACATGTTTAAAGGTGTCCAGTCCTGAGACACTGGGGCTGGAAACAGCTGTGATGTCATTGGACTGTCACACAGACAGAAGTGCATGAAGTGAGCAGCCGAGGAGCCGCTGATGTTTTGGATTCAACAGCATTTGAAAGGTCGACACAGACACATTTGCACACAGAAAGCTGAATCTGTCATATGCCACAGTGAACTCACTGTTCAGTGTTTTTCAGGAAGCTTCTTAACTGCCTCTGCTGCCAAACAAGCAGCTGATGTCCTTGAGAAGAAGCTGAAGAAGTCTTCAACAACAAATACAGGAAGTGGACTTTCAAATACTAGATTCACTTTAGACTCACAGAGAAATGACTCAACCAGCTGTGTTTGACTATATGAAAGGTCAGTGTGTGTCTGCACACAGACTGTTGTGTTGGACTGTTATTCAGTTGTCTGCTGAATGTTTTCAAATGTCTGCATCTCAGCTGTGATGAGGCTGGGGGTCATGGGAGGCCACCGTAGCAGCCTCTTCAACATCATGACATCATCATAAATGCTGCTGGACTGTCTGATGGGCTGACGGTGAAAAAGCCGTCGGGAAGGAAACAGAAGACATTTCAGAGGCTGCAGCAGATTTCTTTGATTCGGGGCCTTTTTCAGCTTTATTGGACAGAGCAGTGAAGATAAGTGACAGCAAAGCAGAGAGAAAGGGGGCGTGGCCCGGGTCAAAGCCAGGCCAGCTGCTCTCCACCTCGTGGTCACCTGCTCATCCTAGTGAGCTCCACCAGCAGCCCTTTCACACACTTTACACTGTCAAACACTGTGTGTGGACCTCAGCTAACAACAGGCTACATTTAAGTCTGGACTACATGCTTTTATATTGTTTTTATTCCATCAGCAGCTCAACATCATGAGCAGCTTTGACATAAAGACATCAAACTCAAGCTGACTTTAAACTACTTTTAATACAGGGGCTCAAAAACAACAACATCTTTATTATATATCAGGACACAAAGTCATTTCATCTCAAAGGGAAACAGCTTTATTTGGAATAACCAGCACTATCAACTGGTTTGGGATCTCCACCAGTTTCATGTCTTTGCAGCTTCTCCAACAAAGTTCCTGTAAAATCAGCATGTTTGTCTTTATTGGTTTGATAGTGATTGATTATTCAGTCCCAATCTGCTGTCATCTAAAGAACAAAATGATGTTTCTATGAGTCACAAAGCTCCAGATGTTGTCGGCTTCACAAAGAAAACAAAGAACTTAAACACAAAGTGTTTGGAGCCAAAATGTTCCCAAGCTGCTCTTTTTGAAATGGCAGAGGTACAGTGGTGTCTAACAGCACACTGTGGAAGGCAAACATGTTATTGTTGGATGAAACTTCATGAATCCTTTGTAGATTTGAGCTGTTGGAGCCTTTCTTTTCTCTTCAGGTGTACAGATGCTGAGGAGGCAGGTGGAGCAGGTGGAGCTGTTGTGATGCTGGTGTGATACCCACTAATGTGTGATCACATTTGTGTGAATTAATTTAAGTAATTTCACTTTCAATGTAAGTGATATTTCCATTTGTGAATGCCCTTGATAACTACAGTAATTTTAACAGGAAACTGAGTCGCTGCCATCAGGAACTAGATTTTATATCACAGCCTGGAAATCTGTCATCTCAACAAGAACAAGAATTAAGTTGCTGAATTTCATGCAGATGCTCCATGATTTAATTATGTTCACCATAGAAACATGAAATTATTTAGTTCAAATTACAAGTTTGAATCTTGTACATGTAACAGCCACCCAATATTATAATTATGCAAGTTCTCAATGGTCATGAGAATTTGCATAATTAAGATTAAGGAACTGACCTCCCATCCATTCTTCCTTCAGTGGGCTGATTTCAGTCATCATGCAAATGTGCTGTTTATAAGATTTGGGGAAAGCTGCAGTCAGCTGAGACTGAAGAAGTCACCTGGATGATGATGAAACTCTTCAAATAAACCATTCCTCTGCAGATGATCTGTTAGCTGTTTGACAACTACTCTTTCAAGGATGTTTGATATAAAGGAAGGTTGGAGATTGGCCTATAATTAGCTAAGACTGCTGGGTCTAGAGATGCTTTTTGAGTAAAGGTTTAACTACAGCCAGCTTGAAGGCCTGTGGTACGTAGCCGATTATTAGAGATAATAATCGGGCTATCATCCACAGAGCAATGGCCAGTCAGAGCGGGCAAACCAGGAGCTGGAGGCTGCCCTGCGCTGTGTTGCTTCCTCCAATCAAAAAGTGATGAACTGCCGTGGATAGAACATGCTCACAACAGCCTGACAGCCTCCGCCACGTGCCGATCCCCCTTTGGGGTGTCCCTGGGATTTCAGCCTTCCTTGTTTCCCACAGTTGAGGGTGAGCATTGCATGCCCTCAGTCCAAGCTCACCTGCACAGGTGTCGGTGGGTGTGGCAGGCTACCCAGGCTGCCCTGCTGCGCACCAAGGACCACAACAAGCGCATTGCAGGTCGCAAACCGATTCCAGCATCCGAATATGCTTTGGGATAGAAGGTATGGCTCTCCACACGTTTCGTTCCCCACAGAGCAGAGTCCAAGAAACTCACTTCTACCTACATCGGTGCGTTTGAGATTGTTTCGAATTGCTGTTTCTGTGGCTGTGATCAGCTCCACTGGCGGGATTTGTCTCGGTGTGACAGCAAAATTAAATCCTTTAGCAAGGATGTTTTTCTCTGTTTGGGTGAGCTGTCCGTCAGACAGATTCTTCACCCACTTGTCCACATCCTCAGTGTCGCATCCTTCGCTCTTATTAGAGTTCTGCTTTCTGGTTCCTGTATGTGTTCCTAAGTTAATGTCTCCACTGACAAAGACACATTTAACTAATAGTAGCAGTTTTATTTAAGACCTTCCACAACACTTTTATTAATTACTATATTACTTCCTAGGAAGTAAATTTTTTGACAGGTGAGCTGCTGATTCCTTACTGTTGGGGTGAAGGGAGCGCCATGCATCGTAAAGACCAACGTTTCTCATGTACTGGCCATATATACTGACAATACATAGCTTTGTGTTAAGTGTAGATAATTTAAAACTAGGAATCTACCCTTTGGATCAATAACTGTGTTGAGGACTGTGTAGCTATATGAGTATAACTAATGATGCATGCTGCATGTGATGCTCAAACAAGTGAGGAAAAACACCATCAGGTGTAATTTATTTCTTTTTACGCAGCAGGCTCTGCTTGCTGCTTGCACATGATATAATCAAGTGTTAAGTAAATATAACATTTTCTGTCCCTTGCTTGTGAATCTCTACATGAAGTGGCAAATAGCTAAACGTGCTGTAGGGACTGACAGCATTGAATGATGACGAAACTGAAAGTAGAGTAGAAGGCCTTTTTCCTTCCTAGCTACAAAAAATACAAAGAAGAAATATTCTCAATGCAAATAAAGAATTACATGTTTACTACACATGCCAAACAGATGTAGACATTCATATTTACACATCTGCAAATGTTAGTCAATTTAATAACATCATTTACTATCCATGAAGATGAAACACAATACAAAGTTACAAACAAAGCTTCGCCGTTGGCATAACACAGGTGAATGCTGAAAGATTAAACAGAGAGACTTGTACATTATAAGGTTGCACTTATACCAGTTTTATCTGTACGGGAATAAAACTGGTATATCAACAACAACAGAACACCTGGAATCATAAACCTCCTCTGCCCACTTGCCAGAAAAAAGATCAAAGTTTCTTTATTTAAACAAAAGCTTTAATAAAATACATAATAAAACATAATTTTCTCTTAGACTTGATTTCCATATTCAGAATATTTCAGTTATACATATCACTCATTATCTTGGTGAGGCATTAAAAGAAGAGAGTATATGAAGCTTTTCATTCATCACTAAACCTGCTCTGTTATACACACAGTACAAAAACAGACCATTTACCAAACAATAAAAAGTATACCTGCAATATCTTTTACCATTGCTGAGACTTGTCTTCTTTTAGTAGGGAAGCAGGTAGAAGTTCTTTGTCAGAGTACATCTGTCTTTGCTTGGCATCTGAATTTCACCAAACTCAGATTCCTCGAAGCGCTGCATGACCTGTAGCATTGAAAGAAAGGCAGCTTCATCACTGACTGTTGTCTTTTCTAGATCCAAACTTTTAGCCTATCCAATTTATGAAGTTCAAATGAAGAAATAAAAGAATTCACTTGTTGAGCTCACTTTTCTGAACAGTTCCTCAATGTGATCCACATCAGCAAACTCTTTGAATATCTCAACAATATATTGGATAAAATAAGAGCCGTATGACTCGTCTCTGTATGAAGTCGTATCTGCAAGCCAAAAGAAACGGACAATTTGTGCTGCTGGTATTTGGTCAGTATCAATGACTCGTTACTGAAGGCTGGAGTTACTTGTTACTGGAACACTCACTAGGGGTGCAGGACAGAAGAGAGATGAAGTCCTTTTCTTTGTGTACCACAGCATCTGTCTCGATGTTTCTTCCAATAGTGGTTAAAACTTCATCATGTAAAACCACCGAACCCGCCTGACCTACAACAACCATGCAGGGTTACCCAGAAATACGTAATAATATTTAGCTTGATCATCTTACAGGTCAGCAGTGATCCTGCAGCAAATACTCTTTTTGTATTTGAACACTGGCATGTTTTTTGTAATGGCGGCCTTATCCCAAAAAGATATTCATAGCTTTAAAATAAATGTGAGCACTAAGCTGAGAATGTCAGCTTTACATTGATATGTTGCATAAAAATTCCTGTGCGAAGCCTTTGATAGTCATTTGAGCTGTTTCTGTGAAGAACTATGATGTGGTGAAACGAGCTCTGATTGAAGTGAAACTTCAGACTGTAAATACCTAAAAAAGCCTGTCAGACACAAAGTGTGAGCGTCCATTCAGAGAAACAAACATAATAATGCATCCACGAAAAACTTGCTCACAGGACATTTAAGCTCACGCCACTTCTATATGAAACTGTAAATGCAGCTTGAAACTTCTAGGATGAATGAATCACCTCCTCTACAAGCCTGGATGATGATCACCTTGGGCTTGTTATGTAGTGCAGGACAATTCTGTGTGTTTAGGCTCTTGTAAATGTTTTCAATTTCGAAAGGTTTGCAGTCAGTGCCACAGACACCTTGCAGAGATCCGTGAGACATGATAACTACAAACACACTATCCGTGTGGACAAGATGTGGATGTTTTGAGAACTTTTGTAGAGCTTTTTCAATCTCCTGTAAAATCAAAAACTTTGTATAAATAAATGTATCATTTTCTCAGTTTTGGGAAATGTCAAAGTAGAAGTGAATTATTTTTAAAACTACCTTTACAGTCAAGTTCCTACATTTCACCACATCGTAACCCAGATCTGCAAGCATGCAGTGCATTTCATATTCATCTTTCTCAGCTCCATGTCTGGTTGAATACCCATCGAAAGTTTTGTTAGTGATCAGCAGGGCTACACGCTTTGAAATGGACTCTTCAGTCACTGGATATTTCTAAAAGACAAGATGATTTACAGGAATTGATTAGGTTCTAACATTACTTTTAAAAACAACAAATCATTTTAATGTGTATTAGAGATCAAACGTTTAAATATACAGTATAATGCTGATTACTCAGGCCAGTCGAAGACACATACATTATTACCACGTCTCCCACCATCTGTGCTGTAATGCTGTGTGCTGGTCGAGCATTCCTGCTCCTTTTGGGACAATAGAGCTACAATTAGAAAACACCATCAGCTGATTTCTCAGTAGACATTTTGCTGCAGTACATCAACTGTGTGTGTGTGTGTGTGTGTGTGTGTGTGTGTGTGTGTGTGTGTGTGTGTGTGTGAGAGAAAACATGAAAAATGCATTACAATAACAGCTCAAGAAAAACGAATTTTACAGAAATCCTCAGTTTTCTGCACAGATGGAAAAGTGGACACATGCAGCGAAGAGTACATTTGCATCTAGTTTCTAGTTTCTGAAGATGTGTAAACATTATCCTGCAGGCTTTGTCCCGTTTTTGGGTTTGTTTTTCTTGCTGTGTCAGTGAAACAGCGTACCCTATCTGCTCTGGATTGATTATCTTCTACTATGGATTATTTCTCTAAACCATTCAAAATACCATCAGTGACAAGTGCTTCAAGGATTAAGATTTTTTTGTGACACAGTTGACACAAACTCTGCCCTTAACCTGGCAAACTCCTCCTCGATAGGAAGCATAAAAGAAACATGATGATACATATAATTCACATTTTGGTCTTTTAAGTGCCAAAGAATGAAGAAGACGTGGAATAGTCAAAGGAGAAATATATAATCTAAGAAAGAGTCTCATCAAAGATTTTGACATCACTTACCTGCCATTGTTCGCTTGCTCTATCATATGAGTCCGGTCTAATAGCATTTATGTTGGAATGTAAATGCCTCACCCGCCCTCATGTGACTGATTTGAATCATGTTCATTGGTTGGTTATTTTCTCTCTGCGTGTAAAAAAACAGGTCTGTTGTCACTTTATGAAAAACTAGTCACCACATCTAAGAAGCTAACAAAACTCAATCACAAATGACTGAATATCATATGTGTGTGATGTGCAGTTTATGGTCCTGAGAAAAGTGGATTACATAAAGAACAGATGCATTTAAATATGTTTATTGTTGTGTATTTAGATTGTTTGCTTTGGTAACTGCAATTATAATCACAATGACACAAAAGTGCAAAAAAATAAATGTCGGTTATATTCATATAGTGACATTTCACAACAACTGGTAATGCAAAAAACAAATTATTGCAAGCAACAGACCACGAACTATGAGAAAAAAGCAAAGACCAGTCAGACAATTGCCGATGAAGAATCACTTGGTGACCCCACCCGTTTTTTAACAGGAAGAAACCATCAGCAGAAACTCCTTCTAGCTATTTTGTAGCTGTTTATTTAAAGCAGAAAACCAAAAACAGTCAGAAGACAATGAACTGCTGGTTCAGATTAGCACATCAAATTCCTGCAAAACAAGTGTACAGGTCATGATGATGGATGTCAGAGGTGATTGATGGTGTTGACGGTTTCGCTTTTCTGCCAAGTAAATCATTTTCCGTGGATGTTTTCAGACCAGAAAAACTAGAAATCTCACACAGCACAGTTTCTGTTGGCAGCACGTCTGGGTTTTGTGAAGCAAACGTTTCGTACAGTCCTTTTCAGAGACTCAAAAGACATTTGACAAACTAAAAGAATTTTAAAATAAGGATTGCTTCTGATAATCACAGCAACATTTTCTTTTGCAGTCACTGACTCTCTGAAGTCTAGAAACCTGTGCCATCGCTTCATGTTGTGTTGCAGTAAGTGAAGTAAGTGAACTAATAGATTTAGATCAGGTGAAAAATATCCAGTTTTGTTGCCTGTAGAAACTCTTGGGTTGCTTTTGAATTTTTCTTTTGGTCATGATTCATGTAATGCTCTATCCAGTTAGACTGCGGCACAGAACTTTAGAATATTAGGGGGGGGGGGGCCCGAAACAATGCAAATTCTGGTTAACATTAGATTAGCTCATCCTGCCACATCCCGATCCTTATATAATGATTTTCTACAGTCACAAAGTGCTTTAGAGAACTACACATTACACACCATCATACTCTGACGGATGCATCAGAGCTAACTTTTTTGCTATCTGTCTGACAGATATAATTTTGCCTTAATAACATGGACGGACATCATTTCAGCCCTCAGAAATCAAACGGGCCTCCTGTATATATGCTTTATCTTGTATGTATGTACGCATATGCTCGAAATAAATGATCAAAGAAAAAGTCTCTGCCTGCTGCAGCTCAGAGCACAGATGGGTTCGTGCAGTTCATTTCAAAATGAGGAAAGTTTCTACAAGACAAATTCTTCCAATTAAAAGAGCACCTGCTGAAATTGTATTACAAAGTGTTCCAGGGGAAGTGAAAAAAGCAAGAGACAAGACAAGGACATAAGAAGCTAAGCAGGGAAGATAAGGGAAGGGAGGAGAGGAGAAAAGTGCGACCGCCTTCGCTGAGAGCGAAACGAGAAAAAAAGAAGAAAGGTATAGAGTTATATTTTTGTTAATAGGTTCAGACTGGTCAAATGTAGATTGGTTAAATATGTAAACAGCACAATATATATATTACTCTTCTTATATGTCAGTTAAGTACTTGGAATGTTAACGGGTCCAACAATGTGGTGAAAAAAAGTCCTAAATTCTCTGAAGAAAGATTTGATTCACGCTGATTTTTTGCAAGAAACCCATCTGACAGATGAGGAACATAAAAAATACTGTAGAGAATGGGTTGGCCAAATCTTTTTTCATCCTACTCTACAGATAAAAGGGGGGTTATTACTGTTATACACAAAAATCTCAGAGTCACTGTCCTTCCTTCAAGGACAATGAAGGAAGATATATATTGGTTAAAAGGGATAGTGGATGGGGAAATATATAATATAATAATATATATGCACCGAATGCACAGGATGGCAAGTTTTACAGGGTATTATTTAGTCAGTTAGTGGACATGGACTGTGCTAATATAATATTAGCGGGTGACTTTAACAGTGTTTTATGCCCCAAAATGGATAAGCTTCCCCCACAATCTACTTTGACAAAATTCCAAAGCCCTTTGGCAAATTATAAATGAGCTTGACCTTGTGGATGTCTGGCAACACTATAATCCATTATCTAAAGAGTACACTTTCCACTCTAACCCTCACTTGTCAGCATCTCGTATAGATTTTTATGTCCAAGTGTATCAGTCAGTTAGTTCAGCAGGTAAATATTGGTCATATAGGTCTCTCTGACCATGCTCCGCTGTGCGGCAGGCAGGAGTTGGACCCAAAATGCAGGACTCACAGACTCAGGGGATGAACTCAAAACACAGCTTTATTTGCTGGCAGGGGAAAAACATAAACTAAACTAATCTAAACTGGGAACAACAAACTAAGCACTCACAAAGAGACACAGGGAGATCCACACAGCTTGAGGGACAACGCAACACTGACTCAGAGAAACACAGGGCTTAAATACACTGGGGAGTAACGAGGGGAATGAGACACAGGAGGGCACAGCTGGGAGAAATCAGGACTGACGAGACAAGCAAAGCAGGACACATTCACATAAGACACGGACCTTCAAAGTAAAACAGGAAGTTTCACACAGAGACGCGAACTTGACAGAGTGGAGACAGCAACTAAGAAACACAGAGACATAAACCATAAGGCAGAGGTCTAAGAACCAAAATACACAGGGAAATACTCAGCTTGGAACACAAGAGACTAGACTAGAGGGAGTAACAAAAGACCAACCATGAGAACATAATGCACAATGCAGAGTGACAGAAAACAAACTCAAACATGCAAAGACACAATTACACAGAACAGAGGGGGCACAGAGAGACATGAAGGGCCTGGGATCAAAACTAGAAGCCATAGAATAACTCACAAGTACAATAATACAAAAATCACAAAGAACTAAAAACGCTGGGTCAGGAGACCCAGGACCGTGACAGCTTCAGGTCTTGGAAGATGAGCACACTGTCTCTTTTGGATGAGAAATTTATACATTTCATAACAGAGCAAACAACAGTATTCTTAGAAATAAATGATAAAGACATGAGAACTTTATGGGATAGCTATAAGGCTTACATGAGAGGGATGATTACTTCATACACAAGTCATAAAAGAAGTCAACGATTAACAAGGCAGTTAGAGACCGAGAATGATTTAAAAAAGCTGGAGAAACAATACTATGTAACTAAATCAGCTGAAACATTAAGTGAGCTCAGCAGGACATCTTTGTGTAATTTGATAATGCGAAAGCCTTCTTGGTGTTGATAATAAGATACTTTCAAAGATACTGGCTCTTAGGCTAGAAAAAGTAATGTGCTCTATCGTGCATGCTGACCAGACAGGCTTTAGTAAGGGGAGGAATTCTTATAACAATACTCGATGCCTATTTAATATTATTCATTTTTTAAATTTTCATCAGATCTCCGGGGTTGTTGTTTCTATGGATGCCGAAAAGGCATTCGATAGAATTGAATGGGAATATATGTTTGAAATAATGAGAAGATTTGGGTTTGGAAAAACTTTCTGGGGTGGATCAAAATTATATACAAATCACCAACAGCATCTGTGTTAACTAACGGCTTGTTATCTTCCCCATTTTCATTGAGCAGAGGTACAGCACAAGGTAGCCCATTGTCACCACTATTATTTGCTTTGGCCATCGAGCCTTTGGCCATTAGACAAAATCCAAGTGTTCCTGGAGTTAAAATTAGACAACAAAATATTCTGCTCTATGCAGACGGTATCCTTCTGACACTGACTGACCCTGCTAACTCTCTACCTGTTCTTACTAGGTGTATCAAGGACTTTGGTCTTATATCTGGATACAAGGTAAATTTGATGAATCTGTTACAATAACTCTGTGTAGTGGAGGGGACTTTAAACCTTTATATGTTCAACCTTTACACTGGGCACCATCAGGTTTTGTATAGTTGGGAGTTAAAGTTACACCAAATGTTGGTCACTTACATAGAGAAAATATTAATGAAATGGTTCAAGATCTTCGAGAGATGCTGACAAGATGGAGGTCACTTCCGATATCATTTTTGGGAAGAATGAATCTCATTAAGATGGTAATCCTTTTGGTTTGCAATTTTGAAATCAGAAGATATTAAAGTAATTAACAAGGCTATGGTGGATTTCATTTGGGCAGGAAGAAAACCCAAAATTAAATTGGAGACACTACAGTTACCGAAAGAAACCACTGGAAGCACTGGGAGTAACCTGCAAACTGGATTCTAACGGACAACAATTATGGACATAAATTATCACAAGTTTGCTATGGACTCTGGAGAATGTGAAATATTCTAGTGCTGTGCAGTGTTACTGTTTTGGATGTGAACCAGTCTTGTCTTTGTTGGGGAAAAAAGTTAAAAGTAAAAAAAAAAAAGGACAACAAAAACATGTGAGATGCAATGACGAGTGACAAGAAACCAGAGGGATAAAGACATGCAGGGGTTGGATTCAAATCTGGTCCGTCCTCTTTCAGCCATATGGTTTAGTATCACCTGCTCTTCTCAGTGAGCTGAACTGCAGCTAAAAGGACAAAATCGTGCATCAAATGAAGAAATAATCTGATCATATCTTCTTTTTCTTTTTTTTCCCAGTCCTGTTTGGGTTTTTTTGCCATCAGATTTGATGTCTGAACGCTAACAAAGATACCAAGCGGATTTACTTTACCACCCACATAGGTTTTGTTTGTGCTGAGAGTTGCTCCCAACTGAGAAACTTTGAAATATTAGACATTTTAAAATCCCACCTAAAACATTTAGATGATGCTGCCCAGAACACTGTGTGCTGTCTTATCAAAAATATCCCTTCCCTGTTTGCTGACACTCCAGGTCACACCAATGTCTTAGAACATGACATTGATGTAGGTGACCATCCCCTGATCAAACAACTATCGCGTGAACCCAACCAAATGTGCACTTTTTGAGCAAGAAGTTTCCTACTTGCTGGAAAATGGTCTAACTGTTGCAAGTTCCACTGCATGGAGTTCCCCATGTCTTCTGGTGCCAAAAGTAGACAAATCCCCACGTTTTTGTACTGATTTTTGGAAACTAAACAGTGTGACCAAACCTGACTCCTATCCTCTCCTCCGAATGGAAGATTGTGTTGACAGGGTTTGCGCTGCAAAGTCCGTCACCAAACTGGATTTATTAAATGGTTATTGGTCAAGTTCCCCTAACTCCACATGCATCAGAAATCTGTTTTCATCACTCCTGTTCACTTCCTACAATATACCATCACACCTTTTGGACTTCAAAATGCCCCTGCCTAAATCATTCCAAATGTGACTTTGGTAAGCCCACTGTTACTTACCTAGGTAAGCAAGCGGGTCAGGGTCAGGTACTCCCCCTCCTGGCCAAAATTCAGGCTATTCTTGATCTCCCTTGGCCTCGTACTAGATGTCAGCTTTGCCATTTCCTCAGAATTGCTGGCTATTATTGTGGCTGCTGCAAAAATTCTGCAGACTTAGTTAGTCTGATCCTGAATTCAACACTTACCACTAGAAGTACTGTACCACTGAAAAAGAAACTCTTTCCCTTTTGCTTGCGTTACAACATTTTAAATTGTATGTTGGTTCTAGTTCATAACCTATCATTGTCTACACTGATCACAACCCCCTTGTGTTTTTTACCGGGATGCAAAACTCAAACCAGAGGCTAATGAGATGGTCACTCCTGGTAAAGGAGTTTAATTTGGAATAATGCCACACACAAAAAAGGACTAGTGAATGTGCTAGCAGATGGGCTGTCTCTTGATTTGGTTTGGTCTTGGGGACGGGGTTGTTGCGACCCTGGCCATGATGACTTGTTTTTGTTCTTTGCTCTGTGTCTTTAAGAATCTCTGCAGGTAATTTGTGATTGGAAAGCTGGCAGCTGCTGATTGGTCCCCTGATCATGTGGCTGTTTTGATAATCACTCGCCCGTTGTCCCGGGGCAATAAGTGACAGCAGCAGCATACCCATCCTTGGCCTCCATAGCCGTTGACATTTGGGTGTGTGATTTCCGAGAGTTACTTAGTTTTGTACATGGTGTGCAGGTTAGTTTCACTTGTAAATAGGCACTGAAGCAGAAGGGGTGAGCTGCCTTATTGTTCCTTATAGTGTTTTCTCCTGTTTATTCAGTTAGAAAATTAGGTGTAGCACTTGTCTTTTGTTTGTTTTTGTTTCACTTAGGGTTTAGATAGCAGCTCCTTTTCTGAGTAAGCTTGTTTGTTTGTTATGTTGGCCTTTGTTCACCCCGCAGTTTAGCTTTCAGTGTAGTCACAATAAAACCACCTTTCATTTATAAATCGGCTTCTGGTTTTTGGGACCAGGGCGGGGTCATTTTCCTTACAAACCATATCTTGCCGACCATCTACAGATGCTTGGTGGTTGCAGCTTTCCTAGCGACCTTTTCATGGTTCCCATTTACCTGTCTCCAGTGTGAATGACATTACGATGTCATTGCTGTAAATCCAGGTGCTGTGGATCAGGGATTCAATGTCTTGTTCAGTCTTGGCACACAGCTTGATGCCATTCATGTACAGGAGGTGGCTGACAGTCTTGTTGATGATCTCACTGACAGGGCTCAGGCCTATGCAGAACAGCATTGGGGACAATGCTTCTCCTTGGTAGATCCCACAATTGATGCTAAAGGATCCCTTTGACTCGAACTGGCAGGCCCCAACACCCTTGGGCTCAACTACTCAGAGTGGCAAGCATGACAAGGCTACATGCTAGGCTAAAGACTAGAGCCACACGACCATCCCTGCCTAGACTTTTGTTAGCTAACATTCGCTCTCTTGAAAACAAGATCTGCCTTGGGTAAAAACAAAAGCGGTGGTGTATGCACTTACATCAACAGCAGATGGTGTGTGGACACACAGGTGGTGGAGAAACACTGTTGTGGGGACATGGAAGTACCAATGGTGAAGTGCAGACTCTTTTATTGACCGACGGAGATCAATGCCGTATTTCTGCTGGCTGTTTACATCCCGCCGCAGTCTGATTGGACCACAGTGCTAGGACTACAGCATGGCGTCATCAGCAAACACGAGACCGCTCATCCAGATGCTGTGTTTGTCGTTGCTGGGGACTTTAATCACTGCAACCTCGGGACTGTGCTCCCAAAATTCCATCAATACATGATCTTTACAACAAGGAAAAACAAAACCCTGGACCATGTCTACAGCATTGTAAGGGGTACATATAAAGCAGTGCCTCCCCCGCATTTTGTCCCCACCAAGCGATACAAAACATGTCCAAACCAGAAACCCTGGTTGAACTGTGAGGTACGTTCCATGCTACATGCATGCTCCACTGCATTTGTCCCTGGTGATGCAGAGGGCTACACAAAGGCCAGATATGACCTGCATAGCGCCATCAGGGAAGCCAAGAGGCAGTACAGGCTCAAGCTGGAAGGACACTAAAACAACTCAGACTCAGACTACTTTATTTAGTAATAAAATAAATACGATAAATAGTGCAATAAGTAGAGTGCAACAACCTGAGTACTGATTTCTATCAGAGGAACACAGCTAGCTGCAACACACTACCGGTCAAGCTAAATGAGTTCTACGCTCGCTTCAACACCATCAACACCAACCAACACAGAGGGATTCTACCAGCAGAGGCAGCACAGAGCTCTAACTCTCTGACTTCGACTGAGGTATGCTGAGGAAAACTAACCCCCGAAAAGCAGCCGGCCCTGACGACATCCTCGGCTTCACCAATGATTGTGTCCCCTCTGTCAGTTTCAGAATTTTTTGGAAGGAATCTCAGGAGAAAGATCTGTCATTTAAAAAAGATTTCATTTGGTTTGACAGCTGAAATTTCTTTTTTGTTCGATACTTATCAAATGCTGCATTTATTTTTTATGCAAACAACACAGTTATCTGCTTTCATTCTCCTTAAGTGGTACAAAAAACTCAAATTTGCAAATCCAAGTGCATGCTGTTTTTAAATGGCAGAGTTAATATCTTTTTTGTTTTTTTTAAATTAGTTTTTTCTGTTTTCACAAATAGTACATAATTACATAACATAATAAAGTGTACAATTCAGAACCAAAAATAAATAAATAAATAAAACAAACAAAAACAAATAAACAAAACAAAAACAAACAGACTGATAACTAAGCACAGAACACCAGCTCAGTTCCATCTAAAAAATAAATAACTAAAGACAGAATACAATACAGTACAATACCTGTGGTCCCAGTATTGCAGTTTGAACACTCAAGAGAATCCTTGTAACATAATATTAGAAACATCAGGTTCCACATAGTTCAAGTATGGTTCCCACACCTTAAAGAATTGACAGCTGAAATTTCAAGTTGACACAGCGCCGTGGACCTCTATGTGAATAGGCAGCATGCTTCACAGAAAGGGTCACACTGAATCAGGCAGTACAGGTTTTATACTACAAAAATAACTAACTACAATATCTCAATCTGTCAAAGAAGCTTGCAAAGAAATGACGATGACCTGGATGACTGAGAACCTTCACAGACAATATCTCAATCTGTCATGCCGAACGAAGATTCTGACATTCAAAAGTTTGAGTGCCAACTCATACAAGAAAATTTGCACTAAATGTATGAAAATGATTATAGCTGCTCATTTTAGTAAGATAAATCAAAAATTTTCAATCCTCACACCTCCCAAAATAAATTAAAGAAAGAAAATTTGGATTAACCTCCAAACTGCTGAGCAAGCTTTACAGATACACAGTGGAGAGTATCCTGACAAACTTCATCACAGTGTCGTACAGGAACTGCATTACTCAGGGCAGGAAGGCTCTCCAGCATGTTGTCAAAACGGCACACCACATCTGAGGAGTACCCCTACCACCACTACAGGACATTTACAACATTCAGTGAGGAAAAGGGCACACAACATCATCAAGGACAGCACCCACCCACAGTACACATTGTTCACATCTCTGCCATCTGGTAGACGCTACAGGAGTGTGAAAGCAAGGACAACCAGACTAAAAACCAGTTTCTATCCACAGGCCATCAGGCCACTGAATCACCGAATATGTCAAACTGTTTATCCATAACTGTAAATTTGCAATTTTGCACAATTCCACACAACGTAATACAACTGTAAATACCCATAACCTGTAAATTTGCAATGTATTGCTACATATATATCCTAATATTGCATATTCTGTGTATATTATCATTGCTCTGTCTCACCATTTGGGACACCAAGCGTACCCTGCTATGACAAAAGCAGTAAACAAAAAACAAGTCAGAAGAAAATGCACTTTTATTACTACTACTACTTCTATTAGTCATGATAATAATAATAATAATAATAATAATAATAATAATAATAATAATAATAATAATAGATCAACATATTGCTGGGAAGCTGTTATGTGTCTTATGTGTCTAATATTTACATCTTTTCTCTATTCTCCTTTTAGTACCAATTCAATTTTTAAAAGAAATCTTGTCTGCCACTTGTCAGTTTTTCCTGGCAGTTCAGGTCTACAGTTGCTCCTAAACTGCTGGTTAAGGCCAGATTTGCACATCAAATTCTTGTGAAACAAAGGTGCAGTTCATGATGATGGGTGTGACAGGTGTTGTTGATGTGGTGAATGTTTCAGTATAATACCAAGGAAATCGTCTTCCAAAGAAGTTTTCAGACTGGAAAAACTGGAAATCTCAGACAGCACAGTTTCTGTTGGTAGCACGCCTGTTTTTCTGTGAAGCAGTGCTGACGCCTCATTTCATAAAAGGTGTTTGGTTGGCATACACCCACATCTGTATGTGTGCAGTGCTTGAATCTGTGAATTCTGCTATCTTGAGAAAAGTTAAAACAATGACGTTCAAAGAATTAGACTTTTGGAAAAAAATCTTTTCCTTAATGAGTTTAATCCTTAAAATTGCTTAACTGTTGCCCTTTCTGGTCCCAGGGATCCAACAGACTATGGTCACATGAGTCTCTACCTTCATATTTCTAGCAATAAAACTAGTATGTTTAGGGGCTTTGCTTAGTGGGGAAAAAAGTTTGGTAACCTAAACAGGCTGGTGGTGTCCCAATGTCTTCTGTTTTGAACTCCCTTTTCACAGTCACCCAGCTGGCCTGAGTTTGTAGTCTTCAATGAAAGTTTTCAGACTTCATACACAAGAAGCCACAAACAGTAGAATTTTATGCACAGCACACGTGGTCTTTGTAAATCAGTAATAACAACATTTCATTTACCAAGGTTGAACTAAAACACAAACAATGGTGGTTTTGATAGGACAACTTGCTTGAGTCAAAGAAGTCAAAGAAGTCTTCTCTCTGTTGGACAAAATAACAAGAATATTCAAGAAAATTCCACATGAAAATTAGGGAGAGGGACAGGAACCTACAATAAAATCGATCACACGCTAAATTGTGTTTCACTTTAATCAGAGCCAATCAGCATTCTTGGAGGCGTGTTTTGGAGTGTGCTCCTATATAGGTTTCCAAACATAACTTCTTAAGCAAGTAATACAAAGCTTGCGATACAAGAAGGGTTGGAAATGGCCACCAATGGTAAGACTTTGTCAAAATTATTTTGATGCTACATATTAATGTTGACGATTATGCTGAAAATTAAAATGCTGTCTCCTGCTGCTGTGTGTTTAAAATAGCACAAGGAGCACAATTAAATTCAGTTGATGAATAGCTGCTCAATCTGAAAGTGATGTTGCAGAGGAGGTCAAGACAGAAACATTAAGTATGGCCAGAAAGTTTGACTCACATATGCTGTTTATTAAATACATACAGAATGTCATCTTTTCTTTACCAGTTATGTCTGTGCATTATTTTTGATTTGGTAGAAAAGTTATCCAGAGCATAAAAGAAAAGATTTTAAGACCATAAAAATCTGTATTTAGAATAAAGTTGTTTTCCTCTAGTGTTATAGTTCATCTTTGTGTTCAAGGAGTGACTGTGCACACTTGCTGTTCAGTGCTCTTCAGTTACATTTCAGTTTCAGTTATAATGTTGTTTTCTTGCTGGTATTTGAGATAAACTGGTTATTAAAAAAGTGTCAAATGTGTATTATTCTACAAATTACTTTTGTGTTTTGCATCTTTTAATTCTGCTGCATTTTTATTTATACAGACAATCTACAGACAATAAACAAAAACAGAAACTATTTGGTTGAAAACCTAAGCAAATCAACATTTAAGGATCTCCTGGATGACCTTCTGCAAGATAAAGTCCTGAGTGATGCAGAGAGAGATGAAATTCTTGAAACAACTCCAGTCACAAAAGATCGGGCCCGCAACCTTGTTGACGTGGTGAAGAGGAAAGGAGAGCAGGCAGTAAGTTGCTTTCTGGTTCATCTTGAAAAACGAGATGAGAATCTTTACAAGAACCTACCTGAACCGCCGAAAGGGAAGTCTACGCAGAAACCAACAGGTGAGTGTGACATTCTGGAAGTTCAACTTACACATGGCCAGCATCAGCAAATGACAAAGAAATATATATGTGAAGTTTTCATCGGTGGTCTAATATATGTTGTGCTGTGTTTTGGGCTCTCTAGGTGAAAGAAGATCATTCGCGAAGGACAGGCCCAAGCCTGATAACTTCTGAATATTCAATCCAAAGTGTAACTGCATGAATCAATTACCTCAATAACTTCTTTAAATGTGAGCAAGATGGGCGATTACCAGTGATAACTGTGCCATTTTCTGTAATCTAAATAGACATTAAAGTCAAACTCAAATGATCATGCCATATTTTTTCCTGAATCACAATTACTCTCCTCACAGCTTTCCATGTTTCCTTGAGAAGATGTAAATCCATGGAACAACGGGCCAGAAATTAAAAATAGCAGTACAGGAAAAAAAGTAAAGATGAAACACTAATTACTAAAAGTATAATATTTGGATAACCATGCAATCCCTGAGTAATAAAGTTGTAATTTCTGTGCACTACTAAATATTTTTAATACAGCAAACCCATGATAATACTGTTTACGATTTGCTATTACTATATTTATTTGCTGAAATACCTCATACTGATGCAATCATTAATCCTGTATGTTAAATAGGCTAAAATGTACAGGTTAACTTTGATGTTACTGTCAAAACATACAAAGATGCATCACATTAATAAAGGTCAACTAAGTAACTCAAGTTATTATTGGTGTATTTTGTCATAATATGAAAGAAGACATTAATCACATAATTTGTAAAGACATACACTAAATTGCCAAACGTGGTCAGTCATCCATCCTAATCACTGAATTCAGGTGTTACAATAACATCCATGACCATGGGATTATAAAATCAGCACCCAGGCATACATACTGTTTCTACAAATAGATTGTGAACTAATAGATTGGTCTCTGGAGCTCAGTGAAATAAAGCATGGTACCATGATAGGATGTTACCTGTGCAGCAAGTGCTGTCGTGACATTTCCCACTACTAAATAATCCACAGTCGGCTGCTAGTGGGAGTTAGCGTTAATTTGGAAGCATGACCCATTTAAACATTTTACTACAAGTATGTGCACTTACTTTACTGTCCCCACATTATTGATGCCTATGGGGGAACCGAAACAATCAGTCACATTTAACTGTGGAAGAACTACCTCCAGAAGTGTCAAAGAGTGCATGAAGCGCTTTGAGTGCTTAGACAGAGTAGAAAAGCGCTCTATGAGAACAAGTCCATATACTAAACATAGCACAAATACTATGACTTGGCAAAAAACTACATTTAGCACTAATTCTATAACATAGCAGGAACACTATAATTTAGCAGAAGTACTACATTTGGCACAAATACTAGAATTGTACAGAACTGTAATGAATTAGCAGAAATATTGAACAAGGAAAACAGTAAGCTGAAAAAAGCTGCACAAGCTGAAGTCCTGTCAAAAGTAGTAGTTGTTGAATGGGGAGAAATTGGCAGAAAATGTACAGAGGTAAGAGAGCACCAGAAAAACGAAGCTAAACAGCCGGTAGATAGACCACATTCAAACATAAACACACACATACTATTAAATCTGATTCTTTTCTGGCAGAGAAACACGACTCAGTGTGGTCAAATCTAAAAAAAACAACTTTATTCTACATTTCCAGAAAAGGAGAGCTGCGGATGCTAGCAAGCATCAACAGCTCGAAAAGCATTACAAGCCGAATGAATATATAGTTCTCTTATACGTTACACACGGTCACACACAGTTTCGATCACAACAACCCTGCCTAGTTTCACTTTCTGTCTGCAACGCTTCCTGATCTCTGCATAAAGTTTCCTGTCAGTACTTTTGACACACATTATGGCGTTCTCCTACTCTGGCCTCTATAAAACAATGTAAACAGAAAATAAGCACTAATAACATATATTTATTCTTTAACAACACAAACATACACACACAAGGATTTAAAGAGAAACACACACAGAGCATGGAGTGTCCTGTGTGTCTCTATGCCAGCCAATCAGTCTAAATAATAATAATAATAATAATAATAATAACATTAAATTCAGTTCTTTTGACTGGACTCAGAGTGGTCACAGCTCAAAAAATGATCTTTATTTTACATTTCCGGAAATGGAGACCTGAACACAAACACACAAGCTCAGGTCTGAATTCTTTGCCAGCTAAATCCGTATATAAATTTCTGCACTACGTCACACTGACACACAGTTTACTTAGTTTGTCTTGATGCATCTCAATCATCCAGGAAAGTAAATCTCCAAAAGTTGATTCTGTTCATCTGGACGTAGCGTTTTGTGGGAGAAACGTTTCGTCATCATCAGGTGACGTCTTCAGTCTCAGCTGACTGCAGGTTTCAATCTTATAAACAGGACATTTGCATAATGACTGAAACCACTGAAGGAACAATGGGCTGGGAGGTCAGTTCCTTCATCTTAATTATGCAAATTCTGATCAGTGGTCTTTGATCAGTGGGTTTTGGTCAGTGGTTGTTGATCAATGCACACAGAGCTCCGCGTCTGGGTCCTCCTTCCTCACTTCCCCACGGTTGGCCATCGTCAACCGTGACAGAATGATCCCGCCAAGCATGGACCAAGCGGCCTCTGAGGAGAGGCGGAGGGAAGTAATGGACAAGATTTATAAACTGTGTGATCTGCGGTGGTAGAAGCCCGGGGAAGTGTTGCGTCGCGCCGTGGAGAGGCGGCTGCAGGAGACGCTTTTTAAATTTCCCTGGCTGGTTGACGATCTCAAACCAATGGTCATGAACTTCTTGCTCTCAACCCTCCACTCTCCTACTCAGGCTGCTCACCAGCCCGGACAGCCGGTGGATTCACAGCCTGACCCGACGTCTACACGGAAACGACGTTTGTGCCGCCGGGGCTCCTCACTGCAGCCGGATTCCCGGACATCTCAAGTAGGGGTGGGTTTTCATGATTGATTCATCGATTAAAATCGATTCTGGCTTGGATAACGTAAAATCGATTCATTAAAATCCTGAATCGATTTTTTAATATAAATTTATTTTGCCCGAAACGCCAGAATCTCAGGTTAAACCTCACAAAATTTCTACAACCACCAAACAGCTGAAACAGTAAATGAGAGCAGGTACACGGCTTCTGCACAAAGACGTAAACAAAAACCGTTTACGGATCAGAATCGCCTTTCTCACCCGACGGCACGGACACGGTCATCGGGTGAGAAAGGCGATTCTGATTCTGATGTGTCTTTTTGCGCTGATTCTAAAGCTGTTAGTTTGATGTCTCTCCAAACAATATTGACCGAACCAGCAGCAAAAGAAGATCCAAACTATGCTTCACATAAACATCGTCATGAATTCACTCTGACTTTTACTGTTTTGCTTCCACCAGGATAAAATCACACTTCATGCACAGCTCTCTCTCTCTCTGTACTTCAAGAACAGTTTCCCGTCTAAAAATCTGTTTGCTTCATTATTCGCTTGCTTGTTACACACAAGTCTACAGTTGTTTACAGCGCTGTCAGCCGCTGCTCTCCCCCCTTTTTACTTACTACTTAAGAAAACCTCATTTCTGCTGTTCAATACTGAACAAATTTAAACTTTTTAAAATTATGCAAAACTGCAAAACCCTGTGTCTCTAAAACCTCTGTAACTTTGCTCTGCTTCACTTCAGCAGCATCAGGTGATGTTCATGTGTTGATTAATGATTTTCTTTTGTTTTTGATCTACTGCAGAATATTTTTATAAAATCCAGGCCAGGAAAATCACCTTCATGTTTTTGTTTTATCCTCAGCTTCTTTGACACAAAGGCCTCTGCTGTGATGCTCACACATTTGACAAAGTCTCACAAGTGTCAGCTTTCTTTTATAGATATAAAAATATGGAAATGTACTGATGCATGTATAACAGTCGATCTTCTGTTTTTCGACTGCAGTTAGTCCAGAATGCTGCTGCACGCCTTTTAACTGGCGCTCGTAGATACGAGCACATCACCCCAGTTTTATATTCACTTCACTGGCTGCCCGTGCATTTTAGGATCCATTTTAAGCTGCTTTTATTTGTTTTTAAATGTTTGTCCAATGCTGCCCCTCTGTACCTCTCTGAGCTTCTTCATCCATACATACCTTCACGGTCCCTCAGGTCGGCAGAGCAGCTCCTCCTGAGCGTGCCCAGGACTAATCGTAAGCTCAGAGGGGATCAGGCGTTTGCTGTGGCAGCACCAAAACTGTGGAATGAGTTGCCTTTACATGTTAGACAGGACCTTCCTTATCTGTTTTTAAATCACGTCTTAAAACATATTTATTTACCTTGGCTTTTAGCACAGCAGGACTTGTTGATGTCTCTTAATATGTTTCTTATTAATTATATTATTTTTAATTTGAAGATATTTTATATGTAATTTAAACTGTTTCCTCTCCGTTTTACATTTGTAGCACTTTGGTCAACATTGTTGGATGGAAAGTGCGTTATAAATAAAGATGCTATGCTGTGCCATCCTGTTACTTTACCATTATATATTTCACCAAGTAATTCTTCTCAGTCTCAGCTATGTTTCCTCGATTGAAAGCCTCTGATACCCAGCCACACAGGAAGCTTCTTTCTCACTGCTCATTTCAGCTAATTTGCATACTGAGTCATATCTCAGGAAGTTACCGTGACAAGAGATATTCAAATCTTACTACATTATTAAATTATTTTCTTCCTAGGGTAATCACTAGTTTTGCTCCATCGACACAAGAGCACTTCCAATTCACTATTTTAAAACTACTTTAAGCTTTTAATCACTTTTCATTTTCACCAACGTCACTCCCCTGTCATGAAACTTTCCTGAGTTATTCCTCAAGTTCAGGGTTTAAGTGTGTTCACACTACTTCAACACTGATAAACAGACTCACATGCTCAACATGCTGTCTAATCCTCATGAGCTCTCTTGTATTTGTAAGCTTAATGCATTTTTTGTTTGTGTGTGTGATTTTGTATATGTTTTCTTTTTGCAGTGTTTCAGACTCCTTCACAATTTTCCAACTTAAGCAGTCAGTTTTCTCTTTCCCAAGTTTACTAACCCAAATTGTGATTTCCCACCTTAAGTAACAGCATTCCTTATCTTCAGCCAGGAGAGCTCACTTGTCAGGTTTAGTGACACATGGCGCTGTAAACAATTCAACCAGAAACTTGGCCTGAACGTTTCAAGTAATGTTAACCTATAACTTTCTTCTGACCGCTGCATGTGGAAAATTGATCCAGGTCTGCTTTGCACCTAGAAATACCAAAACTGAGACATTTTCATTATTATCATCGGTGCTTAAATGACCCACTTCTCTCTCTCCGGCCCGAAATACCAATTTATTTCATGTATTCACCTTGCGTTCATGTTATCTGGTCATGTCAATTGAGTGTAAGCTGCTTCTTCATTGCATATGTATTTTTATAATCAGGTTTAATTCATGCCTCTCTGCACTGAGCTCTGGATTCAAATGATCTCACTTCTGATTCTTTCCAAAAATAATTTCAAGGTCAAGGTCAAATTTATTTCTATAGCACATTTCAAACAGCTGATGCTGCACAAAGTGCTTAACAATATAAAAATGGTATTAAAAAGCAACAATGTAATACAATAATAACAATAAAAAACAATATTAGGGCAATAAAAGAATTAAAGTAATAACTAAACTAATTCAAATAAGAGCAAAATGCTTGGGTCATAGTGTGTTAAAAGCCAGGGCATAGAAATGTGTCTTTAGTAAAGATTTAAATTAATGAAGTATTTGTGCAGATCTAATATTTAAGGGGAGACTATTCCAAAGTCTGGGACCTGCCACAGAGAAGGATCTATCACCACGGGATTTGAGATTAGTCCGTGGGATGGACAGCATTAGTTTGAGCTGGACCTCATGGTTTTTCCTGGAGCATAAACAGAGAGGAGCTCAGACAGGTAAGGAGGGGCTCGGGCATTAAGTGACTTAAAAACAAAAAGTAAAAGTTTAAATTGGATCCTGTAGGAGACAGGAAGCCAGTGTAGAGAAGCTAAAACTGGGGTTATATGCTCTCTCCGTTTGGTACCAGTTAGCAGGCGAGCAGCTGCATTTTGGACCATCTGAAGACGATGGATGGAGGCCTGATCTAGACCATAATACAATGAATTGCAGTAGTCTCATCTGCAAGTAAGAAAAAGGTGAATAACACGCTCAAAGACGTTAGGAGGGATGGCTTTACCTTGGCCAGCTGTCTTAACTGAAAGAAGCAGGACTGAACACTGCACTCACCTGCTTATTCAATTTAAAAGAACCATCAATGTAGACACCGAGGTTTTTTTACATGTGTTTTACAATACGAGGAAAAGGCGCCCAGAGTGCTGTCGATATGAATAAAGTTGCCAAAAATGACAACCTCAGTTTTATTTTCATTTAGCTTTAAAAAATTTAATGACAACCACTGTTTGACATCATCAGCGTAATAAGAGCTGCGGATGGTCTGACCCTGCTTTTAAAGGTAGATAAATCTGCAAATCATCAGCAAAACAGTGAAATGAAATGCTGTACCGTGAGAAGATGGAGCCCAATGGCAACAAATAGAGTGCGAACAGGGCAGGACCCAAAATAGAGCCTTGAGGTACACCGTATTTAAGAGGGGCTATTCTGGAGTTATGGGGGCCCATATTGACATGAAAAGACCTTTCTGACAAATAGGACCGAAACCACTGGAGGGCAGATCCTTTTAGGCCAGCATGAAATTCTAACTGTGATAACAGGATCCAACAATAAAAGGGCAGCAGGGCTGCCAGAGTCCAGAGTTAAAAGAATATCGTTAAAAATCCTTAAAAGTGCCGTCTTAGTGCTATGTAAAACCAGATTGAAATTTTTCAGAGATCATATTAAAATCAAGGTGGGCCTGCAACTGTAGGTAGACCACTTTCTCCAAGACTTTAAAAAGAGAAGGAAGCTTTGAGATTGGCCTGTAGTTGGACAGAACAGGTGGGTTGAGGTTATTTTTTTTTAAGAAGAGGCTGAACTATAGAATAGAATAGAATAGAATAGAATTCAACTTTATTGTCATTGCACATGCACAGGTACAGGGCAACGAAATGCAGTTTGCATCCATCCAGAAGTGCTTTAGTGATATAGATATATTACAATATATATTAGCAATAATATAGATATGTAAGTATATTACAGAAATGGGTCTATTATGGTATGTTATAATGTACACGGTATGAAGTATGTTGTGAATATTCTATAACTATAGGTATGTACAGGCTGTAGTGAGTACAAGCTATGTACAGGATATGAACAGGATATAAATATGAAAAACTATACATAATATGAAATAAATAACTTTACAGAATCTGAGATATACAGCTATACAGAAATGGGAACTATGCAAGTTGTAAACAGTTGTAGGATTAAAGATTACTGAATGTACAGAATGATTATTTACACAGAGCTATACAGTAGTGCAGTTAAGATAAGTGAGGGTGTAGATAGTTTCTACAGAGGCTATATAAAGTGCTAGTGGTTGTGAGTGGTGGTTCAGTCCATGTTATTATTGTGTGTTTGAGGGTACAGTTGTCCATTGTGGGGGTGTGTATGTTCAGTCCATGAGTTTAACGTGGGTCAGATGTCAGGAGGCAGAGTTCAGGAGTCTGACAGCTGTGGGGAAGAAGCTGTTCCGGTACCTGGTGGTCTTAGTCCGGAGGCTCCTGTGGCGCCTCCCAGAGGGCAGGAGGGTGAAGAGTCCATGTGATGGGTGACTGGGGTCTTTGATGATTTTCCCAGCCCTTTTCAGACACCGCTTCTGAAAGAAACTCCGTCCCGGGTCTGGTCCGTGGATCGGGTTTCCCCGAGGCGTGGGCGTCTATAAGCAGAGTTTTGTCTTTACCCTATAAGATTCAAAATTATTCTTAAGTAACACTCAGCAATATATTCTCAAGTAACACTCAGATATGCCGTCAGCGGGTTAGTTACGACGTCGGGAGCAGTTAGGAGAACAAAATGATACAGAGACTGTTCAGGTTGCTTTCCCAAAATCAACTCAACGTTTTATTCTTTTGTGCAGCAGTATTTATAGGCAGAAAGTTCGTGTGTCAACAAGTTTCAAGTTAAAACCATATAAGGAAGGTCCCCCAGCTCTGAAAGAGGCCTTCTACACTCGTATCTCAACATACCTTTGACAGGTCCGTTAAACACTAAACAGTTAGAATCCTTTGTTCTACAATTGCAGTAAGATGCACTCTCAAGGCCTATAAATCTTATACAGAGGTCTCCTACATCCGTGAGTTCTGACACAACCCAGATGGTCTTCACATAAAAATCTTCTGCAAGGGAGTGATAAGTAAAAGAGTGATTTGTTGGTGTTTTCCCTCCAACCTTAGTATCTACTTTCACACCATAAAATCTTGAGTTGACAAAGCAAGAGAAAATGATGGTTAACATAAAGAGCCTTGTTGAGTCACAGAATCTTCTGTCTAATATCATCAGAAAAGCAAAAAAAAAAAAAAAACCCAGTAAATGCTCCCATAATACTAAAATATCTAACAGCTTCCTGTAGATGTCTTTTATGGCAGGAAGTGGTGCTCCGGCGATGCGCTGGGCAGTTTTCACGACCCTCTGCAATGCCTTCCGGTCCGAGGCAGAGCAGTTCCCGTACCAGACTGTTATACAGTTGGTCAGGATGCTCTCGATGGTGCAACGATAGAAGTTCACCAGGATGTCTGAGGACAGGTGGTTCTTCCTCAGAGTCCTCAAGAAGAAGAGGCGCTGGTGAGCCTTCTTGACCAGCTTGGAGCAGTTGGTCGTCCAGGTGAGATCCTCGGAGATGTGGACTCCCAGGAACTTGAAGCTGCTCACACGCTTCACAGCCGTCCCCTTAATGTGGATGGGTGGATGTGGGTCAGCATTCCTCCTGTAGTCCACGATGAGCTCCTTGGTCTTCTCGGTGTTAAGCAGCAGGTTGTTTGTGTCGCACCACTCAGCCAGACGATCCACCTCCTCCCTGTAGGCGGCCTCATCGTTGTCACTGATGAGGCCAATCACCGTGGTGTCATCTGCAAACTTAATGATGGTGTTGGAACCATCAGCAGGTCTGCAGTCGTGGGTGAAGAGGGAGTAGAGGAAAGGGCTCATCACACAGCCTTGTGGTACACCGGTGTTCATTGTGATGGTAGATGAGCAGCGGTTATCCAGCCGGACATGTTGGGGGCGGTTGGTCAGGAAGTCCAGTAACCATTTGCAGATGAGGGAACTGATGCCCAGGTCTGTCAGTGTCCTGATGAGTTGTGAGGGGTGAATTGTATTGAATGCTGAACTGAAGTCTATAAACAGCATTCTGGCGTAGGTGTTGTTGTTGTCCAGGGGTGAAAGGACAGAGTGCAGTGCGATGGAGACTGCATCCTCTGTGCTCCTGTTCTGGCGGTATGCGAATTGGTGGGGGTCCAGGGTTGGGGGGAGACAGGATTTGAAGTGTGCTAGGACCAGCTGCTCTAAGCACTTAGTGATGATGGGGGTGAGTGCTACTGGGCAGTAGTCATTGAGGCAAGATGGGTTGGAGTTTTTGGGTATCGGGACGATGGAGGTGGATTTGAAGCAGGCCGGTACCACAGCGTGGGCCAAGGACAGGTTGAATATGTCTGTGAGCACTCCTGCAAGCTCCCCAGAACACGCTCTGAGAACACGCCCGGGGATGCCATCAGGACCTGCAGCCTTGATCCTGCTCAGCACCGCTCCTACATCGGTGGGGGAGAGAGTCAGAGGTTGGTGGTCTGGCGTCATGTCTGCTTTGGTTGTGGTTGTGGGGTTCCCTCGCTCAAAACGAGCGTAAAAGTTGTTGAGCTCGTTGAGGAAGGAGACATCAGAGGATGCGGGGGAGGGTTTGGTGGTCCTGTAGTCTGTAATGGTCTGGAGTCCTTGCCACATGCGTCGGGGGTTGGAGTTGGAGAAGTGTTCTTCTACCTTCTTTTTGTAATGGTGTTTGGCTTTTTTGATGCCCTTCTTTAGATTAGCCCTGGCTGGCTACTCCCTCTTCCCGCTCCACCACAACCACCCACATATGCAGGGCCTTGGAGTAGGGGTATGTCACCAGGGTGTAGAGGAGGCTACCCCCCCTCTCCCACACTGTACCCTGATGAACAGAAGGTTGACACAACTCTGATGTGATGCTCTTTACTCGTCCCCTGGATTGTTCACTCCCCACGCACTAGTCTGTGGTTTTGACACAAAATCTCGTGGTGCAAGGACAACTGTGTTTCCTGTCAGCCCACCTCTCCAACAGGAAGCCACAGCAGACTCCTGCATCTTGGGCAAAGCAGAGATGTAGGGAGCAGTAGATGTAGGAAGTGCCACGGAGAGCTGAAGCTGAAAGCCAGCCAAGAACTTGGTCATGCAGTGCCCAAAAGGACCTGGTGACAGGGTTAATGATCCGTTCACAGTTTACTTCCTCTAAATCTCACTTGTTAATCAAAACCATCTTTTTGACATCTTAGCTTGGGCTGAACTAAACTGTGTGTTTAAACCTTTAGTCAGAGGAAAAAGTACACTTCTACAAAGGAAAGGGCTGTACTTGATTTAAAAGAACTTCATAATGACTGTTAATGCAAAAAGAAATCATTTTATTCCATTGATCTGGTGTTCATGATTGATGGAAGTCACTTAACGGAGGTTAACATATGATCATTTATCCAGTCCTAAGCTGCACCGTGGGCTCTGCATCCTGCAACATTCTGTGAACATCGTCAGTATCTTCCTCATCAACGTACACGTGTCTGAATGTCAGCACCTCGATGCTCAGCAGGATAGAACCACCAAACAGAAATGCATCAGAGCTGGAGGATGGGGACAGACTAGTGTCTGATGGAACAGCTGCTGAGTTGGTGGATGAAACAGGAGACAAAAAAGCTTTGAACCCTAAAGTAAAACTTTAATTTCTTTTTGGAGGAAGAGGATGACCTAGCAGGGAATAAGATTTGATGAGCAGGTGAGTAAAGATTGTGTGTATTCACACTGGTTTTGAAAGAAAAGTCTGTCTGGTTCTTAAGAAGGAGAATTTAGAAAAACTTGTGATCACACCAACCTTAGTTCTTTTACTTTGACTGTTGATGAAGAGAAACTTACCTGATTTAATGTGGAAGTGTGAAGTGAAGGTAAAACATCTGTGAGCAGTGTTGCTGGGATGGATTCTAACAGACATGTTGATGGTTTAGATCAGGGGTCTCCAACTCCAGGCCTCAAGGGCCGGTGTCCTGCAGGTTTTACATGTGTCCCTGGTCCAACACAGTTGATTCAAATGGCTAAAGGACCTCCTCAACATGTCCTGAAGTTCTCCAGAGGCCTGGTAATGAACTAATCATGTGACTCAGGTGTGTTGACCCACGGTTATATCTAAAACCTGCAGGACACCGGCCCTCGAGGCCTGGAGTTGGAGACCCCTGGTTTAGATGAAGTTATTGTTGAAGTCAGGTCAGAGATCAAACAGAGAGTTTAAATAAAGATGTGCAGTTTTTAAAGCTGCTGTCCTTGATGATACATCTGTGACTGTTTGAAGGATGTTCAAAACATCATTACTGCTGAGCACTAAAGGAATAAAACAGAGAATCCAACACAGCTCAACAGAGTGCTGAGTTTGTCTGCTTCTCAGTGATAACAGGATGTAGTCCCAGATGTACAGAGGTCTTTTTAAATACGGGCTAGTTAAGATTCTTCTGAGTTATTGGAAGTTCATAAAGATTATTTAAATTTGATTATTAGATGTCACATGACATCTTTCTAACCTTGTATCTGTAAGTCATAAACATTGATGTATTGTTATTCAGTGATGGATAATAAGTAATCCTATATATGCAAAGGGATATTTGTTGATTAATCTAGAATAGAATAGAATAGAATTCAACTTTATTGTCATTGCACATGCACAGGTACAGGGCAACGAAATGCAGTTTGCATCCATCCAGAAGTGCTTTAGTGATATAGGTATATTACAATATATATTAGCAATAGTATAGATATGTAAGTATATTACAGAAATGGGTCTATTATGGTATGTTATAATGTACACGGTATGAAGTATGTAGTGAATATTCTATAACTAAGTATGTACAGGCTGTAGTGAGTACAAGCTATGTACAGGATATGAACAGGATATAAATATGAAAAACTATACAGAATATGAAATAAATAACTTTACAGAAATCTGAGATATACAGCTATACAGAAATGGGAACTATGCAAGTTGTAAACAGTTGTAGGATTAAAGATTATCGAATGTACAGAATGATTATTTACACAGAGCTATACAGTAGTGCAGTTAAGATAAGTGAGGGTGTAGATAGTTTCTACAGAGGCTATATAAAGTGCTAGTGGTTGTGAGTGGTTCAGTCCATGTTATTATTGTGTGTTTGAGGGTACAGTTGTCCATTGTGGGGGTGTGTATGTTCAGTCCATGAGTTTAACGTGGGTCAGATGTCAGGAGGCAGAGTTCAGGAGTCTGACAGCTGTGGGGAAGAAGCTGTTCCGGTACCTGGTGGTCTTAGTCCGGAGGCTCCTGTGGCGCCTCCCAGAGGGCAGGAGGGTGAAGAGTCCATGTGATGGGTGACTGGGGTCTTTGATGATTTTCCCAGCCCTTTTCAGACACCGCTTCCTGTAGATGTCTTTTATGGCAGGAAGTGGTGCTCCGGCGATGCGCTGGGCAGTTTTCACGACCCTCTGCAACGCCTTCCGGTCCGAGGCAGAGCAGTTCCCGTACCAGACTGTTATACAGTTGGTCAGGATGCTCTCGATGGTGCAACGATAGAAGTTCACCAGGATGTCTGAGGACAGGTGGTTCTTCCTCAGAGTCCTCAAGAAGAAGAGGCGCTGGTGAGCCTTCTTGACCAGCTTGGAGCAGTTGGTCGTCCAGGTGAGATCCTCGGAGATGTGGACTCCCAGGAACTTGAAGCTGCTCACACGCTCCACAGCCGTCCCCTTAATGTGGATGGGTGGATGTGGGTCAGCATTCCTCCTGTAGTCCACGATGAGCTCCTTGGTCTTCTCGGTGTTAAGCAGCAGGTTGTTTGTGTCGCACCACTCAGCCAGACGATCCACCTCCTCCCTGTAGGCGGCCTCATCGTTGTCACTGATGAGGCCTATCACCGTGGTGTCATCTGCAAACTTAATGATGGTGTTGGAACCATCAGCAGGTCTGCAGTCGTGGGTGAAGAGGGAGTAGAGGAAAGGGCTCATCACACAGCCTTGTGGTACACCGGTGTTCATTGTGATGGTAGATGAGCAGTGGTTATCCAGCCGGACATGTTGGGGGCGGTTGGTCAGGAAGTCCAGTAACCATTTGCAGATGAGGGAACTGATGCCCAGGTCTGTCAGTTTCCTGATGAGTTGTGAGGGGTGAATTGTATTGAATGCTGAACTGAAGTCTATAAACAGCATTCTGGCGTAGGTGTTGTTGTTGTCCAGGTGTGAGAGGACAGAGTGCAGTGCGATGGAGACTGCATCCTCTGTGCTCCTGTTCTGGCGGTATGTAAAATTGGTGAGGGTCCAGGGTGGGGGGGAGACAGGATTTGAAGTGTGCTAGGACCAGCTGCTCTAAGCACTTAGTGATGATGGGGGTGAGTGCTACTGGGCGGTAGTCATTGAGGCAAGATGGGTTGGAGTTTTTGGGTATCGGGACGATGGAGGTGGATTTGAAGCAGGCCGGTACCACAGCGTGGGCCAAGGACAGATTGAATATGTCTGTGAGCACTCCTGCAAGCTCCCCAGAACACGCTCTAAGAACACGCCCGGGGATGCCATCAGGACCTGCAGCCTTGTGGACATTGATCCTGCTCAGCACCGCTCCTACATCGGTGGGGGAGAGAGTCAGAGGTTGGTGGTCTGGCGTCATGTCTGCTTTGGTTGTGGTTGTGGGGTTCCCTCGCTCAAAACGAGCATAAAAGTTGTTGAGCTCGTTGAGGAAGGAGACATCAGAGGATGCGGGGGAGGGTTTGGTGGTCCTGTAGTCTGTAATGGTCTGGAGTCCTTGCCACATGCGTCGGGGGTTGGAGTTGGCGAAGTGTTCTTCTACCTTCTTTTTGTAATGGTGTTTGGCTTTTTTGATGCCCTTCTTTAGATTAGCCCTGGCTGTGCTGTAGGCGTGTGCATCTCCTGACCTAAAGGCGGTGTTGCGGGCCTTCAGGAGGAGACGAACATCCCGGTTCATCCAAGGCTTCTGGTTGGGGTACATGGTGATCCGTTTCTGGGTGGTGACACTGTCTGTGGTTTTGGAGATGTAATCCAGTACAGATGAGGCGTACTGGTCCAGGTCTGTGTGGGTGAACATATTCCAGTCTGTGTTTTTAAATCTGTCCTGGAGCACTGCGTCTGTCCCCTCTGGCCACACTTTAATTGTCCTCACAGCAGGTTTCACACGTTGGATGAGTGGTGAATACCGAGGTGTGAGGAACAGGGAGAGATGGTCCGACTGTCCAATGTGGGGGAGGGGTGTGGCTTTGTAGGCTCCAGCCAGGTTGGAATACACATGGTCTAAAGTCTTGTCTCCTCTGGTGTGGCAGGAGACATGTTGGTGGAATCTGGGGAGGACTGTCTTTAAGTTGGTGTGGTTGAAGTCGCCAGCAACAATAAAAGCAGCCTCGGGGTGTTTATTCTGGTGTTTGTTAATGGCTGCAGAAAGTTCTTTCATGGCCAACCTAGCATTAGCGTCGGGGGGGATATACACGGCAGTGAGTATGATCGAAGTGAGTTCTCTGGGGAGATAATAAGGTCTGCATTTGACCATTAAAAACTCCGCATTAGGTGAGCAGTGACTCTCAGTAGTAGTGGAGTTCATGCACCAAGCATTGTTAATATAAATGCACAAACCTCCACCTCTGGTCTTGCCGGAGTCATCTGCTAGCCTGTCGGCTCGGTGTGTGTGGCGTCCTGCTAACTCGATAGCATTGTCCGGGCAGCTGTTGTTCAACCATGTTTCGGTGAAAAACATGACATTTGAGTCCATAATCCATCTGTTGCTAGTGATGGAGAGCCGTATCTCATCCATTTTGTTTGCCAGAGAACGGACATTGGCGAGGAAAATACTGGGTAAAGGCAGCCAGTGTGGTGTTAGCTTTAGCTTAGCCCGTAGCCCTCCGCGCCTACCTCGCCTTTGTTTACGATCTCGGCGCCGTCTGCGTGCACTTCCGCCCGGCCGGGGAGAGTGGGCAGCCTCCGGTGTTCTGGAGATCTCTGGGATGAGTCGGAGATCGGCGATAAAACTGTTGGAGTTGTGAGTCCAGATGTCCAGAAGCTCTTGTCTGCTGTAGGTCAGCAACGCACAGCAATTCTGGCCGAATAATCCGGTTAAAAGTAGATAAAAAAACCGCTAAATAGCAGATTCTGGAGAGACACTGAGCCTCGCGTTGTTCACGCGCCGCCATCTTGAATCTATGTTTCCAGTTCAAAGTTTTCTCTGGAAAAAATAATTTCATGGAGATCAAATTTGCTCTTATTTACACTGAACACGTGTTGACCTGATTTACTGTCAGTTAACAATCATTGATAGTTGTTTTCCTTGTAGTCTATCTTGAAGTCATGAAGATTACATTAGTCATTAATTCACTAGAATTACTTATGCCCTCAGTTATCGTAGGGTTAGTGAATCTAATGATACAGCGACCTCCCCTTTGTACTGTTTAATATAAAAGTCAGTCAGGGTTGCAGATGACACAGACACGGTTGAGTTTTCACTGACAGAATGGAGATCATGGTGTTTTTCTCGCTGTTGCTTCTGGCCTGCTCTGTTTCCACCAATCCGATAGACACAGATATTGAAAATCATGACCAGCAGATTTCAAACCAACAACCCTCTCTACAGGATATCCATGATGTGCTCAGAGAGCTGACCGCCTTCAGAATGACTCATGATTCTTCTTCTTCTTAGTAGTAGTAGTAGTACTGATGGCTCGAGTATTACCATGGATGTAAATAGTAGAATACAGCAAACACAAAACATATATTAGACTCAGTTCATGTGAGAAGTCAAGTAGGAAGTCACTAAAGCAGGAGTAAGCTACATTGATGCTGCTTCTTTTTAGTGAGAAAATTATATCCGTGCTTTCTAAATCAATATAATGCCCCCGCAATCTGCAAGTTTGCAGATTGTTTTAAAGAAATGCACATAAACACATCCAAAAATATTACCTCCTTTGTGGAGGTAATGAACTGACTGCAACTGTGTTCAGAAAACAGTACAGCACGCATAAATCAGTTTACTCTGGGCCTAATTTCTGTGAACAAATTTTTCTGTATTTGTGCTGTAGCGTCACCTGCAGACAGAAATGAACAAATTCTACTCAGTTGTTTGGTAATAATCTGTGTATGAACTATGGTACATAATCAGGTCCCTGCAGCTATTTGACACACGGGTCACCTGATCAACCAACAGAGCTACAGCAGCATCGTTACAGCCATTATTCATCCTTTGCGTGCTGATCAGAAAGTATGAGTCCATATGGTCGTCCTGCTCTAACAAGTGAGCAGACAAGTAGTGTGGTGACAACTATCATTTACATGCAGTCGTTGTGCACCCAGCACCTGTAGGAGGTGTGGTCCTGTGGCTGTGCAGTGTGTGAGGTGTAGGATGAGGGGACGTGGAGGAGATCACCGCTCAGTGTAGCATGAACAGAATGAGAGTCACAATCACTTTCTTACTTACAGATAAAAACATGTGAATCACTGTGTGCTGTCAGTGAGATTTTTTATTTTGCATTTTTCTCAGAACAGGAAGCAAAGCTGCAGACTGAGATCGACCAGCTGAAAGGGCAACTACGAGGTACTGTGTGTGAAGCTGAAAATAGAAATATTTTAAATCTATATGTCTGCCACAATCACATTTATATAATTGATGTTTGACATCAAAGATTCGATTGACCAGATTAGTATTTATGTTTGAATGTGTTAATGTTAGACACTGAAACTAAAACCTACTCTGATCAGCTCAACATCACGAGCTGACTGGAATGTGTTACAGTTTGAAGACACAACACTGCTCGAACTCTCATTTCTGTGAATGTTTGAAGCTTTATTTGTGCTGTAGCACCACCTGGGCCCTATTTCAGGAAGCCGGTTTAGAAAACTCAGAGTGAAAAACAATACTCAGGGTTGAGTAACCCTGAACTGTCCAACTCGGAATATTCGGTTTCAGAAAGGCTGATAACAATTAGTTCAATCAACGCGGAGTTGCTTTAACCCCAAGTTAAGCGCGCGCACGAGGATACATAAAGCCCTGATTAGTGGAGCACAGATTAAGCGAGTCACCATGGAGACGGAGGGAAAGAAGGCGCGGTCAACGTATCTTACAGCGCTTGAGGCTGAAATTCTGATGGCAGCATATGCTGATAACATGCAAATTTTGCAGAAAAAAAGTAACACAGCCTCAGCTGCAAAAGAAAGGGAGCATGCATGGCAAAACATAGCCGACAGAGTCAATGCGTGAGTGTTAATTTAAACATTGATCGAGGGATTTCCACCCATTTAACACGTTATTTTATCATATGTTATTTTATTTGTTATTTTATACATTTTATTTTGTGACGTGATGTGAGCGCAGGTGCAACCCAACAGGCCCCAAACGTGCCTGGCAGCAAGTAAAAATGAAATATAAAAATATAGTCCAAACAGGTATGGTGTAATTGTATTATGAGCCATAGTGCTTGGTCTGTTTGTCCCATGTAAATCAATTGCAGTTAGAGGCTACATTAATTTTCTTTCTGTAAGCACTTATTGAAATTATCTGAGCACATTACAAGTACATATTTGCTTACTCTGTATGCTCAAATGTGACCCGTTATGGCCACTAGAAAAAAAACGGAGGCCCGAAAAACAGGTGGGGGTCCTCCACCACCACCACTCACAGAGGCTGAGCAGTTGCCCCTCAGCCAAAACAGTGGGCGCCCTGTGGCTGAAGGCATCTCTGCGGGGACATCCTGTGAGTCAATAACCCCGCAAGACACAAGTGCCTACATAAGAGGTAAATTCAAAATAATACATGATGTGCATACATCCTTTCTTCACAGTCACCTTTGCAGTGCTACTCATTCATTTGATAAACTCTTTACCATAATGGATTATTTTGTAGTGAAGTTATTTTCCTACTGATTTTGCCTTCCCTCAGTCTTGGTTGTCTTTGAGAGCATAATGACAATGAAGTGTAAGGTGATTGGTATGTTTGTTAATTGCCATTTGGTCCCTTGTAAGTTATAAGTGACCTGTATAAACCTCATATTCTATCAGTTGATGGTGATGGTGTACTGCATCTGGTGCAGCCTCCTGTTGAGCCAGACCAACATGCAGTTGTGAGTAATACTCCACAGATTATATGAGTTTACAGTAGAACAGCAATGTTGTTTATTTCTTTACTACAGGAAAATAATGAAGAAACATTGACAGCTGTTACAGAGGAGGAAGCAACAGAGACACTTTATGAGGTTTACATCTTTTAATACTTTGTGTACAGGAAACACAGGCGACCAATAAAGCCAGTTGAACAAAAAATCAGTTTATTCTTCTTTCAACATGTTGAGGTGATGGGTCAAAGGAAATGATTGTGACATATGGTGTCTCTGACTGCGCTTCCATCTTGTATGTCCATGGGAGGGTCAGGATGTTCATGGTTTGGATCACTGCTGATGTTTGGTTCAGAAGGACAGTGTTCTCCTCTAATTGTGGCAATGTTGTGAAGAATCACACATGCCACAATAATGTCACATGCCCTTTCTGGGGTGACCCTGAGTCTTTGCAGGCACTGGAACCGGGCCTTAAGCATTCCGATAGTCATTTCAACTCTGGCTCTTGTCCTGCAATTAGCCAGATTATATCGCTGCTGTGGGCCCGGTTCAGGGTCAGGGTAAGGGGTAAGCAAATAGGGTAAACATGGATACCCCCTATCACCAAGCAAGTAGCCAGTGAACTCTCCTAAGACAGAAGGATGCACTTCAGTTCAAATGTCCCTGTAGCAATTGGTCCTTATATATTTTAAAGTATTTTCAACTCACCATGTCCAAATTTTGTGCTCAGTGTACATTCACGAAAAATTCGTGAGTCATGAACAGAGCCTGGCCGCTTGGCTTCCACATTTGTGATAATGTTGGCAGCATCACATATGATCTTCACAGTGCAGAGAACACAAATTAGCATCCATTACTATAATGAAATAATTTGTTAGTTTGAAATGCTACAGGGAACTATGTACCTGCACATTAATGCTGTGGAAAGACTTCCTGTTCACATAGTCTCCTTCATTTACTGAAGGAGCAATGATTGGAATGTGAGTGCCATCTGTACAGCCAATCACGCCTGGGAACCGTGAAAATAAATGTAAAATTTAAGTAGTAGTTCAAGTATCACCACATCATGAATTAAGTTTTGTTCATCCTGATACCTGCAATTTTGTGGAATCCCTCTTTGATGAATCTTGTGGGTCTATGACCGGGGAACACCACAGACGAGTACAGGAGACGTTTCAGTGCAACTGTAACATTCCTGACTGCCCGACAGACGGTAGCCTTGGAAACGTGCTCAGCGTCACCAATATTATACAGAAAGCTCCCGTTTGCAAAAAACCGAAGTGCAATACAAATAATATGTACAGAACTGAGAGGATGTCCACGATGTGTCACATGAGCAATATTAAGCCTGAGGATGTTATTCAAATGAATTATAGATTGTGCTGACAAACGGTAACGTTCACACAGGAAATCATCAGGAAATGATAAAATGTCCGAACGCGCTCTAATCACTCTCTCCCGGCGGAGAGCTCTGCGGAGAATTTGGGCTTCAACATCTACTGGCTCTTCAACGAAGGGGCACGCCATGTCTGACACTTCCTACAGTCAGGTTTCCGACAAAGAGGCGGAGAACGTCAGGGTTAGTTGAAGTAAACCTGCTAGGGGGCAGGTTAGCTTCACAGAGTGTGTCGTCATAGTAACTCACTCAGGATTAATCTAAACTCGCTTTGTGAAACCGAAAACCCAGAGTTTTCGTTAACTCAGGGTATACTTACTCAGAGTTTGCACTAAACCGGCTTCCTGAAACAGGGCCCTGCAGACAGAATCCAAGAAACTTGACTGACCTGTTGAACTGATCTGTGTGCAGATACTTTACCCACAGTTTGGTGGATGAACATATGTCAGTGATGTGCATCTACATATAAACAAACTGTCCAGAAGAAGAATTTTGTAGTGCAGCATGTAGTGTTTCTAACTGTCAGCATGAACTAAAAACATGAAAATATCAAAAGATAATTTATTTACCAAATATGATTTCTGGAACATGTTTACTATTTGAAACTACAGCCAGCCTTAACTTATTCATAAAAAAATTCAATATCAAAAAATGCGATAACAAAAAACTGGAGCCGTGTTTGTAGTTCTAATAATGTGGGAACAGGAGAGCGAGTAGAGGATTAGTATGATTGTCTGTGATTAACAGAGGTGTTGTTTACAGGTGTATCTCCACTTTGTGCAGGTCATTAAAGTGACTTTAAGCTTCAGAACACACATTAAGTTCATTACTGGATCTAATTTTAAACACAGTTTGTTGTCTTGGCAGAAGCTACAAAATTACTTCCTGTCTGATCTAAAGGACGAGTTTGAAATTTGATTGAATCTATTTTTGAGGTTCCCAGTTTCCAATCACAGAGTTTGATTTCGTCAATGAAATAATTTCAGCTGTCAAACATTTCTTTCATTGGAGATTAAAGTTTTTGTCATGGTCACTTCTTTGGGAAGAGTCTAACTCTAAAACAGAAAGTTTTAAATAATGACATTTCTCTCTCTCTCTCAGCCACACAGGTGGCTTTCTCAGCCTTTCTGATGAATCAAGGTACTGGATATACTGGACCCTTTCCCACTCTGTTTACTCTGATCTTCAAACGTGCTGTCACAAACATTGGAAATGCCTACAACCAACACACAGGTAATAACACTGAATGTCACTTCTCAGCTATGTTGATGTCAGGCTGATGTTCCAGATGTTCTAACAGCTGATTTTCCTTTTAACATGACAAAAACAAATGTCCCACAGGTATTTTCACGGCACCAGTTAGAGGAGTCTACCACTTTGACTGGAAAGTGTATGGAAAGGAAAACATTCAGGCCGGTGCTCTGTTGTACAGGAATGGAGAGAAGATTTCTATTGCATATGAACTGCCAACATCTGGTGGTGTGAGCGCCTCTAATGCAGCCTCACTGCTTCTACAGGCTGGAGATCAGGTGTCTGTACGTCTCTCGGCTTATTCAAGGATTTATGAAAATCCAGATAATCATACCACCTTTAGTGGTCATCTGCTTTTCACCATGTGAGAGTTGTGACAGCTCCAACACTTCCTGTTTGGACTGTCTGCTGTGATGCTAGAAGTAAATCAGAAAGTAAATCACCTGCTGGAATCAGTTTCTTGCTCTCTCTCTCTTTCTGGCTGGGTTCTAGTTTCGTGTTTATTTGTTTCTACTTCTCTGATTCTACTGACTCAGATAATTTACTTCTTTTTGTCTTTGATTCAAATAAATCCAGTTAAATGCGCAGTGATTCTCTTCTCCTTGTCCTTTGCATGACTCTTCATAAAGTGCTGCTCCTCCATTAGGTAATGACTATTTTCTATAAGTTGGTAAACTGCATTGTTTTTTATTGGCTCCACTGTCCTGTGTTGGTCAGTCTGTTATTTTGGTGACTGCTGGCCCACATGTTTGCTTTTAACTGGAGTCTTTCCTGTTAAGTTTAGCAAAATCCAACAGTTCCTCTTTTTTCTCTTCTTTCAAAATCATGCAGGTATTTTTCTTAAACACTTAACAGATGTTAAACTTAATCTGAGTATCATGATAAAAATGTAAACAGCTGATTTAGTTTGATATAAAAATGTGTGTCAGTGCTGTGGAGAAATTTCTAGAAGCCGAAATGTTTCCTTATTTGTCATCTGCATCTGAATCCAAATCCAGACACAGATAACTGACTGTAAACTTACTCGGATTCATTTCTTTCAATTCTTTAGTTTCAAAATAAAAGCTTAATTGAACGAATGCTGTTGATTTCTTTATATGTGTTTCATACATAGAGCAGAGATCAAACCTACACCTACACGTGCTGGGAGTTACTATCACAGGTAAAGTGACACCTGGTGTTTAGAACAAAGAGCTGTTTTTAAAACATCATCTACAGTAATGCTGACAGCTCTGTGAGGCTGAACTCTGATGTGATCAGGGCTGTGACGAGCACACCATCAGTTACATTATGATCTCAATAAACACCTCAAACAACAGCATGAATGAAAAAATAAGCAAAAAATTTGGTTCCATAAATATTTGATCAGTTTTCTGATAAATGACTGGAGAAAATTTCAAAAAGTGCATTTTGGGTAAATGTTCAATGGTCATGTTACCATGTTAGACAGATGGATGGTGGAACTAATAACCATGTGGTTCCTCCTCCTTTTAGAGCACAAAATAGTGATTATTTAGGACAGGACAGACAGGAGATATAGGACAGGAAAAACCTGAACTTTAACAAAGAAAACTATGAATCCAAAACTCAGAATGAAAACACACCCTAAAGCAAGGCTAATATTCAAACTGTGCAATCTAAAGTAAGAGTCTCGTTCGGCACCACGTTTCAAAGATTTTATAAAAACTTCAATTTTGTCTGAATTTAGAAGCAGGATATCAGAGGTCATCCAGACCTTTATGTATTTAAGTCATGCTGTACTATACTGGCCTCTATAAAACAATATAAACAGAAAATAACCACTAAGAATATATATTTATTCCATAACAGCTCCACCCTTTTTCATCTTTACTAAAGAGAGACGACATAATACCTAAGTTATCCCCTTAACTTTACTTGCATGTGAGAATAATAGCTAAGAATTTAACCAAAGAAATCATACTAAACAAAATGAAACCTTTCACTTGCCCAAACATATATGTCATCCGTCCCCTCAACGGGTTGTGTATTTTTCAATGGTCCCTTATTATTGTGGCATAATTGCTTCTATCCAACAAATAAATCAAACAAATAAGTGAAGCTCTAAGACAGCACCTTTCGTCTACACCGGGCTGTGAGCTGTCCTACCTTTATTTCCTAACACCCCCTTTTCACCCAGCGTCACAGTTTAAACCCACTTCTGACTTCCCTCACTGCTCACGGTAAAATCCAAACAGATATAATTAGCTTTTCCTAGTAAAAGGTCCTAGATTACTTTTGTCAATCTGTGGAAACAGTCTCTATAGAGTTAAACAGTTTCCTCTTTAAAATTACTCCTGGTTTCTAAGCACACAACTTACAGTTCACTTAATTTCCCTTTGCCCCCTTTAACGGGTAGACCATATCCAGCATGACCACCACCTCTGTCTAATGAGCTTTTTGACCTTCTTTACAATTCAAACAACTAATCTTCTGGGACGGGCAATTTTCTGAGATCTACGCTTCTTTTAGGTCACATCCGTGCCCCCCTTTATTGGCCAGATCTGTTTGGTCTGGTGCTTCCTGGATTCTGGCCAACCCCCTCGTGGTTTTGCTGTGGTTCTGGAATCTGCTCCTTCTTCTGTAAAGGACAGAAAAGGAAAACACCTCTCTGCGACGCCTCAATAATCTAATATGTTTATCCATTGTTCTTCTAGTTACTCAAAGTTGGTTCAGATTTTTATAACCGGGACTCTCTGATCTAGACGATTAGTCAAAATATTATTTATGTGTGTAAGCGATTTTACATTTACCCCTCCGCACTCTAAGCCATTTTCCTACATTTTCCTCCTATATATGAACGAAGCTTATGACCTTCACAAGACTGAGTGGCAATTCCTATGATCACAATTGCAATGTGTGTATGAAAAATTATTATAACCGCTTATTCTAGTAAAATAAATCAAAAAAGAAATCAAACATTTTCAATCTTAAAATCTTCCCTTCTTTCACAAAAGCATATGTTTCATTTAGACTGCTGTCCCACAGTTCCCCTTAAGTGTAGTACTCAGCTTCTCATGAACACAGGCATTTTATCTTCTAAACAGGATTTAATTTATTCTAATCAGTTAAGCTTAAACATGAAAACAATTATTTATACGTAAGTTTTACTGTACCTAAATTATCAAACACCCAAGTCATACACTGATCATTAGGGGTGCAACGATACTAGAATCGATATTGGACCATTCGATACAGTGCTTTAGGTTCGGTACGCATATGTATCGAAATTTTTAGTTTATTTTATCAGCTTTTCTGCTGACGATGCTGTCTGTGTTGAGAGCTCAGTAGATCTGCGTTCGACTACTCCACCTAGGCTGCACTGTCGAGCGCAGATCCACTGAGCGCAGCACAAGCTAGCAAAACAGAAGCTAAGCTCGTTGCAACATGGCAAATTGAACCTCCCCCACCCTCATTCAGATCTGGCCTTTGGAACTATTTTGGTCCAAAGGCCAGATCTGAAAAGAAAAAAGAAAACGAAAATATTCAGGAATTAGAAAAAAACATCAAATCACTAGAAGAAACCTACGCGTCCCACCAAGATCAGGAAACATTGAACAAAATACGCAAAACAAAACTAGAATTAAATGAGATAATTAATAAAAAAACAAAATTCTTAGTACAAAGACTACGCTTACAAAATTATGAACATGGTAATAAATCCGGTCAATTTCTAGCAAACCAGCTAAAAATAAATAAGGAAAAAACAACTATATGTGCTGTTCAAGATTCATCTGGGAACACAATATATGATCCGATACAAATAAACAATATTTTCAGGGATTTCTATAAAACGTTGTATTCACCACAAATAAACCCGTCTAAAAAGGAAATTGATCAGTTTTTAGACAACATAACTCTTCCAAAATTATTAGACAGTAAAGCAATGGCACTGGATTCACCACTGACACCAGGTGAACTCCAGGAAGCCCTGATAAGTATGCCCAATAATAAGGCTCCAGGTCCAGATGGCTTTCCTGCAGAATTCTACAAAGAATTCTGGACGATTCTGGCACCAGTTTTCTACAGAACGTTTTTGGAAATCAAAGAAAAGGGCAGACTTCCATCAAATATGAATTCTGCAAACATTAATCTCCTGCTAAAACCAGGCAAAAACCCTGTATATCCCTCAAGCTATCGTCCAATATCCCTTATAAATGTAGACCTTAAAATAATCTGCAAAGCTCTCTCAAAGAGACTGGAGAAAATAACCCCCCTCTTAATTCATCCTGACCAAACTGGTTTCATAAAAGGTAGGCACTCATCAACAAATACACGCAGATTACTTAATTTGATAGACTACTCATACAGTACAAACCTAGAAACTACAATATTTTCTTTAAATGCAGAAAATGCATTTGACAGAGTTAACTGGAAATTTCTGTTTGCAACTTTACACAAATTTGGTTTTGGAACCTCTTTCATTAACTGGCTAAAAATATTATATAACTCCCCAACAGCTTGTGTCAGAACAAATGACCAGACATCCTCCAGCTTCTGTCTCTTGAGGGGCACCAGGCAGGGATGCCCACTCTCCCCTTCACTGTTTGCAATTTTTATTGAACCACTAGCAGCAGCAATTAGACAGAATTCAGTAATTAAGGGCATAAAATGCAAGAACGTGGAACATAAAATCAGCCTTTTTGCGGATGATGTGTTACTCTTTCTCCAAAATTCACAAACCAATATCTCTGGGGTGATTGAATTGATAAACTATTTTGCAAGAATATCAGATTACTCAATTAACTGGTCCAAATCTACAGTCCTACCGATTAATGGGTCCCTCCATAATTCCTCTTCTACACCACTGCAATCAGGAAATATAAAATATTTAGGTATTAATGTTTCTCCCAAGCTTGCAGATCTAACTAAATTAAACCATATCCCACTTTTAAAGAAGGTAGAAGGCGATCTGGCTAGGTGGAAATGTCTACCCATATCACTCATGGGAAGGGTTGCTGCTATAAAAATGATGGTCTTACCAAAAATAAATTATTTTTTCTCAATGATCCCAACTAAACCGCCACAAGATTGGTTCAGATCTCTAGATTCATGTATGTCCAAATTCCTTTGGAAAAATAAACCCCCACATATAAGCTTAAAAACACTACAAAAGACCAAGGATAAAGGAGGACTAGAACTGCCTAACTTTCAGCACTACTTCTTAGCCAACAGGCTTCAGTTTATCTCAGGATGGCTAAAACATACCCTCTTAGATGAACCTTGGCTAGATGTAGAACAAGCACTTTGCAATAATCTAGAGATCTCAGACCTACCATTTATCAGCTCAAACATCCAACGACATGAATGCTTCAAAAGCATCAACATCAGCTCTTCTCTGACAGCATGGTGGGAGTTTCTAAAATTGACGGAGTCTTCATTAATCTCATGCAAACGTACACCTATCTGGAAGAACCCTGACATATTACAAAACAATAATATGATAAACTTTTCAGATTGGAGTGATAAAGGAATCAAATATTTAGAACATATACTAGAAGGAACAGAATTTATTTCATTTGACAGACTAGTTACACAATATGGGATCAACAAGAAAATATTTTTAGAATATCAACAAATTAAATCCATAGTAAAAAGGAAATTTAAACCGGGTCAAGTTGAACTACAAACACCACCAAGTGTGGTTCAATTTCTTACTCTTAAAACCCCCAAATTACTATCCAAAATATACAGAATGCTTTCTAAAACAGATGAATCAATATCACTTCCTACTGCAAAATGGGAAGCGGATTTATCAGTTAACTTAGACCTAAACTTCTGGTCTCAGATTTGCTTAAAAACCTTTCATCTAATTAGAAATCCCAGTCTTCAATTAATTCAATACAAAATATTACATAGAGTGCACTATACAGGTCATCGGATGTTCAAGATGGGCTTTACGTCTACCAACAACTGCTCACACTGCCAAACCAACTCACCGGACAGTTATATCCACGCTCTTTGGTTCTGTCCACCAGTTCAGAAGTTTTGGCGCGAGATATGTGAAGACTTATCGAAGTGTCTGAAATGTAACATTCCAACTTCCCCCTTAGTGTGTTTGTTGGGCAGCTTAGATAATGTCACTACAGATAAGAATATAGCCCATATGGTTTTCACTGCCCTATGCATAGCCAAGAAAACTGTCCTCATGAACTGGAAAAATAAAAATAATCTTAATTCTAACCAATATAGAAATTATCTATTAGATTACATTAGTCTTGATACAGCCTCTGCCACCACATCAGATCAATTGCTCTTGGCTCCTTTGATTAGCTCCATCACCTAGTGGTGGTGGTGGGGTCATCGTTTGGTCTCGGGGGCTTGGGTCCTGGTTGGTGTGTTGCCGGGGTTGTGGGCGGGTGGGTGCATGGGGGCCCAGCCCTGGAGCAGGGTGCCGCCGGTGCGTCGAGCCACCTGGGGGGCTCTTCAACTGGTGGGGGAGATTGTCACATCTTGCAGGAGCTTTCCTCTCTTCAGGAACTCTCTCTGCAGGAGGGGGAGATATAGGAGAGGTGGAAGAAGATCTCAGCCTGGGCGTCTGTTGTTTTGTGTAGTCTGGAAGATGAGTGGATGACGGGGAGCGTGCAGTTTTCTCTGTGGTGGGGTCGGGTGGGCTGTCCCGGGCTCTATGGGGCCGGGCGGCGCTGCTGTTCTGGACCCCGGTCCAGATGGGCCTGGGCCCCCTTTCCCTGGCGGGTTGCAGAGTATGGGGGTGCCTACTGGGGTCAGCGGGGGAGCTGGCCCCAGGGAGGGGTCACTTGCCCCTCCCTTCCTTCCCTACCCATCTCCAGCTGCCTCCACCTTCCCGCTCCACCACAATCACCCACACATGCAGGGCCTTGGAGTGAAGGTGTGTCACCAGGGAGCAGGGGAGGCTACCCCCCCCCCCCCCCCCCCTGTCCCCTTCTTGCTTCTTGTGCCTCAATTTTATCTCACAACTTAGACATTCACAGTACTCACACTCTCATAACACATTGTTACGATTCGATGTTGTCAGTGTTTTGTTTTAGGCGTGACTGTTATGTGTTTCCTGTTTTACTTTGAAGGTCTGTCTTATCTCAGTGTGTTCAGTTTACGCTTCCTTGTCTTGTCAGTTCTGATTTGCCCCAGCTGTGTTTCCCTCCTGTTGTCCATTCCCTGATTGCTCCCTCTATGTATTTAAGCCCTTTGTTTCAGTTTGTCATATTCGCAATCTCCCCCCCCCCCCCCCCCCCCCCCGTGTTGTAAATAGTTTGTTGTATATAGATGTAAATAGCTGTCGATACTTTTTTTACTCGGTAGCTGTAGGGGTGAGAAGCCATTTTTCTTTGGGAACTAGTGATGGCCAAATGAAGCTTTCCGAAGCACTGAAGCTTGTATTGAAAAATGGTTCATTACTCGAAGCTTTTCAACACAGTCCTCTCCGGTGACATCTGGTGGCGAATATTTTGAAGAGCAGCTTGAATCTGCAAAATAAAACGGACTGCTCAATCATCACTGCTCACTAAAGAGTGGAGTTCTCTCTGATATTGGGCCACCGTTCCGTTGCTTTGAACATGTAATTGGTTTTGTTTTCTCGATTGGGGGGCTGAAAAAAATGTAATGCGTATCTGCGTAATACATTTTGATCAATAAACTTTCCCTATTTAAACATGCACTATGGTGGCCTTTCTTTGCTCATAACTCCTTGATGTTGGTAAATACAATAAGTGAGCAATATATATAATATACATATGAGAATGCACAGCACATTATGGAGTATGCCCCTGCTGTGGAGTCCTGCCTCCATCTACTTGTCATTTAATCACTGGACAGCTGGACAGGTTCATACAAAATATTAGATGAGGCCAATTGTCCTATACATATTTTTGACCTAGGGGTGGGATTGATTGTGAACTGGAAAGGGAAAATGCTTAGGAAGCTGAGTACGGCTGCATCGTCACTGATTTGTAGAATCATTTTGATTCGATACAGGATCCGATTCAATTTGATTGGAATCTGGAAAGTTTTGCCTCAGTCAGAAATATTACAATTCTGGTCATGTATCAGTATATATCCATAATTTCGTATCTATTAAAAGAAAGCTGACACATGTGAGACTTAATTAGAGATGTAAACAGAGAGTTATGAAACCTGCAGCTGCAGAAGCCAGCGAAGAAAAAAGAGGCAAACACAGCGCGGACCCGACGACACACCAAAATCTGATTCTGACGCGTCGGGTCCGCGCTCTGTGTTCACGTTTGTATGCAGAATCCGTAAACCTGCTCCCAGTTACTGTTTTAGCTGTATGGTGTTTGACGACATGTTGTGAGGTTTAACCTGAGATGCTGGCGTTTCAGGCATAATAACGTTAATTTACAAATCGACACGGGATTGTAATGAATCAATATCACTATATGTCACGGACCCAGCTCTGGAGGACTCGGGGTCCGTGAGCAGTTTTGACTGTTGATGTTGATGTTGTTATTATTATTATTATTTTGGTGATGTGTGTGTTTTTCTGCACTGTGCTGTGTTAGTCTGTGTCCCACTCATATGTATAGGCAGGGTATCAGAATCAGAATCAGAATCAGAATACTTTATTGATCCCTGGGGGAAATTATTTTTTGTTACAGTGCTCCATTTTAAACCAACGTAAAGACAAGACAGACAATACACTAACTAAGAATAGTACAATATATACATATATATACATACATACATACATAAGTCACTCATAAATAAATAGCTGGAAAAGAAACATGTGTAGCTGTAGCAGCAAACAGTGTGTTAAGTGGATGCGTTGTACAGGGAGCCACAGGCAGGAATGATTTCCTGTGTCGTTCAGTGGTGCTTTTTGGTAATCTCAGTCTCTCACTGAACGAGCTCCTGTGACTGACCAGCATGTCATGGAGTGGGTGGGAGGTGTTATCCAACATTGTCTTTATCTTGGACAGCATCCGCCTCTCCGACACCACCTTGAGGGTGTCCAGCTCCATCCCCACAACATTGCTGGCCTTACAGGTTAGTTTATTAAGTCTGTTGGCATCTGCGACCCTCAGCCTGCTCCCCCAGCATGCAACAGCATAGAGGATCGCACTGGCCACAACAGACTCATAGAAAATCCTCAGCATTTTCTGGCAGATGTTGAAGGACCTCAGTCGCCTCAAAAAATAGAGACGACTCTGGCCCTTCCTGTAAAGTGCTGTGGTGTTTTTAGCCCAGTCCAGTTTATTGTCAATGTGTACTCCAAGGTATTTATAGTCCTCCACAATGTCAACACTGACCCCCTGGATTGAAACAGGGGTCAAGTGTTTCCTGGTCTTCCTGAAGTCCACGATCAGTTCCTTGGTCTTTGCCACGTTGAGCTGCAGATGATTCTGCTCACACCATGTGACAAAGGAGTCGACCACAGCCCGGTACTCTGTCTCATCATCCCTGCTGATGCATCCAACCACCGCAGAGTCATCAGAAAACTTTTGAATCTAGAGATTTCAGACCTACCATTTATTAGCTCAAACATCAAAAGACATGAATGCTTTAAAAGTATCAACATCAGCTTTTCTCTGACAGCATGGTGGGAGTTTCTAAAAATAACGGAGTCTTCATTAATCCCATGTAAACGTACACCTATCTGGAACAACCCTGACATATTACAAAACAATAATATGATTAGTTTCCCAGAATGGAGTTGTAAAGGAATTAAATACTTAGAACATATATTAGAGGGAACAGAATTTATTCCATTTGACAGACTAGTTGCACAATATGGGATCAACAAGACAAGATTTTTAGAATATCAACAAATTAAATCCATAGTAAAAAAGAAATTTAACCTCAGTCAAGTTGAATTACAAACACCACTAAGTGCGGCACATTTTCTTACTCTTAAATCCCCCAAATTATTATCTAAAATATACAGAACACTTTCTAAATTAGATGAATCAATATCCCTTCCTATTGCAAAGTGGGAAGCAGATTTATCAGTCAGCTTAGACCAAAACTTCTGGTCTGAGATTTGCTTAAAAACCTTTAAATTAATTAAAAATCCCAGTCTGCAATTAATACAATACAAAATACTACATAGAGTGCACTATACAGGTCATCGGATGTTCAAGATGGGCTTTACATCTTCCAACAACTGCTCACACTGTCAAGGCAATACACCAGACAATTACATCCACGCTCTTTGGTTCTGTCCACCAGTGCAAAAGTTTTGGCGCGAGATATGTGAAGACTTATCAAAGTGTCTGAAATGTAACATTCCAACTTCCACCTTAGTGTGTTTGTTGGGCAGCTTAGATAATGTCACTTCAGAAAAGAATATAGCCCATATGGTTTTCACTGCCCTATGCATAGCCAAGAAAACAGTCCTCATGAACTGGAAAAATAAAAATAATCTTAATTCTAACCAATATAGAAATTATCTATTAGATTACATTAGTCTTGATACAGCCTCTGCCACCACATCAGATCAATTGCTCTGGGCTCCTTTGATCAGCTCCATCACCTAGTGGGGGTGGGAGGTCATAGTTTGGTCCCGCCTTCACTGTTGTGATTGGTGTGGGGGTAGGGACAGGCTTAGGGCGTCGGGGGGTTCCCCGGAGGCATCTTCCTTGGGGGGCTCAACCCGGGGTAGCGGTCATGTCCGGTTGGGGGCTCTGTTGGCTCTCAGGTGACTGTTTCCTCGCGGCTGCGTGCAGCGGGGCTAGGGGAGGGTCTGTGCTGACGGACGTGGGTTACTGACCTGGTAGCCTGGCTGCCCCTGGGTGGGTCCGGGATGGGCGTGAGGTTCTGGGGGCGCTCCGTCTCCGGGCTGGGGCCCGGGCCGGGCCTCGGGGGCTTGGGTCCTGGTTGGTGTGTTGCCGGGGTTGTGGGCGGGTGGGTGCATGGGGGCCCAGCCCTGGAGCAGGGTGCCGCCGGTGCGTCGAGCCACCTGGGGGGCTCTTCAACTGGTGGGGGAGATGGTCACATCTGCAGGAGCTTTCCTCTCTTCAGGGACTCTCTCTGCAGGAGGGGGAGATACAGGAGAGGTGGAGGAAGATCTCAGCCTGGGTGTTTACTGTCTTATGTAGTCTGGAAGATGAGTGGATGGTGGGGTGGGTGCAGTTTTCTCTGTGGTGGGGTTGGGTGAACTGTCCCGGGCTCTGTGGGGCCGGGAGGCGCTGCTGCACTGGGCCCCGGTCTGGATGGGCCTGGGCCCCCTTTCCCTGGCGGGTCACGGAGTATGGGAGTGCCTACTGGGGTCAGCGGGGGAGCTGGCCCCAGGGAGGGGTTACCTGCCCCTCCCTTCCTTCCCTCCCCATCTCCAGCTGCCTCCCTCTTCCCGCTCCACCACAACCACCCACACATGCAGGGCCTTGGAGTAGGGGTATGTCACCAGGGTGCAGAGGAGGCTACCCCCCCCTCTGTCCCCTTCCGGCTGCCTCTGCCTCAATTTTATCCTACAACTTAGACATTCACATTATTCACACTCTCATTACACATACATATAGGATCTTGGGGGTGGGCACAATCACGGAGTCCATATTACCATCAGGGTGTACACCTCAACCCTGGCGTCGTTGCCCACCTCTCAATTTTAAATACACTTAGACATTGAGGGCTATCAGGAGGGACTATGCGCTTACCTGCTGCTCTCTGGCAGGTAGCTCCATGCCCTCCTGGGTTTTAATTGCACCTTAGAACACACATGCATCAACACTACAATGAGCGGGTGGAGGGAGGTTTGGAGTCTTCTCCCACCCCCATTCTCTGCGGCCTGCTGGAGCGGGAGGGCTAGGAGGAGTTGGCCGTCCGACTGCGGTCTGGAATGTGGGGCCTCCCTGCTGCTACGGAGTCGGGGTGGTCTGCCTCTCCCCACCGCAGGGAAAAGGGTAACACCACCTGGGTCTGGGTGCAGTTCCCCCCTCCAGGGGCAAGGGTACCTAGACCCGGTTTGTAGAGTACGCTTGGGGAGTTTGATCGTGTGTACAGCGTCTCTTTATGTCTGTCTCCACGTTGGTTGAGTGTGGAGTGAGTGCATATGAGAGCATGAGGGTGGGAATGGATGTTTGTGTCTGTGTGTGCCTGTATGTCTGTGTCTATATGTCAGGTTGGGTATCAGACACCACCTCTCTGGGGACACCTCAGGCCCTCCAAGGTTTGGAGGCCTATCTCCACCCATCACCACTTCCCCTGCCGGTGGCGGACTCCCTCAGGTGTCGGTGCGTTGGTGGTTCTTTGTGTCTGGGGGTGGGCGTCCAGGTACACACCGGCTCACTCCTTGGCGGCCGCTTATCGGGGCCTGGAACCTGGGGCTCGCTCGGACCACTTCGGAGGTGGGGTGCCCCCGGCCTCTCGGCCTGGGGCTCGGTCACTCAGGCACAGCTGGCTGCCGGCGGAGCTCACGGGCGCGTCACTGCAACTCCCCCTGGCTTCTGCTCCGCGGCTGCTGAGCGAACCCTCATCTGGGACTCTCCTCAGCTCTTGCTGGGACAGTGGCGCGGCTGCCCCTCTGTTGGTTTTCCATGGTCTCTTGTGTTCTGGGGGCCTCTGGATGTCTGGAGTTTTGATCTCCTCCATACCTGCTTCATACCCTGGAGGACGGGGCTGTGCCCCCCCCCCCCCCCACACTCCCTAGCAGATCGTTACATGGAGAAACCTTTGGAATACAAGCACGCTGATCCACACAGGTATGCACACGGGTGTTCACTGCTCGTAGACTTAAATTACACCTTTCTTGGCTACTACTTCGAAGCACATCTGTCCTGCGTGCTGCACAACAACATTGAATATTTAGTATTTACTGCTGTTTACACTTAGCTAGATTAATGCGATGGTTTTGTGTTTAGTATGTTGCTTTGTTTTTTTTGTTTTTTTTGTCTTCTATTCTTCTCTCAACAGGTGATCCAGGAGATTTTTATTTTTTTTCTCCCCCCCTTTCTCACTGTCCCTCTCCCTTTCTGTTTTTCCTTTCCTTCCTCTTTCTTTCTCCCTTTCCTATCCCTCACTGATGTCTGTCCCGTCTGTAACATCTGAAAATAAAATATAATAAATAATAAAAACAAAGATCGACCAAATGGACCAATACGGCAATGCCACGAAGATCCATTTGGCAAAGTAAATCCATTGGGTATCCTTGTTGGTCTTCAGACAACAATTCTGATGGCTAAAGAACCAAATGGGACAGGCAAAAAAAAAAAGGAAAAAAAAAAAGAAAACTTTTGAAGATGGCAGGTCTCTGTGCAGTGGCTGAAGTCTGTGGTGTAGAGGGTGAAGAGGAAGGGGGAGAGGACAGTCCCCTGTGGTGCCCCTGTGTTGCTGATCACCTTGTCAGACACACACTGTGGGAGACGTACACATTGTGGTCTTCCTGTCAGGTAATCAACAATCCAGGACACCAGAGAAGCATCCACCTGCATCGCTGCTAACTTATCACCCAGGAGGGTCGGCCTGATGGTGTTGAAAGCACTGGAAAAGTCAAAAAACGGGTGTGTATGTGTATGTGTGTATGGATGTGTATGTCTGCGGGTGTGGCTGGAGGATGGAGCTCAGCCACCTGCAGGCCTGAGGGGTGTGGCCCTGCGGAAGGACTGGCCACACCTGAAGTTCATGCCACACCTGTTGGTGATCAGGGCTCGTCGGGGGAGCTACTTAGGAGAGAGTTGGAGCTCCCACCGGCGCGGGATCATTAAGCTAAGACTCCAAGTCAGTGTGTAGCATTTGGAAGTGCGGATCGTGTGTGTGTGTGTGTGTGTGTGTGTGTGTGTGTGTGTGTGTGTGTGTGTGTGTGTGTGTGCGCGCGTGTGTGCGTGCGTGCGTGTGTGCGCGCGCGCGCGGGTTCAGTGTTTAACGGCTGCTTCTGTATTGTCCTGCAGGTGAAACGAGGGACCAGAAGGGCAGCACGCACAGGGTGTGCAGAAACACAACAGCGGGGAGCACGAGCACAGACGTCGGAGGGAAGCACGCACACGGGGTTCGAGGGAGCAACGGGGAGTTATTGTGTTTACAGCTTTCCACTGTAAATAAAGAGCACTGTTTGCATCGCAGAGTCTGCGTTTTGGGTCCTCCTTTCCCCACATCCCCACGGTCTGCCACCCAGACCGTGACACTATATTCAATTTAGCATGGATTGTAATCAGAAAGGCGATAATCAAAACCCACCCCTAATCAAGAACTTGCAAAGTAAAATCATGATCTATGTCAGGTAGCCCTTTTGTTATTTACAGTTAAAAAGAGGATTAGTGTTACTGTGCGCTGGCTGAGTCTGTTTCTTTTCTTAGAAATAGTTTCTCCTGCCCTGGAGAAAATCCACTTGCATGGAACAGAAGAGGCTGTGGAGTGCAGGAACCACACTGCAAGCTGGTAGATATGCAGGTATTCCTGGGTCCTGCAGACTATCACCTAAAAACAATAAACAAAATGATTTTCTAAACTGTAGCAATGTAATGTACGTATAGTGTCAAATACATTTTTGTAGTCTTCATCAGCTTTAATGCACATGGAAGTGTTCCTAAAGTCATATGCTGTAATGATATTTACATTATGAAAACATGATTTTGGACATTTCAGGTATTTCACTTCGGCAGATAAAATGAATTGAGCAAAATCAACTCAAAATATTCCCACACGCCAGAACGTCCTCTCTTCCTCGCTGGCTCCATATCTGTCAGTGGAATGATCACCTCGTCGCTATCTGTCACCATCAGCACACTCCACGAATCCCGTGGATGATTCACTTCCTTATATCCGTTTGAATCAGGTACCGAAGCGGTTACGTGCGTAATGAAGCTTCGGACGTCACTGGTCACGTGACTTTTGCCAAACGAAGCAAGCCTCGACACAGTGCTTCTGAACCAGTGTGTTGTTTTTTTCGACACACGCTCCGGAGCGCCAGCTTCAAGCGGGCCATCACTATTGGGAACCTTTTCTCCTGTTTTTGGTTAGGGAGGCAGGTAAGACACCTGTAATTTTCGTTTGGGGTTTTCTGTGAAGGTAAGCCAGCTGCATTTCATTTCTAGAGTTTTTGTTTGTTGTTTTGGCCATGCTCACCCTTATGCCTGCTACCTTTTGGGACTCAATAAACTGACTGGCTGTTGTGAAATCCATGGTAGCTGTTTTTTGTTGGTTCGTCCTCCTTAAGAGCAAGGAGTGGGGGGGGGGGCATTTTTCCTTATTTTTATTTACCTTATGTTGCATGCCAGTTTTCCCTGGGCTGGGGTGTAACAACATACATATAGGATCTTGGGGGTGAGCATGCTACACGGACCTCAAAAGACCATCAGGGTGTACACCTCACCCCTGGTGTCGTTGCCCACCTCTCAATTTTAAATACATGTAGACATTGAGGGCTAGCAGGAGGGGCTATGGGCTTACCTGCTGCTCTCTGGCAGGTAGCTCCATGCCCTCCTGGGTTTTAAATGCACCTTAGAACACACATGCATCAACACTACATATGAGCGGGTGGAGGGAGGTTTGGAATCTCCCTGCTGCTGCGGAGTCGGGGCGGTCTGCTTCTCCCCACTGCAGGGAAAAGGGTAACACCACCTGGGTCTGGGTGCAGTTCCCCCCTCCAGGGGCAAGGGTACCTAGACCCAGTTCGTAGAGTACGCTTGGGGAGTGTGATCGTGTGTACAGCGTCTCTTTATGTCTGTCTCCACGTCGGTTGAGTGTGGAGTAAGTGCATATGAGAGCATGAGGGTGGGAATGGATGTTTGTGTCTGTGTGTGCCTGTATGTCTGTGTCTATGTCAGGTTGGGTATCAGACGCCACCTCTCTGGGGACATCTCAGGCCCTCCAAGGTTTGGAGGCCTATCTCCCCCCACCACCACTTCCCCTGCCAGTGGCGGACTCCCTCAGACATCAGTGCGTTGGTGGTTCTTTGTGTCCGCGGATGGGTGCAGATAGGGCTGGGCGATATGACCCAAAATTCATATCTCGATATTTTTTAGCTGGATGGCGATATACAGTGGGGCAAAAAAGTATTTAGTCAGCCACCGATTGTGCAAGTTCCCCCACCTAAAATGATGACAGAGGTCAGTAATTTGCACCAGAGGTACACTTCAACTGTGAGAGACAGAATGTGAAAAAAAAATCCATGAATCCACATGGTAGGATTTGTAAAGAATTTATTCGTAAATCAGGGTGGAAAATAAGTATTTGGTCACCTCAAACAAGGAAAATCTCTGGCTCTCACAGACCTGTAACGTCTTCTGTAAGACGCTTTTCTGTCCCCCACTCGTTACCTGTATGAATGGCACCTGTTTGAGCTCATCATCTGTATAAAAGACACCTGTCCACAGCCTCAAACAGTCAGACTCCAAACTCCGCCATGGCCAAGACCAAAGAGCTTTCGAAGGACACCAGGAAAAGTATTGTAGACCTGCACCAGACTGGGAAGAGTGAATCTACAATAGGCAAGCAGCTTGGTGTGAAAAAATCAACTGTGGGAGCAATCATCAGAAAATGGAAGACATACAAGACCACTGATAATCTCCCACGATCTGGGGCTCCACGCAAGATCTCATCCCGTGGGGTCAAAATGATCATGAGAACGGTGAGCAAAGATCCCAGAACCACACGGGGGGACCTGGTGAATGACCTGCAGAGAGCTGGGACCAAAGTAACAAAGGTCACCATCAGTAACACACTACAACGGCAGGGAATCAAATCCCGCAGGGCCAGACGTGTTCCGCTGCTGAAGCCAGTGTATGTCCAGGCCCGTCTGAAGTTTGCCAGAGAGCACATGGATGATACAGCAGAGGATTGGGAGAATGTCATGTGGTCAGATGAAACCAAAGTAGAACTTTTTGGTATAAACTCAACTCGTCGTGTTTGGAGGAAGAAGAATACTGAGTTGCATCCCAAGAACACCATACCTACTGTGAAGCATGGGGGTGGAAACATCATGCTATGGGGCTGTTTTTCTGCCAAGGGGACAGGACGACTGATCCGTGTTAAGGACAGAATGAATGGGGCCATGTATCGTGAGATTTTGAGCCAAAACCTCCTTCCATCAGTGAGAACTTTGAAGATGAAACGAGGCTGGGTCTTCCAACATGACAATGATCCAAAACACACCGCCCGGGCAACAAAGGAGTGGCTCCGTAAGAAGCATTTGAAAGTCCTGGAGTGGCCTACCCAGTCTCCAGACCTCAACCCCATAGAAAATCTGTGGCGGGAGTTGGAAGTCCGTGTTGCTCAGCGACAGCCCCAAAACATCACTGCTCTCGAGAAGATCTGCATGGAGGAATGGGCCAAAATACCAGCTACTGTGTGTGCAAACCTGCTAAAGACCTATAGTAAACGTTTGACCTCTGTTATTGCCAACAAAGGTTATGTTACAAAGTATTGAGTTGTATTTTTGTTATTGACCAAATACTTATTTTCCACCCTGATTTACGAATAAATTCTTTACAAATCCTACCATGTGGATTCATGGATTTTTTTTTCACATTCTGTCTCTCACAGTTGAAGTGTACCTCTGGTGCAAATTACTGACCTCTGTCATCATTTTAGGTGGGGGAACTTGCACAATCGGTGGCTGACTAAATACTTTTTTGCCCCACTGTAAGATATATATCTCAATATTTTTTTTCAAAGCCATAAAGTAAGAACAAAAAGAGAGTTCTTAGTCAAAGCTGTGTCCCAGATGTCACACAGGCACTTTTATTAACATACAGCATAGACATGTACATGAAAAAAATTACTCAAAAATAAATTATGAGCATTTATTAAATAATAATGCTGCATAAATAAAAGAAAACTGTTGTTTTTGTGCATAACAAAAAGCTCACAATCGTGCAGTCAAAATGTAAACTAAAAGACGCTGAGCACAATAACAAAGACAGATTTCACAGCTGCTCTGTTCCCAACTTCTACTGCATGACTGACAGCCTGGAGTTTAAAATCTGCTTCAGGTGCTATTTATTTTCCTTATACACACACAGTACGGTAATATTACGTTGAAGCACAGTACGTATCACTCCGCGAGGCTCCTCGGTAGCCGTAATGCTCCGACAATCCATCAAGCAGTGCAGCTCCGTAGCTGAGCAAAGTCGTACTGAAACATTTTTTGACATATTGTTGAGCGCCGTGTACTTGACATTTGAAAACCCCATTTTTCTTTTTTTTTGCTCATGTTTTCCTGTAATACCCCGTCCTATCACAGGCCCCTACCGGTTGTGCTCTCTTTTTAATACTTTACTATTTTAAAGGGAAAAAAAAACCTCGGTCACTTGGACAAGTGTTTGTTATTCCATAACTGTATTTTAATGTGTTACTCTACCATTCCCCTATGTAATTCATAAATATTGTTTTTGTTCTGACTATTTTCCTCTATAAAATTTAATTGACTTCTACAGTGGCCTGCTATGGTTAATGGTAACACGAACCAAGCAAACATCAGCAAAACCAAAAATTAGCAGCCAAAGGGTTAAGTCTGCCGCTCCACACTCTCAGGTGAACCTACAGTCTCCCCCTCCGGTCTCACTTATCCTCCTCCTCCTGCCAAAAGCAAAACAAAGCAAAGCGAAGCATCCACCCTTTTCTTACCGGCGTGGTGAATTGTTTGTCAACATTTACTAATCCTGACTTCCGGTGGCTCGTAGCACCGCATGGCCGCATAGAGAGTGACCTCCGGCACCAACCGTGTGTTTCCCCGGACTCGAGAGCTGGATTAGGGCTACATTGCCATTTTTCGACGCAGGAATGAGTGGGGATAAATCTAAAAAGGGAGGATACGGGCTACGAAACATTCTTGACTGTGAAATGGAGAAGGACGCCGCGGCTAGTGAGGCAAGCCTCGCATCGGGACAAGATGGCGACCGAGGTGAAGGTCTGGGTTGGCTTCGGGATGCTGTGAGTAGCGTACTGGTGGCCGAAATGGCTACATTGCGAACCGAATTGAAAAGTGAATTCAAAGCATTCGGTACGGAATTTGGGGAGGATATAAAGAAGCAAATGGCCGAACTCTCTAAGGAATTGAATCAAAGATTGCACGAGATGGCGGGTCAGGTGGAGGAGATGACTGGTCGGCTAAAGCACGTCGAGGACAACATGGCTGACTCGGAACGCTGGGACGTTGGTGTTAGGGATACACTTGTGCAGCTCTTGGAAAATCAACGGGCGCTTCAGGAAAAGGTGTCCGATATGGAAGGCCGCGCTAGGCGCAAAAACATCCGGATCTACGGCGTACCGGAAAACTCGGAGGGCTCGTCGGTGACTACCTTTGTTGAAAATCTGATCAAAGAACACCTAGGCGAAGATTTCGGCCCGGACCGTGCCCTCGGCATTGAGCGCGCACACCGCGCGTTGGGACCAAAACCACCCCCGAACGCCCCACCACGCTCAATAATAGTGCGCTTCCTCCGGTTCTCTGTTAAAGAAGAGATTCTCCGCACGGCGTGGAACAAAGGGGTACACATCCAAAACATGTACTTCGATCATGACTACTCCCTGGAAGTGCAGAAAAGGAGACGGGAATATATCCCAGTTAAGAAGGCTTTGAAGGACAACGGGATCCGTTTCCAGACACCACTAAGTAAGATGCGAGTGTTTTATGCGTCAGGCAATGTCCTATATAATACCGCAAACCAAGCTGCCGAGGATTTAAGAAAGCAGGGAATAGCCGTGGGTAAGATCACCTTGGGGAACCAAACCAACAGGATGACAGAGGACACGATAAAGCACCTACTTCCTTGGGAAACGCAGACAGCACACTGCGGGGGCGGTTTCCAGCAGCACGTGCAGGAAAAACTCCAAGCTTTCCGGAGGGAGCAAGAAAAACTGCCAGCAGACGAGTGAGCAGCTGATGACTGGACGACGGTGAGATAGCTGGCGGTAGAGTTTTGATAATCTAACCGCAGGAACACTGACTTTCGTATCCTTCAGAATTCATATTTCTTTAGGTTGGTGCCTACGGACATGGTTAGAGAACCACCACGTTATTTTTAGTAGCGATAAGAGACTGTTTTGCTTATTTTTTGCCCTTTTTTTGGCTTTTTTGTCGGTCACTCCCCTGTTGTCAGATGAGGGGCCCCACCCTGTGGCCAGTCCCCTCAATGTCAAAGGATACTATTATATCCTTTGTATTGGAAGCTCCTATTAATGTTTTGTGTGTTTGCTGTTCAATGAGTTCTGGTTGTGATGTTCTGAGGTCTGGGTTGATTATGTTGTATTCCACATATCCACTTGATGGCTTATAAGTTCTATAAAATGCTGTCACTAAATGTAAATGGCCTGAATAGCCCTATTAAAAGAAGCTAATTAATTGCCAAATTGAAAAAGGAGGCAGTAGATTTGGCATATTGGCAAGAAACTCATCTAGATAATGCAGAACACGAGAAATTAAAAAAGATGGGTTTCAGACATACATTCTATTCATCATATAGGGCCGGGAAAAAACGAGGAGTAGCTATCCTTATCTCAAATAAAATAAAATTTGAACATGTATCTACTATATGTGATAAGGAAGGTCGGTTTGTTTTAGTAAAAGGTAGAATAGAGAATAAGGCGGTCACACTATTAAATGTCTATGCACCCCCAGACAGCAACGCAAGCTTCTTTAAGAAGATATTTGATTTGATCTCTAAGGAAACGGTGGGAACTCTTATTTGTGCAGGAGATTTTAATTTACTGTTAAACCCCCGGTTAGACTCAAATAATAGGGACAGGAAAAGCATGTCTGGAGGGAAACGGGTTAAAGGAATGTTAACGGAATTAGGGCTTATTGACGTGTGGCGATCTATCCATGGGTCAGCGTCAGGATTCACTTTTTACTCTGCTCGACACTCAGTGTATTCGAGGATAGATTACTGTTTTATGTTTAATAGGGATTTACACAGGATAAAAGATTGCAGAATAGGTCCAAGAGATGTCTCTGACCACAGTGGAATTTATATAACGTTACATTTGGATGGGACACGGAAGACAACTTTGTGGAGACTAAATACCGGTATGTTAAATGACCCCGCTTTTGTGAAACAAATGACAGCCGATCTTAACTTGTACCTGCAGGACAATGATAATGGAGAGACAAATCACAGTATTGTATGGGATGCAGCCAAAGCTGTCCTCAGAGGAAAAATAATTGCGTGGTCGACCATGATTAAAAAGAAAAAGTCCCAAGAATTGTTACAACTGCAGGATAGATTAATGGCCTTGGAACAGTCAGGTCTAAAGGATAAAAATACTACAGTAACCCACCAGATCAGACAGATTAAGCAGGAGATAGATAAGATATTGAGCGAAGAAGTAGAGAAAAACATAAGATTTATGAAACAGAGGTATTATGAGGCGGGGCCTAAGGCGGCGAAGCAGTTGGCGTGGCGGATTAGAAAACAGCAAGCTGAAAATAATATTTATAAGATTAGAGACCCGGTTGGTAACAATGTTGTAACTGACCTGGATAAAATTCAAAAAGCGTTTGAAATGTATTACAAATCCTTATATAGTCAATCTACTCAGGGTGATGTCAATAAGATGACTGACTTTTTGAATTCTTTAGACCTGCCTACGATTGGTCGAGAAGCAAATAGTAAGTTAACGTCCTTAATATCTCGGGAAGAAATAATTAAAGCTATTTCCAGCCTTAAATCCAATAAATCGCCAGGTACCGATGGGCTCCCTGCCGAATGGTACAAAACCATGAGGGAAAGCCTTCTTCCCCTGTTGGAAACTAGTTTTAACTACATTTTGAAAGGAGGTCTGGTACCTCCCTCTTGGAAGGAGGCCTTCATATCTGTTTTGCCAAAGGGGGGACAGGATAGACTAAACTGCAAATCTTATAGGCCGATAAGTGTCCTGAACTAAGATTATAAACTATACACAACTTTTTTGGTGCGAAGAATGGATGCTGTAATGCCTTCGTTGATTGATGAAGACCAAACGGGTTTCTTGAAAAATAGACAAACCCACGATAATATTAGACGAGCTTTACACATCATTGAACACATTAATAATAAGAAAAAAAGCTCAATTATTCTTAGCTTAGATGCTGAAAAAGCATATGATTCAGTGAATTGGGACTTCCTCTTCCTAGTGATGAAAAGATTTGGTTTCTGTAGCGAGTTTATAAAATGTTTCCAAGCTCTTTATTCTCTCCCTACTGCCAGAATAAAAATTAACGGTAGCCTCTCCGATACTATTTTTTTAGAACGAGGATGTAGACAGGGGTGTCCAGCAAGCCCCTACCTCTTCAACTTGTTTATCGAACCTCTAGCCCAGGCTATACGTCAGGAAACATCGTTGAAAGGGATTGTAATAGGAGGGGACGAGTACAAGGTGTGTTTATACGCAGATGATGTCTTGGTGACAATCATGGATCCCAGCTCAGGTGTACCAGTGTTAATGGGGATGTTGGAAACATATGGCCTGTACTCAGGGTATGTCCTTAATGTCAAAAAAACTCAAGTTCTGTCATTTAATTTTTCTCCGGACCAGTCACTATTGTCAAAATTCAAGTTTAATTGGGAGGCAACTGCTATCAAATATTTGGGAGTGTTTCTACCTAGAGATCTGACACAACTGTATGATATTAATTACAGTCATATTAATAGAGAAATATATAGCGATCTCAACATTTGGGCCTTGCTCCCTCTCGACCTTGGCAACAGGATACAGATAATTAAAATGAATATTCTTCCCAAACTACTCTATCTTTTTCTTGCTTTACCTATTCAAATTCCAGAGAAGCAATTCAGGGAATGGAATAAGCAGATTTCGAGATTCATTTGGCTTAACAAAAGACCACGGGTGAAGTTCTCTACTTTGCAGTTGCCGAAAGACAAAGGGGGCTTGGCTCTACCTTCATTAAGGAATTACTACTTATCTGCTCAACTGAGGTCCTTGGTGTGTTGGTGTAATCCATCTTTTTGTGCGAGGTGGAAGACGATTGAGGTGTCTCTCTCGGACACGCCAATCCAGTCTAGACTTGGTCACGCAGCTTCTGATTTGGACGATACCTTGACGCCCAGCCACTGGGTCACTTTTACATTAAAAATATGGAGGGGAGTGGTCAAGCAGGCGCAACTCCAGGAAGAGATAAAACTTCTGAGGTGGCCAGCGTATGACCCAGATTTTTTACCTGCTTCCCACGATAGTAGATTTAAACAATGGGTGTGGCATGGAATCACTGCTGGGTGTTCGGTTATTGTAAAGTCTAAAATTATGGCTTTTGATACCCTATGCAAGACTTACAGTCTCGAGAAACAAGACTTTTTTCGATACTTGCAACTCCGTGACTATATTGGCAAAAGACTGAAGAGCTGTGTCCGTGGAGACTTCTCGATTGTTAATATTTTCATTGGTGCTTATGACTCTGGGAGTAACAAAGCCTTGATAAGTAAATTGTATACATGTCTGACTAAGCTCAAAGGGCACTCAACGCTTTACATAAAGCAGAAATGGGAAAAAGAAATGGACATTGTGATTACAGAAGATGGGTGGGCACGGATCTGGGAGACACAGTTTACCACGACTAACTCCAACATGTGGCGGGACTTCTGCTGGAAGAATATTATACACCTATTTCATAACGCCTAAACAGAAGTCTAAATTCAGTGCTACACCTGCGTTTTGCTGGAGGAATTGTGGGGAAGTCGTGGCTGATTACGGTCATATATTCTGGTCCTGCCCACTCATACAACCCTTCTGGATGGCAGTTACAAAGATAATTACAGAGGTGTTGGGATTCCACGTGTCTTGTACATTTACCTCATTGTATCTGGGATATTTTACAGACGATTTAGTTGCAGATGATGTTTACCTTCTGAAAGTTCTCTTGGCTTCTGCGAAGAAGGCCATAACAAAACGCTGGCTCTGTAGAGATCCTCCCACTGTAGCACTTTTTACCTCTATAGTGGAAGACGTCAAATTGATGGAATGTATGACTTTCACTCTGCGACTGCAGGGAGATTTGGGAAGGAGACGGTGGAGAAAATGGCTGGACTTTACAGCTTGTGGCAGCACCCTTTAATGCATAGAATTAGTAATGCAGACTTGTTGACGTATGTATGTGTGGATGTGCAGATGTATGTACAGGTGTATGTTATCTTCCCATGACCTCATACTGTTTCTGTTCTTTCTTTTTTTCTTTTATCTTGTGGCATAAAAATGTTCCTGAACAAATAAAAAGTGTCAAAAAAAAAAAAAAAAAAAACAAACAAAACATTTACTAATCCTAACCTTGGTCCAGTCTTTGTCTGTGTCAAGTCAGTCAACACTTCAGTCCACATCGCCAGTCCAGTCACACATTCACTCACACGCATTCACACGAGATATTGCTGATAGTGGAGACGCACAACCTATTCCAGTCTCCATCACCAGCAAGATCACGTCATCATTTTTAAAAGAAAAAGCAATTGTTTATGATTTTGGACTGGATTGACTCGCTGCAATCCTTTTAGACAGGAACTCACACACTGATCGGGTCCCCACAGGCAGCCTTCTCCTCATCCCATTGTAATCTGGAAAAGCTCACCTTATATTTGCTGTCACGAAAATGTTTTACAGCGCTGTTAATTCAATCTTGCAGGCCTGCTTAGAACAAAAATTAGAAAAAAGAGAGTTGATTATTAAATCATCAAAACACAAAACATCATCACCATAAGGGCAACGCCTGACAGGTTTGTTCTAAGTGCACTGTTACAAAAATAATGGGCTAGTTCTAGACATGTCCATGTATAGAAAAACTCCCTCTGTTGAAAACAGGAAAGCAACCCAAACCTAACTGGCAGAATTAACCTCTCACTAAAACAAAAAAAACCCAAATCTGCCAGATTAATCACAGAAAAGTTTTTGCTTACTAGTCTAGCAATATGTTGTGAGAATTAGAACTTCGGGGCCATAAACGTTTTGCCCTACTCCTGGCTTAACTACTACTTATATGGTCTGAAATCAGACTTAAAAAAATCACTCCCTCTGTTCATTTTCCCCACATCAGATTTTAGTGGTTTCCCTCAAACCGTCCGGCGTCCTGGACAAGTCTCACAGTGTTACTGGAGGCCAAGATAATGCCATCCAGAGTAAGAATCTGGTTAGATAAAGCTGAAAAAGGCTCCAAATCAAAGTACCATTATACTTTTCATTAGTCTCCAGGTTGATGATTTTAAACAGAATTATTAAAGTTTTTATCATTTCAGGCTGAAAATCAACATGAATTTGCTTCTAATCAAAGAAGCTCCTTTAATGTGTGTCATTAAAATCCTGACACAGACTTAGAAAGGCGACATTAACATTAACATTTACGTTAACATTAAAATAAATGAAACTTCAGCTGAGAGCTTCATGCAGTCATCATCAGCAGTTCATAGCAGCCACAGCTCTTTATTACGCAGCTTTGAATTAAAGTGAGTAAAGTGTCAGAGTTTGTGTGAGAAGCTGCTTCATGTACAGCTGTACACACGTCTTTATTATTTCTTCATAAATCAAACACACAGGTTTGTCTGTAGATGATTTAAAGTGAGTCGTTGTGCAGTTAAAGCTGTTTGTGTGACGCCCTGACCTCCTGTCAATGAAACAGCCAATCAGATCCATCAGAGAGAGAGCAGGAAGTGTTGTGTGTTTGTGACAGAACAAGGAAACAGTGACAATGATGAACATAAGTACCAGAATTACCAGCTGAAATTTGGAGGAAAACACATCGGGGATGCAGAGGTCAAGGACAGAAGAGAAGAAAAAAGGTGACGGTGAGACAGCGGAGGCTCGAAGCGAGGAGGAGGTTTAAACCGTGTCTGCCGTCTATCGTGATGGGAAATGTGCGATCGTTGGCAATTAAAATCGACGAGCTCAGAGGGAATACCGAGAGTGTAGCCTGATGTGTTTCACCGAATCATGGATGCACCAGGACATTCCCGATGAGAATGCTTCCGTGGAAGGCTTCCACACTGTTCGGGCGGACAGGGACAGCATCGCTAGCGGTAAGTGGAAAGGAGGTGGGCTTGCTGTTTTAGTTAACAAGCGGTGGTGTAACCCTGCCAACATAACAATCAAAGAAAGGATTTGTTGCCCGGACACTGAACTGTGTGCTGTTGGACTCAGGCCGTATTATTTACCCAGGGAATTCTCTCACGTCATCTTGGTGGCTGTTTATGTTCCTCCCTCTGCTAACCCCACAGCTATCCACTCTGCCATAGCTCGGTTACAGACTCAGCACCCAAGTGCCTTTATTGTGATCTCGGGTGACTTCAACCATGTATCACTGGACAATACACTACCAACATTCAAACAATATGTGGACTGTCCCACCAGGGGAGAGAAAATTTTAGACTTACTGTATGCTAAAGTCAAGGATGCATACAGCTCCTCCTCCCTCCCCCCACTTGGTAGGTCAGATCATAACCTGATTCACCTCACCCCCCGCTATGTGCCAATTGTGAGGAGGGAACCTGTGACCACCAGGACTGTCAGGAGGTGGTCAGAGGAGGCCTTAGCAGAACTACAGGGCTGTTTCGACGTGACCGACTGGGAAACACTCTGTGAGCCTCACGCCGAGGACATCAATGGGCTTACTGAGTGTATCACAGACTACATAACTTTCTGCACCGACTCCATTGTTCCAGCTCAGACTGTTCATTGTTACCCAAATAACAAGCCGTGGGTGACTAAGGACATCAAAGCCCTCAACAACAAGAAGAGGGCTTTCAGAGGGGGCAACAAAGAGGAGGTGAGGAAGGTCCAGGTGTTACTAAAGGACAAGATCAGAGAGGCTAAGGACAATTACAGGAGGAAGCTGGAGTGGAAACTCCAGCAGAACAGCATGAGAGAGGTGTGGAGGGGCATGAAGACCATCACTGGATTCAGGCCAACCAACAGCAGGGGAACTGAGGGAGGTGAGAATAGAGCCAATGAGTTGAATCTGTTTTTCAATAGATTCGACACCACAGTGTCTGCTCCCACCCCCACAACCTCACCTGTAGTCAGCCTGGAATCCAGAGCCACACCACTGTGCCAGCCTCTCTCTTCACATGTTGCCTCCTGTGAGATTCCTGACACCCCTCCCCCACCCATCACCTTCACTCAATACCAGGTTGAGATGCAAATGAGGAGACTTCACTCAGGCAAGTCTGCTGGACCAGACGGAGTGAGTCCCCTCGTCCTCAAGACCTGTGCCCCCCAGCTGTGTGGAGTCTTTCATTAACTGTTTAATGTAACATTAATGTAACATTAATTAATGTAATATTAATGTAATGTTCTTAATGTAACATTAAGCACACGGTGTTGTCAGTGTTTTGTTTTTTGCGTGACTGTCATGTATTTCCTGCTTTACTTTGAAAGTCTGTGTTATCTTAGTGTGTTCAGTTTACGTTTCCTTGTCTCGTCAGGTCTAATTTGCCCCAGCTGTGTTTCCCTCCTGTGGTCCATTCCCTGATTGCTCCTTCTATGTATTTAAGCCTTGTGTTTCAGTATGTCATGGTCGCGATCTCCCCCGTGTTGTAAATAAAAAGTTTGTTGTAAATAGCTGTAAATGGGTTTTGTCAATACTTTCGTTTTGAGACACTTCCGTTTTGGGGATTTTGGTGGAGAGCCTTAGTGGGTTTTTTTCGTGTGTTTTTTTCCTTGTTTTTATTTTCCTGCGTTGCACGCCGATTGCCTAGGCCGGGGTGTAACATATGGGGTCTCGTCCGGGATTGCCTTCGCTGGAGGGTCCGGGGACCGCCCCACCCTTTGTCGTCTGCTGGAGGGTCCGTGGGACCGCTCCAGCCTTCATCCGCCTTCGCTGGAAGGTCCGTGGGGCCACTCCAGCCTTCATCCGCCTTCGCTGGAGGGTCCGAGGGACCGCTCCAGCCTTCATCCGCCTTTGCTGGAGGGTCCGGGGGACCGCACCAGCCTTCGTCGTCTGCTGGAGGGTCCGTGGGACCACTCCAGCCTCCATCAGCTTCGTCTGCCTTCATCCGCCTTCGCTGGGGGGAGAGTCCGGGGGACCGCCCCAGCCTTTGTTGTCGCTGGAGGGTCCGTGGGACCACTCCAGCCTTCATCCGCCTTCGCTGGAGGGTCCGTGGGACCGCTCCAGCCTTCATCGGCTTCGTCTGTCTGGATCAAACTTTTCACTTGGGGTTACATGTTTGATTTTTGGGTGGGGGGAAATGTTACGTTTCGGTGTTGTCAGTGTTTTGTTTTTTGCGTGACTGTCATGTATTTCCTGCTTTACTTTGAAAGTCTGTGTTATCTTAGTGTGTTCAGTTTACGTTTCCTTGTCTCGTCAGGTCTAATTTGCCCCAGCTGTGTTTCCCTCCTGTGGTCCATTCCCTGATTGCTCCTTCTATGTATTTAAGCCTTGTGTTTCAGTATGTCATGGTCGCGATCTCCCCCGTGTTGTAAATAAAAAGTTTGTTGTAAATAGCTGTAAATGGGTTTTGTCAATACTTTCGTTTTGAGACACTTCCGTTTTGGGGATTTTGGTGGAGAGCCTTAGTGGTTTTTTTCGTGTGTTTTTTTCCTTATTTTTATTTTCCTGCGTTGCACGCCGGTTGCCTAGGCCAGGGTGTAACAACAGATGTTTCTGTTAATCCTCAACTCAGCGTTTTAGTCATAGACTATATCTTTTAGACTACTACTACCTCCACAGTAGTCTTTTAGACTACTACTTTTAGACTACATAGACTACTAACAAGCCTACAAACATGCAGCGTCATTCACCGCAGGTCTGTGTGTGCAGGCGTGTGTGCTGGAAATGAGTGGAGTCGTCTCTGAACCTTACTGTCTATGCTCTGAACTAACCATCAGTAGCTAGCTGTCAATGACAGAGTTAAGCAGGAGGGATGGCAGCTAGCTAAACGATGCTAACACGTGTGACTGTATTGTACCAAATAGCTATTTAAGTTATAATTCAATGAAACTGACATTGATCCTAGGCTACATCACTGGCAGCCTCTGGCTTTTCCTCACATGAGGCTCGGCTGCCAATCTAACAACTAACTAACCAACTCCAGTCAACAAATCATCAGCTAACTTAACAACACAGGTATTTACCTCCTTTAAGTCGGACTTTTTTCATTTTTACATGCGGTTGGTCTCTGTTACAGGAAAAATGATTCTATGTTTCTTTACCTTCTTTTAAATGTACAAAGATGCCCTTTGTCTATGGTTAGATTAGTTTAGAATTATCCTTTTAGACTTTCCCAGCGAAGACATCTTGTTTTGGGACATATTGTTTTAGATTGTTTTATCTCTCACAGCTTTCTCCCAGCTCTCTGCTGACGAGACTAGCGCCACATATGGAGTTGTTTATTTTATCTGTTTATTATTTTCTTATCCTGTTCTCACTGTCTTTCCTATAAAAAGTGCCAAGCCTCTGTTCACGGTGTGAGTTGTTCTTGCAGCTCACCCGTGTGCACGTTAAAGCATAAAAAGTAACCTTGTCTCATTGTGTCTTTATTTCTCCTGAGTCTTTAACAGAGTTTTCCCCCAACATTTCTTGGTCCTTCGAGCCGGATCGCCTCCATCGTGTCCCATCTCCGTGACCAGTCCACGTTGTTCGCCTGTCGACAGCTCACACACCAGGTGTGTGGTAAAAGACCAAGAGCGTTAAATTCGAGTCTTGGCCAACGTCTTAGAAAGCGACCCATGGTGGTGGGGCCCGATCGAGGTGGACCAGACCCGGCAACACTGACCAGGTAGATACAGACACACTGACACAATTTTGCGTAAAAGCGTATTTTGAATTCAGGGAATTTAAAATAGCGGAAGTAGCTCGTCGACTGGTAGCTTGGAGCTCGTCGACTGGAAGCTCCCCACCTCTGTGGGTTAGGTTTGAAGTAGCTCGTCGGCTGGTAGCTTGGAGCTCGTCGACTGGAAGCTCCCCACTTCTGTGGGTTAGGTTTGGAGCTCTGGGTAGCTCCCCCAGCTGGGTCTAGACTGGGTCTAGGGAGTAAGTAGCTCTGGGAGCTCCCCTTATCATAAGGGTTCCGGTCGCGCGCGCGTCGAAGCTGTGAATGTGAATGTGTGTGTGTGTATTGTTTTAATTAACGGAGCAAGCTGAATTTTCACGGTCCAATAAGAGACTGAGCTGCTCCTACTGTGTTTTTCTTTTACTGCTGTTCACTGACGTGCTGGTGAGTTGAGAGAACGGTCGAGTTCCGTCTCGTAAAGTTCACACCGCTTTCGGAACTAGTCCGAAAGTCGAAGGGCGTGTGAGCAACCACTCTTGTCTCTAATACCAGCGAAGGTGATAGCAGCTGTATCGTGTATATATTACTTAAACAAAAGTAAATACATAAATAAGATGGGTAATCAAGGAAGTGAAATTAAAACTCACTCCTGCTGACGAGCAGTGGTGAGAAAAGAAAAGTCCAGACGCCGGACAAAAACAGAGAGAGATTTAAGAAAACAAAATATAAACAGTCAGAAGAATAGAACTCAACTGCCAGTTTAGTAAAACCAGAAGACGAGACACTGTGCAGTGCCCACAATCCTTTTAGTAAACCATCACTCATTCCTGCAGCCGCATCTGCAGCAACACCCATATCAGGAAGAACATAATAATCCCTTATTAAGTGAAAACTAGAGATCAAAGTAGTTTGAAGTAGTGTAAAAGGGTTGAAAACAGACCCCACTGAGTAGATATAAATATAAAAAGTACGAAATAAAGATAAACAAAGGGAAAATTACAGTAGAAATTATCTTTAGAGTATTTGAAATTAATAATAGCAAGGATAACAACCTGTAAAGTGATATTATCAATGAAACACAGTTGGCATGATGACCATGCCCAGCATGTATAAAATGGATATAAAGCAAATAATTCACACGAAAATATTTTAATAAAATAAATAAGGTATATTAAGTCTGTGTCACTGTTCAGCCAAGGACAGTGTGTGAAAAGGTAACTGTCTCCATCCTGGGAAAAGGATGATACTGCAGGTCATCTGAAGCCCTTGATGGATACAAAATAAAATATAAATAATATATTATAATAGAACTGCCTGGTCCGCCATGCAACAGAGAGAACAAATGTGACCGCAGATTGGATGAATTCTAAATTATCTGTTTGCTGAATAAGATGATCCTAACTATCAAATTGGCTCAGTAGTAGTATAGTGGTACACACTGATAAAATATTATAATATGCTATTGCTGTTATATAAGACAAAGAGGATAATATTAACAATGACATATTAATATGAAGAGGCACCTTAATCGGTTATGATGTGAGGTGGATAATTGTTAAGCAGTAGTCTGCATCAAGCTTAAAGTTTGCTGAAACTCAGTGTAATGACATGTGAGATGAAGACAATACAGAGAATAAATAAACTAATGAAGTGCATAGAGGCACTTGACCAGCTTGAAACTTATCATTCTAGAATGACACATTGCTGAGATATAGAGCACACCTATAATAACAACCAATAAGCAAAACTCTGTAGACAACAGCTAAAACTACAGGATTGAGAAGCTGAATTAAATATGTAGACACTGCTAAGCTGATGAGCATGTTACACATTTTCTTTTCTTTTTATTTATTTGTTTCTTTTAGAGCAGAAGCTGCTGTAACACACCCAAAGAAAGACTCTAGGTCTGACCAACCGTTTCAGTCATGGGCAAAAAGATGACAGTCAATAAAATTCTAAAAGATAATTTATTGACGGAAAATATATCAAGAGATAAAAGATAAAACAGTCCAGTGTCCCACTTATGAATTGTATAAAAACACACAGTCCCAAGGCCAGAGCCAGCTATGCCACACGGCCAAGTTGCACTCCACATGTTGCCTTTAACAGGGTTAGAAGTTGTCCTTGGAGACCCACCACCCTGCAAGCATATAGCCAGTGGTCACTCAAGCCTCTGCAACCCTGCTGCCTTTAGGCTGTGGCATATAATAGGCCCTGGACTGCACAGAGAGACAAAACGACACACTTAATATAAAATTCATAGCGCAAAACCCGTCCATCCCAAACATATCTAATTTCATCACATTACATACCTGCACAGAGAAACAAAACGACACAGCAGTGTTTGTAGTGTGGGCTATAAGTAGACCAGTGTATCAGTGCAATCAAGTACACCTGCCTCTAATTAGTCCAACCTCATTCCAGCCATTGGCTCACCAAAAATGTGACACACACAAAACCACTCCCAACCCAGTGCAACTTCACACAATAATATGGAGCTGAATTAACACAGGCACATTAGTCTACCATGTTACAAGCTGCATGCTATTAAAAGCCAACATATGCAGACTTCTGCCTTGTTCGGGTGGCAGCATTTTTTCTTTTTTCTTTTGTGTCCTGACACGTTTATGTTTTTTGTTTTTGTTTGATTATTTTGTTGGTTTTGGAAACGAATTTAAACGAACTTGTGACAATACTTGAGAGTCACAGTGACACATAGTGATTAGGCATATGATTGAAAAATGCCTAGGTTTAGAGCTGTGAGCTGTGAGCAATGCAAAGTTAAATATATATATATATATATATATATATATACATATACATGTGTATATATATACGTGTGTGTGTGTGTGTGTGTGTGTGTGTATATATATATATATATGTATGTGTATATATGTATGTGTATATATGTATGTGTGTATATATATGTATGTGTATATATATGTATGTGTATATATATGTATGTGTATATATATGTATGTATATATATATATATATATATATATATATATATATATATATATATATATATATATATATATATATATATATATATATATATATATATATGTATATATATATATATATATGTATATATATATGTGTATATATATGTATATATATGTATATATATGTGTATATATATGTATATATATGTATATATATGTGTATATATATGTATATATATATGTATATATATATATATGTATATATATATATATGTATATATATATGTGTATATATATGTATATATATGT